>NW_024412427.1:27334755-27712984 GCF_014898765.1 Herpailurus yagouaroundi | reverse complement strand
CGGTGGGGTAAGGGCAGAGAGAGAGAGAGGGAGAGAGAGAATAAGCAGTCTCTGCACTGTCAGCACAGAGCCCAACATGGGGCTTGTACTCATACACCGTGAGATCATGACCTGAGCCGAATTCAAGAGTTGGATGCTTAACTGATTGAGCGACCCAGGTGCCCCTCTTTCTTTCTTAAAAAAAAAATCTCCAAAGCATCAAAACTCTACAGTATCCAAGTAATACAAATGATAAAAAGGGGGGGGGGGGGTAAAATATATGGTTATATGTTACAGTAGAAAGCATCTGTCTATGTAGTACTGTCTTAATATCTAAAATGATCATGATCTATGTACATTTCTTTTTACCTTCTGCAATTCTCTTCAAAAGACTGATCTACAACAGGGCCACCAAAATTGTTCTTCCCAAAGAAAATACTATTTACTAAACCATTAAAATTTCAGAATGCCTCAAAATCTGTAGGGAGAAATGCTGACTTCATTTAAAGGGCATACCCAGTCTCATAATGTGAATATTGCTGAGAAATTTCCTGTGGATTTAATTTTGAGTTATTTCTGTGCATGAATGACATCATTACATTTAGTAAAGGTGAAAAATAAATCCATTTGAATAAATGCAAATTAAGACATAGAAAAATCACAGTTTAAAAACTAAGGAAACAGAGAAAGACAGATACCATATGTTTTCACTCTTATGTGGATCCTGAGAAACATAACAGAAGACCATGGCGGAGGGGAAGGGGGAAAAAAAAAAAAGAGGTTAGAAAGGGAGGGAGCCAAAACATAAGAGACTCTTAAAAACTGAGAACAATCTGAGGTTTGATGGGGGATGGGAGGGAGGGGACGGTGGGTGATGGGTATTGAGGAGGGCACCTGTTGGGATGAGTACTGGGTGCTGTATGGAAGCCAATTTGACAATAAATTTCATATTAAAACTAAATAAATAAAAATTAAAATTAAAAAAATAAAAAATAAGGAAACTTGAGGCTACTGGGTGGCTCAGTTGGTTGAGTGTCTGACTTCAGCTCAAGTCACCATCTCACGTTCATGGCTTCAAGCCCTGCATCAGACTCTGTGCTGACAGCTCAAAGCCTGGAGCCTGTTTGGGATTCTGTGTCTCCCTCTCTCTGCCCTCTCCTTCTCAAGCTCTCTCCCTCAAAAGCTCTCTCTCAAAAAGTAAAATCAAATGTTAAAATTTTTTTAAAAAATAAAAAGAAGTAAACAAAAATTTACCAACCAAGAGCAGGCTTCACGAGTACCATGCATGCATAATTATTGCCCAGGCACTTGAAGCTGAGGGCAATATAACCTCAGCTCTGAAAATAACTTTATTGTTTTTTAATAATTTTTTAAGTGTATTTATTTATTATTGAGAGAGAGAGAGAGAGAGCATGAGCTGGGGAGGGGCAGAGAGAGAGGGAGACACAGATTCCAAAGCAGGTTCCAGGATCTGAGCTGTCAGCACAGAGCCTGATGTGGGACTCCAATCCACAGACCATGAGATTATGACCTGAGCTGAAGTCAGACACTTAACTGACTGAACCACCCAGGCACCCCTGGAGCTGACTTTAGATAACAATCTTTCCCCTTTAATTGACATATGAGAACAGGGAATTCTAGGAGGGGGTTCAGAGACTTGCTCAGACCATAAGAACAAAGCCAGGACAAAAATTAAGATTTCCCAAGATCAAGGTCAATTTTTTTTTCCCCCAGAAAAGAAGCTGATTATGGAGGGTGATAAATTTAAGGTAGAATGTTTGTAGCCTGCTGTGTTTTATAGGTGTGCTTATTTTGTTTGTTTCACCAAGTCTGTATGAATTTGTCCTAAGGAGAAAAATTGTAATCAATGAATAAAAAATAAAATTAAAATATTGTATATGGTTGAGTAATTTTAAAAATTGTAATCAAATGAGTTCAAAATACAATTAAAATATTGTATATGGTTGAGTAATTTTTTAAAGTTTCATTCTGCTCTCTTCCTCAGTGGAAGTGCCAGGTTTATGTTTTCAACATATAAACAGGTAGCTAAAACTTGCAAAATATTTATTTTAATAATGAGAGTGGTATAAAATAAAGACAAAAACAATACCCGAAAAACTAGACAAATAGCATCTTACATATTATGCCCTACTAGGGTTACTGATTTAATGAAGAAAAGTACATGTTATCTGGTTAAATTTGAATTTCAAGGGGCACCTGGGTAGCTCAGTGGGTTAGGCAGGAGAGTCTTGATTTCAGCTCAGGTCATGATCTCATGGTCATGGGATCCAGTCCCATGTTGAGCTCCATACTGGGCATGGGGCCTGCTTGAGATTCTTTCCCTCTGTCTCTGCCTCTCCCCCACTCATTCTCTCAAAAAAAAAAAAAATGAATTTCAAATGAATAACAAAAAAAATTTAAATATAAGTATGTCCCATGTAATATTTAGGATATATTTATATAAAAATAATTATTTGCTATTCATCTGAAATTCAAATTTAACTGGGAATCTTCTATTTTATCTGGCATCCCTAGATCTTTTGACTGTAAGTTGTTTAATTAAAATGTCATTTGCTGGAAAATTAATAAATTTATGAAAGCCTACTATGAGAACAATAAAACCACTCAATATTGAATGCATATCAGTTGTGGTGATTCATTTCCAAGGAATACAATGAAATAGTAATTTGTAAAGGATACATGGATTTTATTAATGTATTCACGAAATACACTTCACATAACATAAGGCAAACCAACTACAAAAACAATAGACCCCTTCCTAATACAGAATGTAATTAATCAATCTTTTGCATGTAACCAATATTCATTTAAATTGATAATTCATTGGTAAACAATTATTTTGCCAAATTTTATTTCCAGGGCAGACAGAAATATAAAGGAGACTTAACAAGACAGGAGAAAAAGAAGAGAAAGTGCAGTAACAAGAAGATTGTGCTGGACACTCATCAGATCTAGGTTTATGAATCAATATTCTCTCCAATCCAGATTTTGTTGTGATTCTTCAACTACAATGTATCAGACCAATATCAATAACATAATGCAGATATAAAAAGCTGTGTTAAATTGCTTTTTAGGTGTTGTTTTTCTATTTAATCATTTATATATCTGTACACCAAGGGAGTTTTTATTCTCTTAAGATATCATAGCCATTGAATCTTGGAGGTTACACAGGTGTTCACTGTTCTATTCTTTCAATTTTTCTCTGCCTGAAGATTTTTATAACAAGTTGAGGGAGAAGAAAAAAATGAAAAAGAGAACAAGAATTAATGGCTATATAATCTTTAAAAGAGTTCTGGAAATAGCAAAATACAATGGGATGTAGAGTCTGTCATATTCTAGTGTTCTTATATAGAACACTGATTATTTTCATATTTCTATCTCCATAGTCAATAAATACATTTATTGATTTCATTTGACTGTCTCTTTGTCATTTTTTGCCAAAAAATGGCAACACTCTATTTTTAATTCTTAATATGTAAAATAAATTTCAATTCATCATTGTAAACAAAACCTTTAGCAATTTGCAAAAGCAAAACAAAGTTATTTTTTAAGTTTATTAATTTTGAAAGAGTGAGAGAGACGGAGCAGGGGAGGGACAGAGAGAGGGAGAGAGAATCCCATGCAATCTCTGCATCGTCAGTGCAGATCCCGAGGCGGGGCTGGAACCCACAAACTGAGAGATCATGACATGGGCCAAAACCAAGAGTCTGACGCTTAACCAACTGAACCACCCAGGTGCCCCAAAAAAGTTATTTTTTAACTTAAGTAAATCATCTACAACAAGCAAAATAGAAAGATTTTGTTTTATTAAAAGGTATCTAAGGATAATAATAAACTAACGAATAATGCTGTCTTTGTTCACCCTGCTGTAACAAATATAGCATAGACTTAGTGGCTTATAAACAACAGAAATTTATTTTTCACAGTTCTGGAGGCTGGAAGTCTAGGATCAGGGTTCCAGCATGGTTGAGTTCTATTGAGAGCCCACTACCAGGTTGCCAACTGCTGACTTCAGGCAGAAAGGGAGCTCTCTGGAGTCTCTTTATTAAGGTAATAATACCATTCATAATGGGTCCATCCTCATGATCTGATTAACTCCCAAAGGCCAACCTCCGGGTTAAGATTTCAACATACAAATTTTGAGGGGACACAAATATTCAGTCCATACCAAGTGCCAAGTAAGTTTTCTCTTCAATAAATATAGATCCTGATAGCCAACCTGGCTAATCTTGTCACAAGTATGTTTACTGAACATTCTTTTGATGGAATGTTACATAACCAAGAAAAATGAGAGATCTTCACATGTATATGAAAGTAAAAATGTTAGTAATATTTCAACAAGAAAAATGCAGCTTACAAAAATGTACATGCCATTTATGTTGCTCAACACTTAGGTTACATTAATCTTAGATTATGACGTTAAACATAAAGAAACCCTGAAAACTATCCCACATTTACAGTATCAGCTTAAGAGTTAATTTGTAATACACTCACTTAACCTTTAGCCAAATGTTTCCTGTTCCCTTCACCAAATAGATCTTAACTGTGTTCCTGGGATAAGCTTTCATTTTTCTACCTAGAGCCTTAGTTTCACTTTCATATCTGCCAAGAAAGTAGAGGAGAAACAGCTAATTCTGTATATGGCCAAGGAAGGGCTAAAATATGGTGACTAATGGATAAATAATGAAACTTAAGGTCCAGTTAACTCATTTTATTACAGTTACTTCAGCTTATCTTTTTTCCTCTTCAAATACAAGCTTTATTTTCTGTTCCCCTTTCATTTCTTTTTTTTTAAATGTACTTTTTAAAATATTTATTTATTTTTGAAAGAGAAATACAGGAATGGAGGGCAGAGAGACAGAGGGGCAGAGAGACAGAGGGAGGGGCAGAGAGACAGAGGGAGACACAGAATCCGAAGCAGGTTCCAGGCTCTGAGCTGTCAGCACAAAGCCCGACACGGGGCTGGAACCCAAGAACTGTCAGATCATGACCTGAGCGGAAGTCAGACATTCAACCGACTGATCCACCCAGGTGCCCCACCTTTCATTTCTGTCTTAATAAATTTCTATTGTCCTCTCTCAGATTTCTTCTGCCTGCTGACTTAAACCATTGTTATTGGTCTTCTTCACACTTCTCTGAATACACTCTTTTGCCTTTATTTCCCTGACATCTTTTCTACACTGTTTTGTCCACTTTTTATGGTATGCTCCCTTTTTTTCTCCCAGCTTCTAAATTTAACTATCACTTGCTAAATGTCAAAATCATTGGTCAAAGGGGCAAAAATTAGTCAAGCTAGGAGTTTTAACTCTGCAATGTCAAACAACTGATTTGCTTCATTTATTTTTTGAAAGGTAATAAATATAAACATAAAACAGTTTAAAGTATATATATTTGAAGAGATGGTCATTTGGTTTTTCAATTTACTTGAAATCTTAAATCTGGTTCTTTATTTCTTTTTTATTTCTTTTTTTTTTTGGTGGGAGAGGCTTGCATTTACAGTTGTCGACTAATTTCTTGTTTCAAAGAAATTGGGACGCCTGGGTGGCTCAGTCGGTTGAGCGTCCGACTCAGGTCTGTGTCTCAGGTCTGTGAGTTCTGCCCCGCGTGGGGCTCTGTGCTGACAGCTCAGAGCCTGGAGCCTGCTTGGAATTCTGGGTCTCCCTCTCTCTCTGCCCCTCCCCCACTCATGCTCTGTCTGTCTCTCTCTCTCTGTGTCAAAAATAAATAAACATTAAAAAGAAAATTTAAAAGAAATAGCACCTAGCTTCTATTTGGCAATTCCCTACTTCCTTGGCAGATCTTTTATATACAGTTTCCACTTAATAATAAGTCTTAACAAATGATTTTTTTTATTTTTTTTAAATATTTTTTTTAATTTTTTTTTTTTGAGTTTATTTATTTTTGAGACAGAGAGAGACAGAGCATGAACGGGGGAGGGTCAGAGAGAGAGGGAGACACAGAACCGGAAGCAGGCTCTAGGCTCCGAGCCATCAGCCCAGAGCCCGACGCCGGGCTCGAACTCACGGGACCGCGAGATCGTGACCTGAGCCGAAGTCGGGCGCTTAACCGACTGAGCCACCCAGGCACCCCTACAAATGATTTTAAGAATGTCTAAAGTGGCCCACAGCTATATGCAGTTCATGTTTGTGTAAAATATTGCAAAATATAGAAGAGTAAAATAATGAAAATTAAAAATCACTTGTAATCCTACCTTCCAGAAATTACTGTTAACAATTTACAACACATGTACATGTGTGCACACACTCACCATGCATACATAGCACGTATCAGAATTTAAAAGAAAATGCACACAAGACTTCTACTCTCTCCTCTTCTTTCAAACTGGAAAATAGATATGTCTACTTCCAGATTCTCTTCCTTCTGGTTGAGAAAAACATTCTGAGAATGGCAGAGTAACAATATGGAGGGAACCTAAATCTGAATAATCACATGGAGCAGAGCCATCCTATTGACTTTGACCTCAATGTTAGACTGAAAAGAAATAAACTTCCATCTTCTTTAAGCTATAGTACTTAGGACTGTCTTTAACTGTAATATGTTGCCCTAATGGCCAAAACTTATGGTAAATATTCTAAGAATTCAGAGAAGAGAGAATGATGTACAGACTCAAGTCATACTGAAGTCTTCAGAGAAAATATGACACTTCAACAAGGTAAGGATAACAGAGTTTTAAGTTCAAAATGGAAGCCAAGCAGAGGCATTTGCCTCTCCTCCTTCAGGAAACCACATTATAGTGGCAGTAAAGGAATATGAAATGAAACAGATGAGACATTTCAATTTCTAGATTACAAAAAGCAAACCGAAATGTTCAATCAGTAGATGAGGCCGAAAAAGGTACAGTCCAGAAGATGTACCGGAAGGAGCCACAAGAGAGATGGCAGCCAAACTTCCCAGCAGAATTCTTGAGGGTTTTGTGCATCAGGGTTTCTCAACCTCAGCACTGCTAACATTTAGAGTCAAATAATTCTTTGTTGTGAGGGGCTGCTCTACACATTGTAGGATGCCAGCAGCACTACTCTGCCCTGCAGCCCCAGTGATCAAAAGTGTCTCTGGACTTTGCCAAAGGTTCTCAGAGGGCAAAACTGACGTGGCTGAGAACTACTTTTCTATATTATTCATTCTGCAAATATTTATTGAATACTTCCTGTGTGCCAAGCTCTGTTCTAGGTACTGGAGATACAGAAGTGAACTAAATCATCCAAAATTCTTATCCTTTCCTTTCTAGTGGGACTAGGTAGGCAACAAACAAACTGAGTAAAGGGCATAATTTGTCAAGCATTATGGAGATAATGGATACAACATTAGAAGATACTGAGGGGAAAAAGGAAAAGCAAGATGGAAAACATGGGTTTCCAGAGCAGCTGTGCCAGCTGGCTTTCAAATTCCTTTCCTTGTTTCATATGTGGGAAGTATCAAGTGCCTAAGTTTTGCCTCTTGGAAAACCACTGGAGAGATATTTGCTATAGAGTATGAATAGGCTCCAGGGAAGATTGTAGATGCTGGTGATGGACCTTAGATGATTCTGAAGGAATATACTAATGGAACTCAGAGAACAGCATGGGCAAAGGGCAGTCAGTGACGGTTGAGAAGTAGAAGAGTGACGGTGGTACTGTTAGATGATACAGGGAGAAAAATGGCTGCAACAACTCAGGAATCTGACTTTGAGTGGTTAAAGCAGAAGGAGATTTAAGCTGAACCCACTTGCTATTAAATAGTGAACACATAAACTTAACTGATTTTCAACTCATTTTCTCTATCAAACATTCAGCAATGATGCTTTATAAGGCCGTGTGAAATGAAATTTCCTTTCAGTTTATTTCATATGATTGCATTATGACACTGAATAGGACAGCCAGTTGAATACCATTAACTAAGCTTTACTAATACTGTAAAAAAATGAATGAGGAGCTTTTCTCTCAAATAGAATCTTTAGTCAATTAAGACACATGGCAACCAAACACTTGGAAATATTTACTGATATCTAGTGGACTCATTTTATTTTCTCTGAGAAACACATGGAATTGTTGGTACAGTCCTAATAGCATGAAGCTACAAGCACAGACAAGGGAATGGGAATCTGAGATAGTGAGCTTTTTTTCTCTTTATTTAAAAGTTTTATTTTACATAATATTTTGGCATTTTCCCAGCACAACCATTACCACAATAAGATAGTCATCTCTTTGTGATTTCTAATATGTGGTAAGATATTTGCTAGCAAAATTATGAAACAAACAGAGAACAAATGAACTATGTTTACAAAATGTTGATTATTTGGGGGTTTCCATGCTTTCTTAATTAAATGTTCTCTTCTATTTGCTATTTGAGAAGGTCACTTTCTTTGACGGAGATTTGGGAGGGACGTATGTACTTGTAAGGGAGGAGGAAGGCATTGTTTAAAAACCAGATCAACCAAGCCAACCTTGTCAAGCAAAAAACAAAACGAAACAAAACCAAACCATAAAACAAAGTAAAACATAATAATGCCAACTACCATAAGAAGAGCCTCACTTTTCCAATATGGTTTACTAATTTCTGGCTGTGGTTTTTTTTTTTCCTACTAAATTAAGTTGGTAGATACAATTTCTGCACCTTCATATACAATTAGTAGAAACCTGTCAATCCACGTTTTTTTTCAGTGATAACCCACCAAATCAGAATTATTACTGTTCTGTAGATATATATGATCATCCTTGTTTCTTTGCTCATATCACACTCCAGGATCCCCCCACCCGCCCCCTTCTTCTCACCCTTACTCTAATGGCTTCCTTTCTTCTCTTGTCTATTCAAATCTTTCTTTCTGTGAAAAATTTACACTAAAATATTTCCTTCCCTTTCTAATCTCTGGAGGGCTTATATTATATCTCTACTATTTTTGGTGGTGCCAAGTTATATGCCATTTTGTGATTGCCATCTAATTGTTTTACAAGATTAGATACCTTTTGGTCCAATTATTATTATTGTTGTTGTTGTTGTTGTTATTATTTTTGTCTAGCTTATGGTCAAGCACCAAGGGATACACTATTTTTGGTATCCACCTTGGCATCTGATATGCTTATGAAATAAATCTCAATAGACTGTCCTTAAAGACAGATACTCTAGGGATAGACTCCAAAACCATCATTTCAGCCTTTGTGGAGTTTAGGTTGATGACCTAGATCCTGATTTCTTAAAAAAAAAAGAAGGAAAAAAAAACCACTTTATTCTCCTTTTTTGTACATTTAAGGGAAAAAAATCTTTCTTCTTCATCAGTCCCTTGTTTTGTTTCTCATCATCACTCCTTAATTTGCCATGTATATTTTCCTTGAGTGTGATGCTCACCTAAAGCAACCAGATGTTGAATGGGACCTCTGAGTGCTCCTGACCATCCTACAGGTAGTATACAGCTATCTAGATTCTTGTGTAAACAAGAAAGATTTAGATTTATATAAAATGGCCATGTGACAAAATGGCCATGATACAAATAGGGACTTTAAAAGGATAATTGGCCTACCCAAAATGCCTTTAAATATAAGCTGATTATCATTGACTTCTTGCCAGAGTGTTTTCACACAAAGTTCCACTGGTTAGTTAGTGTTGATAGTGACAAGAACACTTTAATGCTAGAGGCATAAGAACATACAGGTTGGGTTGATTTGTGTCGGCAGTTCTTCAATAGATTGTTTTGGGTGCATTACTGTAAAAGGAATGGGGACCATGTGGGTCTGAATCACACCATGATACCTCATAAGCTTGTAGATGATGGAAATTGTTTCCTTGAGCTATGTCATTTTTCTTGCTGGGAATGGAGCCCACACTGGACAATGTTATTAAGGAAAATTATTCTACCCATTGCCTAAGTTCATCTAATAGTTGTTGGCTGCTTGCTCTGTGCCAGGAACTCTGCTAGGTGCAAGAGATAAAATGGCAATCACAAACATAATCCCTGCCCCTGTGGCTCTTAGTGGGTTTCTAGTGAAAAGAACAAATCAAATATAAAAATTGTAACTGTCATGAATGGTCTAAAGAAGAAGTGCAAGAGGTAAAACGAGTTTCTTTCTCCCTCAGTGACAAAAGTTTCATCTTTATGAGATGACAGTGAGGGCACCTGGATAGGGCCCAACACTGAGATATTTTTGGAGTAAAGGAGAGACTGAAGTAACACAAAAACAAGTTCAAGCCACTAAGGCAATCACAGTATCTAAATGGCCAGTATCAGGAAGTGCCATGCCAGACACTTATGAGCAAAGAAACTGATCCTAGTCCAAGGGTCTGGAGCAAGTAGAGACATTCACAGGGTCTGGCCACAGAGAGAAAATCATACAGGAATATATTTGAGACCAGATGCATCTCTTAGAGTTGTGAGCACAACCTGCTCATAGCTCCAGAAGACAGTACAAAGTTGGGACATAGTTCAAGCACTTTAGTGAATACACACAAGGAAAAACCCAGAAAATGAGGAAATAAGCCATAATTCAGGACAGCAATGAGGACACATTATGTCATGTGGCCATGATATAACTTGTACAGTCTATAAGAGACAAGCCTCCACCACTCTTTAAAGTATTCATGTGTGAGGCAATTTGTCAACAAATGAGACTCAAAGAATTGAACTTTTGGAATGCACAGGACATCCACTAAAGAAAATCATTGGATACCTAATTTACAGACTTGTGAAATGAGGGATTATTTTATACATCCTCCCTATGATTGGATAATTGTTTTTAATATTTTTAAATATTTATTTATTTTTGAGAGAGAGACCCAGAGTATGAGTTGGGGAGGAGCAGAGACAGAGGGAGGCACAGAATCTGAAGCAGGTTCCAGGCTCTGAGCTGTCAGCACGGAGCCTGATGTGGGGCTCAAACTCATGAACCGTGAGATCACTACCTGAGCTGAAGTCAGCCGCTGAACCAACTGAGCCACCCAGGCGTCCTATTATGATTGGAAAATTTTGTCTTTGAGCACAGGTAACTCCTAGTCAGATGGAAAGAAAGGTATATTCACAGGAATTGAGAGGGAGGTAAGGCAACAACACCTCCTTCATTCTGAATGATTCATAAATAAAGTATATTAATTTAGTGGCTCTCAGATATTGAGCAGCATTGGAATCACCTGGGGAGGATGTTAAACATATTGTCCATGATTCCACTGTTACCTACTGAATCAAGGTCTCCAAGAAGAGGTTTGTATACATTAAATATGCTCTTCAAGAAATTATGCACAAGATGTTTGGGAACCACTACATTATGTCCTTGAATCCTCATGACCAAATACAGATGGAGATATCCAGGCTTAGAGAAGTTTAAGCATTGTTTTTACAAGAGGCTTCTGGATGCCCCATATAGAAACTTGAGTTTCTCTGACTTAGGAACAGCAGTCACTCAAATAGAAGTGTTCTGCCGTTGTTTGTTTGTTTGTTTGTTTGTTTTTGTTGTTATTTGTTTTTCGCATCCAGAAAAGCATTCAATTTTCTTACAGAGTACAAAGAGAAGGGGAGACTTGGATACTGTCCTTCATGCAGAGGGATCCCACTTGGTGGCCATAAAAGAAAAAAAAATCAAATTGGAGGGCACAAACCATTGTTAGTTGCTCTGGGCCTTGTTTAGCAATAGCGAAAGACCTTAACAACATTCATTTTCCAATGATGCTTTGCTATTAAATCAGTGGCTTTCAATCTTTGATGAACATTGGAGTCACTTTAAAAAACAAACAAATAAACAAACAAAAAACAAACAAACAAACAAAACCTGATGCCTGGCTCCCACCCCTAAACATTCTGATTTAGCTGGTATGTACAACCTGAGCATATGGAATTTTTGAGTTCCCCAGGTTTTCCTAGCGTGCAACAAAATTTGGGAGCCACTATATTAAGTGAAAACTACTGATGGAAAGAAAGAAAGAAAGAAAGAAAGAAAGAAAGAAAGAAAGAAAGAAAGGAAGAAAGAAAGAAAGAAAGATGAAGGAAGGAAGGAAGGAAACCACCAATGGTGTTAGGAGCCTGCTTTGAGTAGCCTTTTCAAGAAATTGATGTGACTTTATAGGGGCTGTTTGTCACCTTGTGGTCATCTATGAGGGCTACACAGGACTCTTTGGTGCCACAGGCCAGGGCATTAAGAGTCAACCACAGTAGGCTCATAAATGCAATCACCAACTTTCCTCCCTAGGTTCTTCTTGCCTATTGCTGTCTGGTCCCTCCCATTCCCTGCCACCTGATGTGTCCTGGAGTCTTTTTGTTCTAATCCATGTCCTCTTCCCTCTGTGCAGAGTGAAAAGACCACCTGATACTCAAATCATACTAAAGAAACCTAGCATCTTGGAAAACTGGGAGGTGAAACAGGTCTCCCAATTTCCATTTTTAAGAGATCTGTGGCTTCCTGGAAGGGACTGGGAAGTATACAGTGAGGCCCATTGTCAGAGACAGGCCCATCCCAATTGTGCCCCATTAACAGCTGTTTCTAATCTAGCACCTGTGGTCTCAATGTAGAGTATGTCCCAGAGGCATTAAAAATTCAAAGGGCAGAGTTAACTTTAGGGGATTCCCAAAGACTTGTGTACTAGCAGAAAACCTGGCCACCTAAGTGGAATGAATAGAAGATCGATTAGTCTTGGAAAAAATGCCCTCTTTCTATTGAGTAGATCAATACTCTTAGATTTCCTTCATTTCCTGGAATTTGCTCTACTAAAGTAACAACATAAATGGCCACCAAGGAATTTAGTGGTATAGAAGTTCAAATAAATACAAGCAGACTGTAGTCAAGATACCATTTGATTATGACCAAGGCCTTTTAGTATAGTGGTTCCTCTTATCCATGGTTTTGCTCTGTCATTTCAGTTACCTGTAGTCAGTCATAGTCTGAAAGTATATGATCTTCCTTCTGATGTATTAGCAGAGGTCAATAGTAGCCTATAACACTATATCACAATGCCTATGTCATTCACCTCACTTTACCTCATCATATAGGCATTTTATCATCACAAGAAGAAGGGTAAGTACAGGACAATAAATCCATAGAGAAAGAAAGACCACATTCATAAAAATTTTATTATAATTGTTTTATTATTATAGTTGTTAATCTCTTACTGTGCCTAATTTATAAATTAAAATTTATCA
The DNA here is from genome assembly GCF_014898765.1 of Herpailurus yagouaroundi. Lineage (NCBI taxonomy): Eukaryota > Metazoa > Chordata > Mammalia > Carnivora > Felidae > Herpailurus > Herpailurus yagouaroundi. The sequence continues at coordinate 27,699,873 of NW_024412427.1, read as the reverse complement.
CAGGTATGTATGCATGTATAGGAAAAAATATAGTGTATATAGGGTTTGGCAATATCCACAGTTCTAAGCATCCACTGGGGGTCTTGGAACATATTCCCTGTGGATAAGGCAGGGGGGTATTTTATATTCCCAAGGCTGGAACAGACTGGAAAACTGGGTTTGCACTAATGGAGTAATGCTTAACCAGAGGACTCCACCAGGATCACTGAGGGACATTGAAGACCAAACATGGTTTAGCCCAACTCTCTGGAAGGACTAGTAAAGTAGGTAAGAAGCAGAACCCAAATACTTAAATTTTTAAAAATATACTCAGGTGAATTTAATGTAAGGATAACTGCAATGTCTTGATGGTACTGACTAGGACTGCATCCCAGGAAAAAATTATTGAATCACCATTCAAGCCAGTACTCCTATGGTGAGAATTCCAATCACAAATAAGCAAGCAAATTTCCAAATTTCCAAGAAAATAAGCCAGGAAAGAACTTTCTGAGAGAGCAGACTATTCACTTTTACATAACTTTTCTCAAGTGAGTATCCTCTTAGATCACTTAATCATAACACAGCCTAAGCTGCCAGCCTAACAATCTAGAGCCAGCTTTCTGCAATGACAGAAATATCCTTATTCTGCTCTGTCCAATATGGTAGGCATTAGCTGTATGAAGTTATTGAGTGCTTAAAATATGGTTGCTAAAAATGAGTAATTGAACTTTTAATTTTATTTAATTAATTTTAACTTAAGTAGTCATTCGTAGCTAGTGCCTACTATATTGTACTGTGAAAAGAGATAACCTGCCTTGAGTAGAAAGTGTGCAAAGCTATAACTGAGGACTAGACAATCAACATATCATTCTATTAGACAATCTCCTGTCCTGGGGTTTCCCATAGGTGATAATTCCTCTTCCTCCTTAGGTGAAGAACAAGAAACAAAAATCTGTTTTAAGTGACCCATTATTCACCCAGAACAGAGTTATCTCAAAATGACATATCTGGCTCATAGATATATTCGGTTGGTTTGTGTGTGTTTTTTTAAGTTTTTGAATTAGTTTTCAATATTTGTAAACTTGATTTTTTAAAAATCTCAATATCTGTCTTCTTCAGAAAAATTAGACAATGAGGTCACGTTGGCTAATCCTTCATAGCAGTGAGTATCTGAAACCAAATCAAAGGGACTCTTGAAGTTCAGTGGAGACACCGCACTCTATTTCACTCACACACTTGGCCCGCCTTGGCTTCCGGAAAGGCTAGATTTGAGAGACCTGGTCTACAAATCTTCCCTAGGCAGAAGCATCAAATCTGAGAGTTTGGCAAACCTGGCAATTTTATCTCTATTGCTCTCACCTTTAATACTCAACAAAGAAAGGAATGGCCTCAATACAAATACCTTCTATTCAAGGTAGAATCTCTTCATTGTTCTTCAAAAGCATATATGTATGTGCACACATGCCTAGGATTTCAAAGGTATTGTATCAAGAGGAATGTGAGCCTAGGCCAAAGCTGCTGGTTTCAAAGCATACAGAAGTGATATTTACTAGCTTGAGCATGTTACTCAGCTGTGCCTCAGTTTCTAGATCTGTAAAATATTGGGATAAAGAGCCTAGAATAGGTCTCAGTATGCTGCAAATGCTCAGGCTATAGATGGTATCTATCTATCTATCTATCTATCTATCCATCCATCCACCCAGTATGGAAAACACTTCTCTTTGGAGAAAGAATGAAGATAAGGCTTATCCACAGTACCACACAGAGACATGGGTAGGTTTTCAGTCTCCAATGAATTCTAAACCACAGCAGAAATCTCAGTTTGCTTATACATGTTAAGTAAGCAGCTCTAAGAAACCAGCTATTAGTGACTCATCCAAAACTCCCTGCTTTTCCAGTGTGCTAATGACTGTAGCACAGCCTGGGATGAGTTCTGAGTAACACAGACACAAATGTGTGCACAGCCTGCTCTCCTGCTGGTGCACAGAAACACAGTGAGAAAACAACTCTGCCTGCACAAAGGAAGACAACAGCCAAATGCACCCCAAATCCACCCTTTGCCTGACTCAGACACATCTCTTCCAACAGCATCTTTGAGCCACTGAACTTGACTGCCAAGTTCAGAATAAAACATAAAATGGCTAAAACTAAGATGGCTCTAAAAATGCAGCATTTTTGTGCACATTTACTTTTGAAAAGTACATTGTGTTTGAACCTGACCCGAATTATCTGCCACCACTCATGTGACGAAACACTAGGCAATGTCCTTCCTTCAGCAAAAATCTTTCTTTGTTCTGAATAAATTTAGCTTTTAATTCATAAGAAGTTAGGAAGTTCTTTAATAATCCTTCAAAGGATGCTTAAGGCCAACCCAGAGATCACCATAGCTGGTTGATTCTTATTACGACTCTCACTTAGATGTATCCATGTCTGGGTGGTAAGAATGCAGTCCTGTCAATCAACTGCTCACCCACCTTCCCCAGGTTCAACTGCAACCATCCAGATTTTTCCCCTCCATCCAGCAGGCAGCTAATACCAGTCACCAGCAGGCAGACTACACTCTTTGAGTTGAGAATTACATTCAGTCCTGATGTTATTTCCCAACCACATGTATTTCCTGGTGCAAAGTGATTATGTGCTCATGGTGCTAGGCTTGTAGACAAATGAAACACGGCAAAAGAATACCACCCCTCCTGAGTTCATCCTTAGTTTGTACTCTAACATAATTTCAATCCTACCTTAAAGAGTTATCTTCAACATGTTAATTAATATACATCATCTCATTTAAGCTCTTTCAGGAACTATAATATCTATCATATATATATACATATATACATATCTGCATACACATCTTTGCTAATGATAATAGCAACACAACTCATAACCACAATAGTGACTTAGCACAGCTAACATTTGCATAGCACATCACAAGCACATTCACATACTTTCTCTTATGTATTTCTCAAAAGATACCTATGAGGCAGACAGGATCAACAGGGGAAAACATTTTTTGAGCCTCAGTATGACCCATGCATTGTGATAGGGTTTTCTGTGTAGTATCTCTTTAAGAACGCCAGGACTAGAATGAGGCAAGGGAGGCACCCAAGGTGTAGGATTTAAGGTGGTGTTCACCCTCAGAGCCATACAGTCACAGACTTGGCACCTGACAGTGCCAAATGGTACGTCTTAGATACCATGTTTGCCTCACCCAAGTCCTGGCAACTCCTTGTCAGTTGCACATAATCTTTCTCCCTTCAAAGATGGAAAGACTAGGGGCACCTGGGTGGCTCAGTCAGTTGAGCGACCAACTTCCGCTCAGGTCATGATCTCATGGTTTGTGAGTTCAAGCCCTGAGTTCAGCTCAGAGCCTGGAGCCTGCTTCTGATTCTGTGTCTCCCTCTCCCTCTGCCCCTCCCCCACTCATGCTCCGTCTCTCTCTGTCTCAGAAATAAATAAACATTAAAAAAAATTAAAGATGGACAGACTAGTACTCAGAGATCTTTAACAACTTGCCAAAGACCTCCAGTTAGTAAACCTTCTGACCCCATTCTGGTGTCATTTTTTTATACTAAAGGGCCCATGGCCCAAAGCCATTGCCAAATAAAACCACACTTATGAACTGCATAGAAAATTACTTGGCTCCTTCTACCTTCACTTAAAATTCAGTGTAGATAGCACTCCAGAGAAAATCTCCATATAATCATTGTTATCACTGTTTGTAAAATGAGAACACTGTTTATTTTGAGCTTTGTTAGTTTCTTTAAAATTCTGTGATTAGCATATCCTAATTATGTATACTGGTTTTTTTGTTTGTTTGTTTCATCAATAATTTTGGTTTGTTTGGAGGATGTAATGGATGGACTACCCAAGAAGTGGCAGAAAATGAATTTGTGTCCTATGGTCATTCTCATTTTTATACAATTCAAAATTCTCTTGTCCCTTAGTTCCAATGGCAGTTTATAGAAATTCACGAGAAACTCTTGGGCCCATTACTTTAGCATTCTCCAAAATAAAATCCTCAAGTTAATACTTACCCAGCTCCAAAGTCACTAAAATAAAAAGCTCCAAGCTTAAAACAACTTCATTGTAATGGGCTGTGTATTTTATTTCTTCCTAGCAGCTTTAAATCTACTCACAGCAGTCCCAGACAGAATTTATGGGAATACAATAATATGCCAATTAACTACAGTCAACCAGTTCCTAATTCTACATCTCCAGAATGTCTTTATTATTAATGGAAATCCCTGCCATGCTCACTGGGAAACAAGAAGGCAAACTGAAAAACAAAAATAAAGAAAAATAAAGAAAGAAAACAACCCTCTCTTGATTATAGTTGTCACTGTTCTTGTAGATGCACAATTCCTCGCCTCAGACTTCAGTGTTTTGGATCAAATTCAGCCCTGTTCTCTGCTGGGGGAATCTGCTGATGCAATTCGGGCAAGTCACCCAAGAGAAAATCAACAGGCCTATCTACAAAGCACATGGCTGGGAAACATGTCTAATTATATATTTGTTCTTACTGTCCCTTCCCTGTGGTTTAAACACCCACTTCCCATTAAATGTAACTGATGGGGAACAAAATGAAAGTCTGTCTGAAGTTGGGGGCTGTGGCTCCAGTGCGATGAAGTCTAGTGAGTTCTATGTTTGGCCCATGGCAAATCTTCCAATCCTGTCATCAAAAACTAGCAGAAAATGGGAATGTGGATGCTGTTAAGACCCAGACCAAGGTAATCAATTCAAGAAACTAAAAAGAAGGAACTCTATCAGAGATTATCTAAGTCTTGACTTATTTTTTTTTTTTTTTTAGCATTTTCCTTTTTGGGTAGAGTGTAGGAGGTGACCACCTAATTTCCCAAAGTACCATAGAGAGACTTAGAATGCCTGGGGCCCAATGAGACCTTTCAGTTCCTCTGTTGAATCTGTTCTCATCTATGCACAGTTTCAAATGTCATGGAAGCTGTGGGTCTTTCTTATTAGAGGGAAATCTTGAAGCTCCAGGGTTACCTTAATTCTATTTTTTTTAATTTTTTTTTAATGTTTATTTTTGAGAGACAGAGACAGAGCATGAGTGGGGTAGTGGCAGAGAAAGAGGGAGATACAGAATCCGAAGCAGGCTCCAGGCTCTGAGCTGTCAGCACAGAGCCTGACAGGGGGCTCGATTCTAAGAACCATGAGATCATGACCTCAGCTGAAGTTGGATGCGTAACCAACTGAGCCACCAAGGCTCCCCACCCCCCCCCCCCCCCGCCCTTAATTCTTAAGACTAGGGAAGACACTTGGGTTAATTTGCCTTGGCATGAAGTATGATGATAGACATTTTTACTGTTATCAGCCTGGGTGTGAAAGAAAAGACAAAAGGGGATGGATACTCTGCTCATGAAGCTATTGTTATATTAACTCTGGATCTTTATCACTCTGACACACTCCAGAAAGTATCATTCCAATATGTTGGAAAAGATCTCCATGCCATGCCTACTTCCCATGGATATTTTCCCCAACCTAAACACTTCACAAAATTACAAGATAGGTTCTTCTCCAGAGATTCATATGGGACTTGATTTACTCTGTACTCAATTTGTGTTTTACCCATAAAACTTCTTTATACCACCAAATGTAATGTATGTTAACTGACAAAATAGGGCATTCCTATCCAATAAGCAATTTAAAGAAGCATTCACCTATCATGTCACTAACCATTCTACTACTGTCAGCTTTCTCCAGGCCTCGTTTCATTTGATAAAATGGATTGGAATGCTTCTTTCTGACTCATCACTTCCCCTAACTCCCAATACAATAGCCTGCTCTGCATTGTGAACAATTCCAGGCTTCTCCTCAACCTTGCCTCAAAAGTCTTTGCAGGTTAGCCCTGGGCAATCAGGTAGAGGTGGTTCAGATAATGGAACTATTGTGAGTACTGACCTCATTTTTACTCTGCATCCCCAGCCTTTAATCCCTGCCTCTAAGAATGTCCCTGTCCAACCTAGTGCAAACCAGAAAGAAGACAAAAGGAGATCAAGCTTCTCTAAGTACAGAATGCTTATTTCTTCCAGCCCATTTTAATTGCTTTCCAAAACAAGGTCACTTGGCACTTCACTGATTTTAGGGGTATGCCTCCATTTCTTTCTCTTTCCTAACTAGAGCTAAGAATTCATTTTAATTCAATGCTTATGTAGTTAAGGGTTTTCCTTAAATTGTTTTCACTGCATTTCTTAGCAAACTATAATTCGTATAAACTGCTTCCCCATGAAAGACCTTTCAAAAATTGTTTCATGGAAAATCTCATACTTGTTAAAATGAGACAGCATATTTCAGATGAGACTTTAACTTTCCATCTTCCTCAGTTTCCTTGTTTATAAAAAAAAAAAAACCACAGGGAAATAGTCCCCACACCCTGACAGGGTAGTGGGTAGTGGTGAGAATTCACACTTAGCATAAAATCTGGCACATAGTAAATAGTAAATACTAACTTATTCTATGTAAAGCCCTTAAATGCCAAGCTTGTGATAGGTACTTAATAAATATTAGCTATTATATTACCCTAATTAGCCACAAACTAGAAAGGAATGGAAATATTTCTCATACAGTGTTATTAGAGTACATGGAAGCTTCTTTCCTTCTGCCAACTCTCTTTCTCTTGCTTGCAATCCCTTCTCTGCTTTCTTCTTCCCTCACCTCCTTTTTTTTTCCAGATCAAATTTGCTAGAGATTGAGAAAAAGGAGAAAAGGAATGGGAGTGCATAACATTTAGGTCTAAAAAGAATAATTATCGGGAAATATCTTGGCCTCTGCTTACATGTAGGAAATTGCCAACACAGGGCCAAGAGAAATTTACGGTATTTTCCCAGAGGTTGGTATTTAATTAGTGCTCCGTTATTGTCAGGCGGCTGTGCTGTCACAGGGGTAAATCATTTGCAAGCTATTTTGGAGGCTCTTCCTTTGCCACCACCATCTCATCAATCTTCTCATCGGCTTTGTCATTACAGATCTCAGCGATTTCTCACCTTTTCAGGAACTCTCCATGAATTTGACCTCAAGAAGTATTTGGCCACTATCATCTCAGCTATTAAATGTCAGATTCAGACATCTCAAACTGTGTGTCAAGACATTGCGTTCTGGTGGCAATGAACCCATTACCTTTTTCCCCCTCATAAAGCTTGCTCTTTGGGAGCCTGAAATTGTGCGATACAAGTTCTCTTGAGGGTCTCATTTTATCATGGGTGTCTCTGAAAAGAAGGTCTGTCGCCAGCTATATTAATGTCCAGACTTTTGATAGTTTGTACAGGCACATTATGCAAATAATGTCTGCCCATCTTTATTGGGTGAAATAGGCAACGGGGTCAGGCAAGAAGTTATAACTAAGCAAACCTGCTCCATTAGCATTTTTCAGGTGTAGCTGTTAGGATCAGTGAATTCTTCAAATTGTATTTTCTAGTCTTTAAAAATAGTCACACTGAGCTTGCTTTATCCCTGCTAATGAGTCACAGGAGAGCAGGAAGGCCAATGGATACCGACTACATCGCTGTCAGGTTGTTTACTATAAACACTCATCCATCCAGGCAGTTTGTCATCTTTGCACCTGTGCGGTGGTGGCCTGAAGCATGAGTATGCTGGGTGGGTTCAAAGGGAGAGTCAGTAAGACTGGAGGGTAGCCAGCTAGGGAGAAATAGTATGGGTGTAACTAGAGAGACCTCTCTTTGGTGTCACGGACCCATTTAGCAGTTGAGTGGGGCCTATAGATCTTTCTCAGAATATATATCAGGATTTTAAATAAATAAAAATACAAAAGATTACAAAGGAAACTGTTTTTTTTTTATTTTTTTATTTTAGAGGGAGAGAGAGAGTGTGAGCAGGGGAGAAGGGCAGAGGGAAAGAGAGATAGAATCCTAAGCAGGCTCTATGTTCAGTGTAGAGCCTGACATGGGCTCAATCCTAACAACTCTGGGATTATGACCTCAGCCCAAAAGTGGGACATTCAGCTGCCTGAGCCAACAGGTATCCCTAAAGGAAATGATTTTATTGAGATTCCAGTTTTATTGGAATCAGTGTGTGCTATGGTAATATGTGTACTTCTTTACTGACACATTAAAAAAAGATCTGGTGATGATTTGAAGTTACAGTGAGCAATCTCTACAACTGTAATGTGACAGGACGTATCTGATTTCTACTGATGGCAAAGTCACAGGAACTGCTGATACCACTGTGGTTTATGGCTACAGATATGATGGACGGGAATGCTAAAGTGCAGACAAGGTTAATGAAAATAATTTTGTTTTCTTCCCCAAATTCACAAACTCCTTGGGACCTCTTAAGAATCTGTGACCACCGATCAAGGGCCCAACTTCTGGGGAGGCATTTGGATTCTATTCCCAGGGGAATGGAAGCTCTGAGAGGAGCTTACAGGATGCAGCATACTTATCAATTTAAATTAGGAAGCACCTTAAGTCTTCCCTATTTCCTTCACCCAGCATCCACAGTGTTCTGGGCACCATTTGTCCTGGTGTTCACTACTTTGTCATGTAATCACTGTGTGTATTGTTTCCTCCGACAGATTGCAAGGACAAGAACTATACATCAACCATCTTTGTATAAACAGTGCATAAGACCTGAGACCTACCAGATCTTGAGGATTTGTTAAATAAGTTAATCAAGACTGTGATGCTCTTGAAAGAATTACACATGAATCCCACGATCAAATTTTTCTGAAGAACCTATTTTCCTTTCTGAAAGGGATTATATGTGAAAATGCACATTTAAAAATGTTATCATCAGATTTTAGGACTGGAAATGGAAATGTTGATGCCATCAGAGAAATTAAAAGAAATAATTTAAAACTAGGTTGATTAAAAAAAAAAGATACCATGTCTCCCTTATGTTTAAATGTTTATTTATTTATTTTGAGAGAGAGAACATGAAGGATAGACATAGAGGGAAAGAGAGAATCTCAAGCAGGCTCTGTGCTAAGCCAATGCAGGCTAGGCTCCATACCACAACTGTGAGACCATTGACCTGAGCCAAAACCAAGAGTGGGACACTTAGACCAAGAGTGGGACTGAGCCACCCAGGCACCCCTCCCTTATGTTTCAAATTACAGGAGCCTCTGCAAGGAAAGAGAAGGCCAGGTAGGCAAAAGTTCAGCATTGTGCTGACCAATTATAGATCAACAGGTTAAAACTCAGGCAAAGGGATGAACTTTTAAGAATATTCATTGTTTCTACTTTGTCCCTAGAATAAGCTTCCCATTGTAGACAACAGCTGAAAGCTGCCTAACCCTGACACACTGCCATCCATCCATAGATAAAGGAAGGGGTATGGTAGAATTTTCCCCAATCTGGGTCACATCTAGGACCTGGTTGTAGCTCTGCACACTAGGGCTAGTTTCTAGCCCCTGTGTTTATTTGGGATTGGTGATGGAGGTCAAAGCTTAAATCTTAATTTGGAATCTACTGAAATTCAGATAAAAACCTATTTAGCATGTTCAAAATTTGACACCAGAAAGGTTTATATGAGAGAGATTTACTGGCTTCATGCATGCTCAGCTGCGTCATTGTAAGAAACAATGTAAAACATTAATTCAGTCAATGCTGTTTTTATTAAGGCTTTCTCTTTGCCTGGACCCATGAATTAAACACACACACACACACACACACACACACACACACACAAACACACACACACACGCATGTGCACACACACATACATAATACATACACAAATACATATACACACGACACACACAAAACACAAAACCTTCTGGGTGAAAGTACACATTCCCTGTCCTTAAATCAGTGAGAAAGCTAACAGGTAAATCCACAACCACAGAGAAAACAGTGATGCTTATGTGTCTACGTGGAAGAGTGAGGAAAAAATTCATCGAGGATATATTTGAGCAGACATGACAGGAGTAAGTAAAGGAATCTGTCATCTCAAGAAGCATGTGGTATAAACAAAGACAGGGCTGATCAATGAGAAATTGGATCCATATCGGGGCCCACCTACTCTCAGGGAGATTTCAAATGTTCCTGAACTTGTTTATTATTTGATAAGATTTAGCTAATTAATCTATGGCAACATCCATGGTTTAGAAGTGGTTGTTCTGAACCAACAGGCTGTTCATCTCGAAATGTAATTACATAAAGTCTTAGGAGAATATAAGACATGCAGATCAGGTAATAAAAGTCCCATTTGTTAACTCTCTCATCTAGCTTGTAATGAGTTTGGGCCTGACACTGTTCTGAGGGCAATAAAACAAAAGTTGACCAAACCACAGACTCTTAGATTCATAAGATATCTTGGTTTCAAAGAAAAAAAATAACAACTCTACATAAGTCATGTGAACAACAACATGGAAGACGCTATGGGATTAGGGAAGAAGAAATCCAAACTAGGCTTTAGAGTGAATTGTAAGCATTGAAAAGAGATTGTTGATATAGTAGTCTACTTTCATTACCAAGGGAAAAATACACGGTTCTTTTGAAGATCATGGTTATGAACTTGGGAATCCTGAGGTAAAATTCTAACTCTTCCATTTATTTGTTGTGTGGTCTTTAAAACTTTACTTAATATTTTTAAGTCTCACTTTCCTCATTCATAAAATGGGAATGATTACAATGACTAACACATAGGATTATCATATTAATTAAATGAGATCATCTAAGTGAGGTGCTGATGCAAAGGAAGCGCTTAATATCTCCACACGTGGCCTATAGTATAGGCCAAAGAGAAGTTTGCTTTTTATGTGTCATTGAGCAGTATGCCACAATATTTTTGATGATCAAAAGTAGACCTGTTTAATTCAATATATAGTAGAACAGAATTTGTATACATCAATCTCTCTTTGTCTGTTACACACACACACACACACACACACACACACACACACACCCCACATCCTCTGCTATGCACATTGTCAATATTTTATGTTTCCTTTAGTTCAAGGCTCTACACTGCTGGGTAAACAGATTGCTTTAAAGAGTTTCACAGGTAAAGTATTGGTGAAGGGGGCAACTTAAATCCCACTCCTGCTGCAACCACCACAAGGAATCTCTTTAATTACACCTTTAATAAATCTAATGCATTCCAGAGTATACATTTATCCCCACCCTCTAAGGAAAAGCATTTGCCGACTGTACTTAGAAAATGGGGAATATGAATTTTCTTTTTCCTTTGCCTCTCAATGGAACGTGACTATTTGTGGGGTTCACTCACTGCTGGCAAATGGCCATTTCCTGCCTCTACACAGAAAGGCTTAAAAGAACTTATAAAAAAAAAGCAGTCAAAATCCTCCGTAGACATCCAATAACTTATAAAGGAAAAAACGTTTTGATGAGTTAGTGCAAATGAATCAGGAACATATGGATCCTATTTCCCTTGAGTTTAAATTTGTAAAGAGAAAAACTTCTTTAAAAAATGAACTTTCTAGATGTCACTGAACCCAGGGAAAAACATATGAGATGATTACTCAACTTAATACATTCCTAAGTTGCCCTGTGCTTAGCTCAAGCACACTCAGGTCATTTGTAGCTCAATTTGGACTGTCAAACACACAGCCCATCATGCTCTAATTGTTTTCAGAGTAAAATTCTGGACAGCAGAAGATATTAAGGTGGTAAGTATTTTCAGCAATACATTTTAGCATAGTGGTACTAATTCCTTAAAAAAAGTTAACTTATCTTTGTGGGTGACACATACCTGCATATCCAGGAGCCAATCCACAAGCGGGTGGTATAAACAGGGTCTCATAAAGGAAAACAGATAATCAGAAAATCACCTCTTGCAGCCAGGCTAAATGGCGCCCTCATGCCCAGGGAGAACTAATTTGCTTCATGTAACTGTATATTTTATTCTTAAAAGGTTTTTCAGGAACCAATATAATTAAACTACAGCCAAAAGATAAACCTGTTGGCTTTCTTTTACAATCTGACTACAATAATTACTCAAATAATGATTCAGTTGTATATGCTGATGATTTTTACTAATTTATTAAATACATTTCATACATGGATCCATCTGAGTACATATCTAGACAATGATTACTACAAAAAGGACATTGGAAATATATTAAATGCTTTCTAAAAGAGAGCAAAAGGCCCCACTATGTGTAAGGTACAGAAGACTGAATAAAACACCCATAAATATTTAATGTGAGTTGAGGTTATAGATTATATGTAGACATCATCAAAATATTTACCAACCCGTGTTAAAAGGGATTATGGAGGTAAAGAAACAAATACTCATCAGTAGGAAGGCTTTGGTGTCCACTCTGGTACCTTCTAGACCAGGACAGCCCTCTAAGCCTTTGTTGGAAGGATGGTTATACACTGGTTGAGAAAGGGATTTATTCTTAGAGTTCTCACTTGCTAGGTCTTTCTCACATTGAAAAGAATAAATATGATTTGAACCTTAGTATGATCTAGCTGGAAAAAATCCTTGAGGGTAACTGATCTAATCATCCTCAACCACTTGCTGGAGAAATTGTAAAAATATAGGCTGCTGCCTTCTCTGATATTTCAAAGCAGTAAATTCAAGTTATGGTTCTGTTGTCTGACTCAGTAATTTCCCAGGTGATTTTTCTCCTTATTTTACAGATGAAGAACAGTCCCAGAATGGTTGTAACATCTCCTACAATCCCCTTAATTCCCAGGTCAAAGTCTCACCCACAAGCTCAGCAATACCTGGGTTATTATTAGGGGAACTCTCCAGTCTATAGCAGGGCAAGGAACCAGCTCAGACTAAAGGAAGATCTGCTGGTTATAACAGCCACTGTTTATGTTGCAAAATAAATGCAGTTGAGTTATTCTTATGCCTCTAAAGTCAGATCATAGGATGAAAACTTTACATGGACAAAACTATTCTTTAAACTTCTTTTAAAAAGGCCTCATGTTGAAAACTGAGGTGTCTCTCAAATTCCAACAAGGTCCATTTTTTCCTCCAGATTTAGGAAAGACTGCTGGAGGGTTTTTTTTATTTTGTTTTGTTTTGTTTTTTGTTTTTGTTTTTGTTTTTGTTTTTGTTTTTTGTCACCTCTAAGCAAAAGATGAAGTGTTGGACTAATATTTAGGAGCCCTGTCAGAGAAGCAACTAGGACAAAAAGCTCTATGCACCAGAATCACCCCAATGCAGAAAGAAACTATGAGACATGACAATTTAGACAAAATGGGGAAAAAAGTACTCATATGTCTTCCTTCACACCAAGGTTTATTGTGAAACTGAAAATAAATTGCATCATTTCAAGTCTCTCTCCTTATCTGTGTCTTTTCAAAGAGGGCACATAATAGAACCCCCGTGTACAGGCAGCACCTCCCCACCACTGAGCATCACCTGCCCTGGTGCCCATCAGGCCGCATGCCAGGTAGTTGTACCCTTGTTGCACAACCAAGTCAAAGGTCAGTAGTTCCGGATTCACCTGGGGCTCTCACTTCCTTGCCTGAGGCCTTCAGATTTGGGATAACAGGTGTGAGCACTTCATTCCAACCAGGTTTTAGTAACTTGGGATTCATCACAGGTTCAGGGAACGGTAAATCCTTTAAATCTTTCTATTGCTGCTTCATATAAAGGAACAGTCTCTTCACTAATTGTTGAGGCTTCCTGGCAAGGTATGAAGACACTAAAGCTTATTTCTCTCAACTTCTTGTCAAGTTCCTTTTGATGATACTTTGAAGGAGTTCATGAATAGAAATGAAGAGAATGCCATCTGATTAAGAGGGGCATGTTACAAGTCCTTCTGTTACTGGGCTCACACTCTGGCTCCTCCAACTCAGCTTTTACCATAAATAAGCTGATGCTATATGTACATACTCTTATGAGGTTTTTCTAGTTTGTTTTCTGTTGAAGAGCCAAGAGATTGGCTAAATGATGGCTTTGTCAAACCTACTTATGTTTCTTACCATAGTGGTAGGAGGGTCATTATCAAAGGAGGTCTGTTTTTCATAAAGGTCACCACTATGCCCAAATGCATTAGGAGAGATCATGAAAAGGCCACTGCAGCTCTGACCGTAGCTTCCATCGAAATCAGAGACGTGGTTGAGAATATTGCCACTTGCAGGCGAATCATTTAATTCCACTAGAATGAGAAAGTGCCCTTTTTTGTTCTTCCCTGATTTGAGCTAGATGATAATGAAAGGATACTGCTTTTCCATTCAATCACAGCAGCACTTGAGTCCTACTCAATTGAAGTGGAGGGGAAGAAAAAGGCTATTTTTTTCCTCCCTACCTGGGAAGAATGAAGGCACATGCTTTCAGCTGTAGAACATCCTTCAGTAGGCCCCTCAGTGTCATTTTTTCTCTGTGTCAGATGTGGATCCTGTCACATGCTCAGAGGTTTATTTTCTATTTATAAAAATGTCACATCATTTGGATAATCAGCAGATTTAATTTCATAAGAAGTTTTAAAGGTTGGCTATTTTGAAACCACCATATAATCCAGATCATTTATAGAAAAGCAACATGGGGGCCTCTCCTACATGAAATGGGTCAAGGTTGTTAATATTTACTCTAAGGAGAAACCCATATGGAAGTTGGGGACCATCTTAAAGACATCAAGGCAGCATATGCAAGTGCTGCTTGATCTCTGGTATGTCATTTGAGGGGGCTGAAACAAAGCTTTCTATTGGCCTGTGCTATGATGACCTGGGCAAAGGCATAAGTGGCTGCCTCAGTGGGGTTGCTCCAGAAGATAGTACCAATTATGGTGAATTCTAGAGCTGAAAGAGCCATGGCCTAAAGAGTCAATTGTCCAAGGTTATAAATGAGAGTGGAAGGAGCTGATTACAGTCAAAATTTTCTGACTTTTAACCGAATGTTCTCATCTTCACACTAAGCTTCTTCTTTGGGACAATAATAGCCAGTGATGAACTATATCCTGCCTCTTCCCACCCAGCTTCCAGGTGACATAATTCCCATTTTGGATGCATGGAGAGGATCTGAGCTACTGTTACATTGTGGCCTTGCTGATATAATCCTGTAGGCTTGGAAGCTGTCCCATAGTCTCACAGACTTCTAAGCCACAGTTTGCAAAGGGGTCCATTCTCTTTTAAACAACTGCCTCGTACTACTTATTCCTGGCTTCTACTCAGTACTATCTTCCATTAAAACTTACATGTTTCTTACCTTCAGGTCAGACTGAAGAAATAAGAAGACACAGCCATTAGTTAGTAAATAAATAAATGAATACAATTTTGATTTGACCCTGCATGAAAATATGTATTGAATGATGGGATTTTTAAAAGAGCTATTATTCATTTTACTACTGAGAACAGTGACTCTATATTATTTTTTCCAACCAAATATATTTGAAGGACCTCAAATACTCTCATCAAAAGCAGGGACTCAACATAGCAGGGTTCTCTGAAATAGAATGGCTTAAAACATGTAGTTTTGGCAGGGAAATACCCTTCAAATGATTCTCAACTTTCTTTTCTCTAGTTAAGAATTATTAGCTTGAACTGTTAAAACTAAAAATGGGAGGTCATTCTGTTTTGCTAAAATGTACTATATTTTGCCTTAAGTTTCTTTCCTCACTCCAGCCAGCAGAACAGGCTTTATGACTCTGCCAACTGGCCAACAGTCAGTGACACCTTCAGCAAAATATCCTCCTAGAGCAGAACACACCTTCCCACAAGGCAGCAGGCAACATGGCCACTGGTGGCTCCTGTGCCCCAAAGACCTCAACATCACTGTCAGAGTGGCCCTAGTTTTCCTTTCCCAACTCCAGTTTGACAAAAATGTTCAAGGGAAAGACTTTAATCAGCCTACTTTAGGTTCCATGCCCACATACATACTTTGAGTGGCAAGTTTGGGTAAGATGTCCAATTTAGATCTAATCACTGCTGACCACAGAAACAAGTTATAAGAATATGAAAGTGCCCAGTTCGTTGACCTTAGGAAATTCCTTTTCCTTGAACTTTAACACCACATCTGTATAATTAAAGATCAAAATACCTATCTTGAAGAAAGTTTTGTGACTATATAATCATATGTGTCACAGAAACATGTAATAGTATGCGTCCACAAACACAGACCATGGGACACATCAGGAGCCAGAAAAATTGCTTTTTCTTCTCTCTTTAGGTATTTACTTACTCTACATCCTCTAGAATTCTTTCTAGAGTTCCCAGACCTAGTGGAAATATATATATATATAAATTCCCCACATCTATTTAAACATATATTAGACACTGTGCTGGGTTAAGGATGGCTGGCAGAGGAGACATACATGGGTTTTTAAATTTTTTTTTAAGTTTATTTATTTATTTTGAGTGTGAGAATGAACAGGGAAGGGGCAGAGAGAGAGAGAGAGAGAGAGAGAGACTCCCAAGCAGGCTCTCTGCTATCAGCACAGAGGCCGGTGTGGGGCCCAAACCCACAAACCTTTAGATCATGACCTGAGCCAAAACCAAGAGTCGGATGCTAACCCGACTGAGCCACCCAGGCACCTCGAGACATATGTTGGTTGCATGTCAGTACAGAAGTAGACAAGCCACCCTGAACTATATGGGACTGTAGGTTGGTATCACTAGGGCACCCTGAGACCTTGAATATCCAGACATCCTCTGCTGGGAAAAAAAAAATCATTAGACTTACAGAGCTCTCTACACAAAGTAAGACCAGGGAAAAGGGTACTTGGCCAACATTACCTCAGTGCCTAAAATTGTTTGATGAAAGCCTTCTGTACCCTAGGTACACTCGCTAACTGGAAGTGGGCTCACTAAAACATCAAAATTTATATTGTCCCATATATTTTGCTTATTCATAAAAAATGGGGTTATGAAGGCAATAGCAAGGGTCTTTAGTTTCTGGCTGCAAGAACCTGAGCAGGCCTGCTGTGAATAGGTGCTAGAGCAGTGTAGGGGTGGAGAGATAAGTGGATTTGCTCACCTGGAAAGCTCTAATGTGGGGTGATCTATTGACAACAAGCGAGGCAGAAGTCTCCTTGGGGCATGACTTTCATTCCAACAATGGGAATTTAGATTCATAACATAAGGAGATAAAATTTCTGATCACTGATGTAACTGCTTGGCACAAATCTTAACACAGGCAATCTCAGAATGGGAAGGAAAGTAGTGTGTGTGCATGAGTGTATGTGTGTGTGTGTGTGTGTGTGTGTGTGTGTGTTTGTGTGTATGAAAGAGAGAGGGGAAAGGAGTAGAGAAGAAAAAAGGAGGAAATGAAGGTAGGGAGGAAGGCAGGAGTATAAATAGATGAGAAGGAGAGAGAAAACAAACTGCGTCATCAGGGTTCTTGAAGAGCAAAAGGAACGTGCCATATGTGCAAAGTCTGGGAATAATTTTCTTCAGTTATGTCACAGCCAATGAGCATCATGGTTTCCACCTGAAGATCATGCTCAGGCTAGTCAAAGGATACATTTTTATAGCTGCAGATTAGGATGATGATTATTATTGCCATAGCCACATTCTTGCATAGAACCTGAATATTTTAAGATGGATTATTTTTCCAAACACACACATTTTAACCTTATATGATACCCAAACTAAGCCCAGCATAGATACTTAAATGATGTTTTATAGACATAAAAAGACATTCCTCAGGGAAAACATTGAGCACTTCATTTACTGCTTTCAGATCTCTGGATGTTAACCACACCCCCGTGTCATGTAGAACTGAGGGATGTGGTGCACTATATTCTTTGCATTTCTGTGAATAATCGACCACAGAAATTGAAACTTGGTGTGAAGGATGTAATTTTCTCATTAGAAATGTAAGCATCATTTCATGTTTTATTTAAATCTCCCTTTTAAGAAAGATCCTAAGGTGTTCCATGTCAGTGACATAAGGCAGGCCCCACACTGGGTGTTGTTTTTGTTTTTTTTTTTTTTTTGTTTTTTTTTTTTTTTGGTGGTCCATAATGTGATTCTGAAATAAAAGTGACAATTTTTAACACTGCATATGTTCAAAGACCTCTGCCAAGAAGGGGAAAAAATAGCCTTGGCACCAGAAGCTAAAGTGTGACAGTTCCTTGTGATCCATAATGAGGAAACAAGGGGCCATGTCCCTGATCTTGTCAAATTACCACAAGGATAGCATATGAACCTTTCAAGAGGCTGAACATACATTTCTTCAATGGATTCCCAATTCTGTTTTCTGGAGTAGACAAATATGTTTACCTTTTCATTACTCTGTGGCTGTGTGTCTGATTGTTGGGAGGCCGGGGAGGGTGACAGTGTAACTGCTTTTACTCAGTAGGAACCAATATCATTACCTCAAAAGGCACCAAGTATGAGCTGGAAACTATTTTTTTTTTTTTTTTTTTGCTTTTTATGACAAAGCGTTTGCTTATTTATTTTAAAAATTGTTTTATTTGAGTATACTTGACATACAATGTTATGTTAGTTTCAGGTGTACAACATAGTGATTCAAGTTCTCTTTATGTTATGCTGTACTCGGCACAAGTGTGGCTACCATCTGCCACCATAAAATGCTATTAAAATATCATTGACTATATTTCCTATATTGTGACTTTTATTCTTGTGACTTATGCATTTCATAACTGGAAGCCTGTCTCTCCCATTCTCCGTCATCCATTTTGCCCATCCCCTTCCCCCATTCCCTTTGGCAACCATCAGTTTGTTCTCTGTACTTATAGGTCTGATTCTGCCTTTTGTTTCTTTATTCATTTGTTTTGTTTTTTAGATTCCACTTATGAGTGAAATCATGTGGTATTTTCCTTTCTCAGTCTGACTTACTTCACTTAGGATAATACTATCTAGGTCCACCATGCTGTCACAAATGGCAAGAGCTCATCCTTTTTATGGTTGTGTAATATTCCATATTATATTATATATATATATAAAATAATAAAATATATGTATATTATAAAATATATATAAATATATAATATATAAACATATAACATAAATATAAATTATAAATTTATAAATATAAATTTATAAATTATATAAATATAAATATATATAAATACATAATGATATATATATATATAATAACTAAAATCTTCTTTATCCACTTATCTATTGATGGACACATGGGTTTCTTCCATATCTTGGCTATTGTAAATAATTTTATAATATATTGTAAATATTTCTACAATAAACATAAGGGTACCTATATCTTTTCAAATTAGTGTTTTTGTTTTCTTTGGGTAAATACCCAGTAGTGGAATTATTGGATCATATAGTATTTGTATTTTCAATTTTTTTTAGGAATCTCCATATGCTTTTCCACAGTGGCTGCACCAATTTACACTCCCACCAACAGGGCATGAGGGTTCCTTTTCTTCCCCACATCCTCACCAACAGTTTTTTTCTGTGTTTTTGATTTTAGCCATTCTGACAGCTGTGAGGTGGTACCTCATTGTGGTTTTGATTTGTATATCCTTGTTGATGAGTGATGTTGACCATCTTTTCATGTGTCTTTTGGTCATTTGTATGTCTTCTTTGGAAAAATGTCTAGTCAGGTCCTCTGCTCATTTTTAATCAGATTATTTGGTGGGGGTGATGGTGTTGAGTCATAGAAGTTCTCAATAAATATTTTGGCTATTAATCCCTTATCAGATATATCATTTGCAAATATCTTCTCCCATTCAGTATACTGCCTTTTTGTTTTGTTGATTGTTTCCTTCACTTTGCAAAAAAACTTTTTATTTTGATGTAGTCTCAGTTTATTTTTGCTTTTGATTCCTTTGCCTTATGAGACATATTTAGAAAAATGTTGCTATAGCCAACACCAAAAAAATTACTGCGTATGTTCTCTTCTAGGATTTATATGGTTTCAGGTCTTACTTTAAATGTTTACTCCATTTTGGGTTTATTTTATTATTATTTTTTTGGTCTGGTGTTCCATTTTCATTCTTTTACATGTAGCTGTCCAGTTTTCCCAGCACCATTTGCTTAAAAGACTGTCTTTTCCCCATTGTACAGCCTTTCCTCCTTTGTCATGGATTAACTGGCCATGTAAGTGTGGGTTTATTTCTGGGCTTTCTATTCTGTTCCACCGATCTATGTGTCTATTTTTGTGCCTGTACCATACTATTTTGATTACAACAGCTTTGTAGTACATCTTGAAATCTGGAATTGTGATACCTCCAGCTTTGTTTTTCTTTCTCAAACCGCTTAGCACAAGAAGTTTTGTTCTCCGGCTACTACTATCAGTTGACCTTAAGGTCCAGAGCTCACTGGATAAAGTCTGGGACCATAGCGACAAGTTGCAGAGTAGGTCATCTGTGTCAATGCAGCACGGCCACATACACGCAACATCTCATGATGCCCTGCCACATCTGTAGGCACAACACTTAAGATGACAAACAGCAATAGCACAGGTGTCAAGCTTCCCTCAGAAGGCACAGCATTAAAAATTTACATGACAAGTAGATGATATTTAACATTTTGTACAACAATCTGTTTGTGCTAAAAGCACAGTTAAAAATATTATGTTAGTCAAAGGCCCAAACTCTGCATGCAATGACAGAAAATTTCTACCTTCCTCCTGAAGAGAAGAAAACTGATTTTGGCTTTAAAAATGCATGGGGCGCCTGGGTGGCGCAGTCGGTTGAGCGTCCGACTTCAGCCAGGTCACAATCTCGCGGTCTGTGAGTTCGAGCCCCGCGTCAGGCTCTGGGCTGATGGCTTGGAGCCTGGAGCCTGTTTCCGATTCTGTGTCTCCCTCTCTCTCTGCCCCTCCCCCGTTCATGCTCTGTCTCTCTCTGTCCCAAAAATAAATAAACGTTGAAAAAAAAAAAATTAAAAAAAAAAAATGCAGAGCTAGGGTTCTTCCCTGCCAAGGTATCTAAGTCACACCAGTAGCCCACTGAGGGCCTTGCAAGATGAAGCCAAGACTCTTCCATTGAATTGTTCTCACCTTAGAACAAAAGGGTCTGTTTGTGGAGGAGGGGGCTGTACTGTCAGCATGAGGAGGGAGATTAGGAACTTCCCATGGAGTGGCTGAATGGGAAAGACTTCTGGGAAATGCCATCTTCAAAGATCTGCAGAGATGCAGCTGGGGCCCAGTCTCAGGTTAACCACAGCCTCCCCTCTGTATGTCTATAGCTACCATAGTTTTAATTAGAGCCTCCCAGAATGCTATGCTTCTCCCCATCACTCCTGCTTTATCATTGTTGGGGGTAGGAGGTGTTCAGGTTTGTGTCATGCTACAACCGAGGCCTGATTAGTACTTTAGTGTATCCACATTTGAAAGTAACCAGGAAACTCATTCATCTTGCATGTTAGAATCTTCATCTTAGATGCCTCAGCCCCTAAGATGACTTCCTGGAAGACTTAACACAGGTGCTCTGTGTTACAGGATGTCTGCTCCTTTGGGATATTTGAAATCACTGAACGTGACCTCCATAATGGAGAAATAGCTCATACAATATCAGGGCATTTGTAGCTTTTAGAGGGGGAAAGACATCCTATTCTTCTTCTGCTTTCTATGGAAAATATTACAAATATGTGCATTGCCCCAGAGACCAATAGTCAGATGCCATATGAGTCCCTGGGGTGGAACAATAGAATAGGCACTGTAAAAAACATTTCTTAGGCTAACTTCCAGATATAAAAGGGGTGCCTCAGAGCTGTGGAGTGGGAAAATTCCTATTTCACAAGGAATATGATATTTTTAGACTGCATAAAAAATGAGGAATGCATGAAACTGCAGATGATAACGTGGAGCAGGCACCCCAAGTTGAGAGTGTGGGCCACATTTCCGCTGCTCATTTCCCTAATGGCCCCTTATTTTGCTCGCTTGTCTCTGCAATAAAGTTTCTACTTAAGAAAAATGGGTACTTACGGAAAGGTTATCATGCCACATGCTGTCATTTGTTTTATAGTGAACTCTGATATTCTTTTCTTTTGATTTTCTGAACCAGGAGTTCTAAATTCTTAATTTTGCCAAAAAATGCCAGTGAGTAATCTTCATTCCTTGCCCACCTCCCACTTGATTCCTGGATTTCTCTGCCACATGCCTTATCTCTCTTCAGTCATGATTTCCATTTTTTTGTATTTCTGTTTTGTAAGATAATTAAACTCTGGTTTTCTGAGAACAAGAATTCAAGGCTTAGCAGTGAATATTCTTTTTTGTTTTACAATTTTCAATAAGAATTCATTGTATTTTTCAGTTCTGGTAAATCATTTTTGTGCCCCAGTTACCTCCTCTGGAGGATTTTCCTTCCTGTTTTCATTAAAGCACTGCTCTATCTCTTCCTCTCGAGTCAACTGTGCTATTTGTTCAGCTGGGCTCCCTCATGTCCCTGAGTCCCCCTAAACATGTGGTGACAATAGCATCCTCACAGTTCAACCTTTGGGCAAATGAAACAAGTCAATGGTGGGTGACAGAACATGTTTCCCCTAGTCTTGTCTACTGGGGCCAAGTGCTCCAGAAAAGCCTCTCTGCATGTGGAAATGTCCAGTCATACAAGCTGGGCATGATTTGTGTAATGAAAGGAATCAAATCAACTGTTGTTGAAAAAAAAAAAAAGAAAAGAAGTATCGCTTCCTAATGGTTTAGAAACAGAAGGTAAGTAAATGGTAAAATGCGAAGGCTCACTAATTACATGACAACATCAATTATCAATGATCAAAAATCATGAAGATATGCACAATTGAATCATATACTTATCTGACTGAGAGAAGTATGGCCACTGATAGAAGTCACATTTACACGTATTCCCAACTTTTTTAAAGGAAAATTTTAAGGGACATAACCAGATGAAAGGTCCAGAAGTTGCAACTTTACCCCCTGACCTCAACCCTAGCTTTGCCTCAAGGAGGGACCCAGTCGTAATGGGGCCATATTAAGCTGGTGAATGTGTAATGAAGATAATGGACAAAAAAAAAAAAAATCAATGAAACATAGACATGAGAGAGATTGAGAGAGTATGTAAATGAACTCCCTTGCTTCTTGTTGGATTTATAGTCTGTAGTTCTGGTTACTCATGAGACCCTGCTATAGTTCTAGCCCTTGAATTTCAAGACTTTGTTTTTCTATCATTCATTTATTTATAAAATATATCTTCCTTCACATAATATAGCTTGAATGTTTTTCTACTTCTTGTAGCTAATCTCAAACTAAGACCAAAACCCAAGTTAAAATTATGATAATCTGATCAATTTTACCTTGCCTTTCTGTCTGACTTCTTTCCTGAGCTTCAGGCTCAAGTAACCACCTTTCTATTTGAAATCTTCATTCTGTATCTCAAATCCCCTCAAACTTAACTGTCTGCAACATCATTATTGTTTTCTTTATGTTTTTTATATCAGCATGCTCCCCTACCAAGTTTCTTAGTAAATGTACCAAAATTTACCAGGGGCTTAGGTCAAAAGCCTAGATGCTATTTTTGACTCTTCCGTTTTCCTCATATACCACACATGATTTACTGCTATGATAGACACTACTACTGTTCATTGATATCCAGTTGCCTCTCTTCTGAATATTTGAGAGGACTTCATTTCCTTGTCCCCTGGGTGCCTTGTTCTGGACAGTGAAATGTGAGAAAAAGTTATATGCATCGTTCCTTTGCAGAAGCATTTAAGAACTATTACTTGATTGTCTATCTTTTCCTGTTATGTGATAGATGATATTTCACATGGTAGAGTGTCTGTCAGCCTGGGTTCTTGACTAAGCGAGAGCCCTCTGCTGACTCAAGACATACAAATAGCATGAGCAAAAATAAACCTTTGCTGTTTTATGGCACTAAGATTTGGAGGTTGTTTGTAACTGCAGCAGGAGCTATCCTATCTTAAGACAATCCCCAAGTCCTGCTAGCTCTATTGTCAAAACATATTCCAAACCTGATGCTGTTACCTCCTTTTCTGCCATCGCTATATTTCAAAGAATCCTCATTTCTTGCCTGGATTTACTGCAGTATCCTCTTCATCAGTCTTCCCTTTTCTATTCTGACATTGTCTCTCAAGTCCTTTCTGGCAGCAGCCAGCCTTTTGTCATTTTAAAGGTGAATCTCATCATGCCACTCCCTGTCCCAAACCCTCAACAACTTCCCATTAGACTTAGAATAAAAATCCAAGTTTCTCCACAAACCATAGCACTCTATGATCTGACTCTTACCTACTTGTCCAAATTTGTTTTCTGCCACTTTTTTTTTAAATCTCTTTGATCCAACAGCATTGTCTCTATTGTCTCTTACTATTACTTGCAAACAGTAAATTCATTTTCCCACCAGGGTTGTTCTCTTGCTGTTACTTCTATGTGGAATGTTCTACCTCAAGATCTCTCTGTGGCTTGGGTTTCTCCTTTCCATCATACAAATCTTTGTTCCAAGATTATGTCCTCAGAGCCCTCTGTAAATTATCTAAAACCACATCCTCCTATAACTCACTCTCTCAATACCCTGTTTTACTTTATAGAGTACTCTTTGAACTGTCTTGTTCCTTTATTTTTTGAAGTTTCTCTTTCCTAGACTATGTATACCATAAGAGGATGATTTTGCTTTATAGCGTTCTGTCCCTCACATCTAGAAAAATCCTGGTGGTTATTTGTCAAATGAGTGAATTAATGAATAAATACCTTAAACAATCAGGATGTTAAAACAATACTGCAATGAAAAGACAACTGACAGAGAAGTAATATTCTTTCTTTTTTTTTTTAATTTTTTTTTAACGTTTATTTATTTTTGAGACAGAGAGCATGAACAGGGGAGGGTCAGAGAAAGAGGGAGACACAGAATCTGAAACAGGCTCCAGGCTCTGAGCAGTCAGCACAGAGCCCGACGCAGGGCTCGAACTCACTGACTGCGAGATCATGACCTGAGCCCAAGTCGGCCGCTTAACCGACTGAGCCACGCACGCGTCCCAATAATATTCTTTCTTAAGTCCTTAACCTGTTTGTTTTTTGACAGAGCAAAAAATAAATCAAAATACTGCTATAAAAAAACTGTGTATAGCTTTTATCTATCTCCTACTACTTACAATTCATTTACTAAGTAAAATCTGACTTGTTCAAATTAACATGCTTACATTAGCTAATGCATATTGGAAAAAGAAGCCTTTTATTTATTTATTTAAATTCTTTTTAACATTTATTTGTTTTTGAAACAGAGAGAGAGCATGAATGGGGGAAGGTCAGAGAGAAGGAGACACAGAATCTGAAACAGGCTCCAGGCTCTGAGCTGTCAGCACAGAGCCTGATGCGGGGCTGGAACTCACAGACCGTGAGATCATGACCTGAGCTGAAGTCGGCTACTTAACCGACTGAGCCACCCAGGCACCCCGAAAAAGAGGCCTTTTAAAAGAGAATTCGCATAGTATATGTTTAAGGTCACAGTGGTGATAACTGAGCTGTGTTCCTTAATCTAAACTACTTAAATTTCTATACAACAGACCCAAGAAATGTGCAAGAAAAAGATCTGAAAGCAAAAGAACAGACTCAAAGACAGAGGAAGCTAACAAAGTTTGTCAGGGCACAGACCATTTAAGTGGGAAACACTAACACATTTCCATGAAAAATAACCTGCATAGTTTAACAGAGAAAACCCATCAGTAGGATTTTTCAATGAACTATAAAAATGACCAACTAGTTTCCTCTTCATAATCATCTCCTTGATGACTTTTGTGTGAGTATACATACTTCTCTCACATGCCACCATGACACATGTGAATTTTCATCAGTAGGGAATATCCTTGGATCACTATTTTACTGGAAATATGGATTTGCACCAATACACTAGCTCAATTTGTATTCATGAAACATTCTACACTTTTGCTAAGCAGATGGTCCAGGTGAGGAGCTTTTACCGTAACCAAGAGATATATTAAAAATACCACTTTCAAAGGGACTGAACTTCTCTCCCTGGCCTCAGGATCCCTCCAAGGAGGAATGGCTGTTGGAGTAAGGAGGGCAAAGTCAGACTCTTGGCTTTGTGAGTCTGAAATCCTGAGTATGTCCTTTAACCTTTTGATTCTAGATGAGAATCCTATGCCAGATGTTTCATGAGATTGTTGTGAAAATAATACATGTCAAAGAAATGTTTTGTAAACTGGTTATTTTTGGTATTTTTTTTAAAAATTCTGCTTCTTTGAGGTTATTACAGCCATCCTCTATATCAAATCTGTTATATGTATGTATGCCTTTCAGAGTAAGAGGAAAAGAAAGAACAAGCACCAAAATGGATATGTTTGGCCATGTGGTCTTTACTCCTCCTGGAGAGTAACAATTTCTGAATCTATTTAAAAAAATGTTGAAATTACAGCAATTAACAGAAAATTACACTGCTATATTTTTTTAAATTCACAAAGGCACCAAGAAGCTATCTCCCATATTATTAGCAAAGGCCCACAGTCTGTCTCCATACTCAAACATTTCCAAATAATCCATGTCCTACCCGAGAAGAAAGCTAAATTCATGGTCTATATAAATGGAACAAAATTCTTTATAGCACTCACATGAATATCTGAGAAAAAAATCAGAATAAAAACACACAAAGTTGTGTATTGTATGAAACCTATTTACTGTTACAATATGTTAATTGCCAAAATTTTGAAATCTAAGCCTCCACGGTATCTCTACTTATTGTGTTACTTTGTTGAGTAGTTCTCCTGTTCATCACTAAACATATCCTAAAGATTTTATTAAATAAGCAGAATAAGATGCATGATGAATAGTCCAAGAGAAGCAGTTTCATAAAAAATCCTAATCATGAGGATTTAGCTATCAATTATCCATGTGTACTCCAATTTCACACTCAGAAGTTACTTTAGGGGAATGATTAATTATAAATAAAGGGACCTCAAGATACCAAAAAATTACCATACACCAGGAATCCCTGTCAACAAAGATAGCTTAACTCCTTAGGGAAAATAGCACAGGACAATCCATCCTGTTCTCTCTTTTACACACAATACCCATACTATCTAAAGATGTAAAAATGCGATCATGACCAAATGAGTCTGATCAATTTGTATATATTCACCACCAAAAACAATCAGCATAATCCCTTCATTCAATGAATTACTGGAAAATATTCAATCACCTGTGTAACCTCAACAAAGCATGGTCAGCTAGCTTTGGCTCAATGACTAGGTCTACTTGATATTTATGGAATAAATTTTTCTGCTTTTTTGAGATTGAGGATCAAATTATACCATTTTCAATGTTTCCTAATTATGTTGTACCTCCTACCTCGTGATGATTCTTGGCCAGCCATTCCTTAATGGTGCTGAGGGCAACGATGGAAGCAGGCTCATTCGGGAATCCTAAGCGAAGAACAGAATAAACAAAATAAACAAAAAAAGATGAAGGCAATAGAGAATTCACTGATGGTGTGACACTGACTTTTTCTCATTTAAGCAGTATGCAATTCAACCAATTACTACTGAGCAAGACAGGTCTCAGTAAGGTACATCATGAAGCCCATGATCACACATATGATGCATGAAAGGGGCTAGTCCTATGCCAGTCCAGCACTAACAAGAAAAAGGATTTAACTGTCTTTTAAATTCTACAACAGTCAATTAAAAATATATCTACATTTGTTTAAGAGTTTTCAAAGCACTTTCATATAATATTCTCATAAGAGGTGCTCATATAAGGTTTATTACCCTCAATTTATAAACCAAGTAAATATGGCTAGAGAATACATGTACTTGACCCAGGGTCATGGGCCAGCAGGACTCTATCAATGAACTGGCACAAGACAGGACAAACAACTTGCCAAATAGCCATACCACTGAAAGTTATTACCAGAATTCAAAGAAAGTTATTATCAGAATTCAAAGAAAGTTATTGTCAGAATTCAAAGGCCTTCCTTTTAGGGCCACTGGAAATTATGTTTGAGGGGCGCCTGGGTGGCTCAGTCGGTTAAGCGTCCAACTTCAACTCAGGTAATGATCTCACAGTTTGTGGGTTCAAGCCCCGAGTCAGGCTCAGTGCTGACAGCTAAGAGCCTGGAGTCTGCTTTGGATTCTGAGTCTCTCTCTTTCTCTCTCTGCCCCTCCCCCACTTGTGCTCTGTCTCTCTCTGTCTCTCAAAAGATAAATAAATGCTAAAAAAAAAATTATGTTTGAGATTAAGACAACATGAATTGACCTGGTTGTGCACTATGGATTTGATTTTAGAAAGATGGGAAGAAAGACACTTATGTCCTACTGAGCAGTAGCACACATAATCAGAATTTCTAAAACCCATCCAGTTATCTCTTTAGCTTATATAAATCAAACGTATTTCTGAACTTGCAGAATCATCATACATTCTGCCAATAAAATATATGTGAAGGAATAACCTTACAAATTCTATATTTATGGGGAAAAAAGTAGAAAAGATGGGAGTGACTATTCCTTTGAAACTACTTTCTTTAAGCTTGCTATTGGCTTCCTAATCACCAAATCTCATATAGTCAATCACTCATTCAAATCAGTCTTCATCTTTTCCTGTATCAGATGTGCTTGACTAGTTTTCCATGTTTCAATACCTCTTCCCTCCTTGATTAAAAAAAAAAAAAATTACTGTTTTAAAGTATACAACACAGCGGATTTGTATAGTTCCACAAAGTTGTGCAGCTATCACCACCAACTCCAGAATATTTTCATCATCCCCCCACAAGATTCTGTGCCCACTAATAGTCATTCCTCAATATCCCTCTACCCCAGCCCCTGGCAGCTATAAATCTATTTTTTGTCACTATAGATTTGAAGATTTTCCTCCTGGATTTTTCAGCACTGCCTTCTATGATTCCTCTCACCTATTTGAGCTCCTCTAGCTCCTTTTTCTAGGAGCATCCATTAAATGTATGCCATTCCCAACATCTAAAGTCAGCCTTCACCTTAGTCGATATTCTGTGTTAGCCAGCTGCAGCATCATCCACTAACATGCCTTTTAATCAGGGGGCTCCTGTGACATTGTTCTGTGCAGATGCAGAAAGAGAGAGGTATTGCTGAAATGGGGAGATCTGGGATTTAAAAGACCAGTTTTATTGGAAGTCAAATACATATTCCAGTAGTTTATACTAATGGTATAAAACTCATTACACTTTCAGAGAAAATGTATGAAAGAAGAGGAGCAAGAGAGAGATGTTTGTCCACATTTCCAAGAACAAACGTTGCTTTTCTGATTAGGTTTCTACCTACACACTTTGTAAGAGAGTGCATTAGGAAAGGGGACAAAATAAATAAAACAGGGCCAAGCTCCACTTGACCACTGTCATATGAGAGAGAGAACCACTGTCATAGGAAAAATGTGCACTTTTTATTTTTTTATTTTTTTTAACATTTATTTATTTTTGAGACAGAGAGAGACAGAGCATGAACAGGGGAGGGGCAGAGAGAGAGGGAGACACAGAATCTGAAATGGGCTCCAGGCTCTGAGCTGTCAGCACAGAGCCCGACGCGGGGCTCGAACTCACAAACCATGAGATCATGACCTGAGCTGAAGTCGGACGCTTAACCGACTGAGCCACCCAGGCACCCCATAACTTTTTAAACTTTGTAAATTCATCTGTGACATTTGGGATTGTGAATTTGTTTTGAACTGTTTCACCTACTTACATTTTCCTTAAATGAAGGTTTCAAAATATAAAACCCTTAAAATAAAACCTGTTAGTTAGCTCGTTCATTAAGCAAATTATTATTGAACCAGAAAAGAGAAGATATATAGACATGTTTAATGAGCCCCTGTCCTCTAAAACCCAAAGTCAGAGGGAGGAAATAAATAAGAGGCATGCATGCGAATGAATCAGGGATGTGGGGACACAGACAAAGGGAGCTAAGCAAGAAAGAGGAGGATTTCTAGGAAGTGATAGAATGTTTGGGGAAGAGAACAATAAAGCAGGGAGCTGAGGAGACACTGTCCTCAGAAGTATGTGTGAGAGAAAAGGTAAGAGAAGTGATGAGAGGTAGAAAGAAAAGGAGTCCCTGTGGACTGCAAGGAAAAAGCAAGACGCTGGGATGGGCATTTGTGGTTAGGGGTTAACTACAGGTGGCTTTTCTAGTTTACCTTACCCCCACCTCCCCTCTGAGTTTAACATCTGCATTTGTAATCACCTGGATACCTCCCCTTGATGCACTCCAGAACCAGAAGTGTAATGTGTATTCTTCCACAAAATGAACTTCTTCCAGTATTTCTGGTTTCTGCTCATGGATATCTCTCTCCTAGACACTGCTTCAGTATTTGACTGTTTCCCCAGCTGGTAACTGAGTCCTCTGAAATATATATATATATATATATTTTTTTTTTTTTTGGTTGTCAACTGATCCTTTATTAAAATAGTTTCCTTTGTAGTTCTTAACTAGCTGGACATTCCACCGCACCACTATTGATGTCATCTATGATGTCATGAGGGTGGTGGCCATCAACATTGCAGCCCACAGATTGGGCAGTCCCCAGAATCTCTTTAATGGTTCCAGAGAGTTCCCTGGCTAACGATCGGTGCCTCATCTGTCAGGCAATGTTGACAATCTCATCAAAAGTGATGTTTCCACTGTGCTTAATGTTTTTCTGCTTCTTTCTGTCCCTTGGCGGTTCCTTTAGGGCTTTGATAATCAGGGCGGAGGCAGAAGGTACCACTTCAATCTGAGCCTGTCTGTTCTGAATGGTCAGCTTCACTGTAATCCTCAGACCCTTCCAATCACCGGTTGCCTTGGCGATGTCATCACCAACCTTTTTTGGAGACAGACCCAGCGGGCCGATCTTGGGGGCCAGGGCAGACGTGGCACCGACCTCACCACCGGTGCACCTCAGGTATACGACTTTGATCTCGTTGGGGTCGAACTTAGGCGGCATGGTGGAGGCGGTTGGTGTCGGATGAACCTGGATTAGGGACGACCGAAGGGCGTTGTGCCGTCGCCTCCTCCGAGCCGAAAGCCAAAAGCTGAAATATTTTATACCACTTCCTTTCCTTCTTTGCCATCTGATCTCATTCAAAGAACAATCAGTCCTCACTTTGATTACTATAGTTGACTCATAATTGTGCCTCTTTGGTCATTCCCCTGCTTCTTCATTCTGTTGAGCACACCACTTCTAAGTGATTCTTCCTAAAGTATAGTTACCACAACATTACACAAAGCAATGGTGACCTTGGGGACTCTCCAGCAACTACAGAGTGAACTTTAGCTCCTTAGCTGGGCATGATACACCACAAGGAGCCTTTCTAGACTTGGGTCTTAGTTTTTCCTATTTATTCTCCTCCCATGAAATTCTTCTCCAACTTTTTGATGTGTTTAAGAAGTACTTAAATCATAAGATTATAGGGCTATATAAAGCTAATAAATACTGTAATCATGCTCAGTTGCAATGGCCGTCAGCATTAACCTTTAGAAGACGTAAGTCCCCACAGAGAAATTATAAAAATTCTCATAGAACCATGGCAACTACAGTCAGTTCCCAATTATATGTGACCTCCTGGTCACTTTCCCACATCTATCAAAGCCTCTGGCACTGAGCTATGGTTTTCATCTGTATCTCAAGGCTTGCCATAACCGTGGGTGACTTCAGTGTCCAATAAGATGACCCACCTGGCCTGCCAGTTACTTGACCTGGTCATTTTTGACAACCATCTCCACTCCACCGCCTCCCTAGATCACACCCTGCTCCTTGAAGCAACATTTTTATTCCCAAATTACTAATTTAAGCATGCTCTCTCAAAACTTGTTCTATCTTTAGTTTGTTCTGCTACCTTCCAAGGGATGTCCTTTATAAGCCCTTGAAGCCCAAACTAGTGCTTATATTTCCTGCCTGAATGGTGTGACTCTTTCCTACCTCTCTAGGCTCTTCTCACACTGTATAGCTCATTGCTTCCTCAACTCCAGCTACACTGACCTTCTTTCTGTTCTTTGAATGTGGCATGTTTGCTTTTGCTCTCTGCCAGAAGGCCTTGCTCATGCTGTATCTTCTCCCTGAAATGACATTTCTCCCTCGTTTCCTAGCTTATTTTAACTTTTATTTGTTCTTTCCCCAGTCATCACTTCTCCAGAGAAGGCTTCTCTGACGACTCCCTATTTGACACTTTCATAACATCATGTACCTTTCCCTGGTGGTACTCATCTTAGCTTCAATTTTACCTTTATTTGTGTACATATTTGATTAATAATCCTAGTAGAGTGAAAGCCCTAAGGAGGCAGACATCACATCTGTGTTTTGCTTATCGCTGTATCTCTAAACCATTGCTGGCACCTACAAGATGATCAATAAATGTGTGTTGAATGAGTGAATGGACTGTGGACTTGTGATTCATTGTACTGACAGCAAGAAAGCCAGCACTGGGAGAACAAGGGTGTTTAGCTCTAGAGTCTCAGAGGGTGAAGGGTGCAATGATATATCCACATTATCCTATTTCATCCCTGAGGGGAAACTACTGAGAAGATTCATATGAGAAAACACAGTTCCTAATGGAATGAATGATATCCTGTAATCAATTAAAAATGGAGGGAAATATCAAGACAAATGTCCCTGAAAATATGCCTTCTTTCAGTGAGCATATATCTATACAAGATGAAGTATGGTGTTCAGAGGAAACAGCAACAGCACAATTCTTTGTCCACTTAACTGCAAGACTCCAAGGGTTACAAGTAAGACCAATGAATAGACAGGATAGATTTTTGCTCAGGGATGGGCTCCCGACGACAGTAAGGCCTACCTCGGGAGGTCACAATGTATTCTGGTCACCAGAGGGCTTTTGTTCATAAAAGCAGGATGGCCACCCAGAGGGAAGGCTGCAGACACGCTTTAGATGAATCATTGAATTAAATGACATAGAAAATCTCTTCCAAGTATGAGGGTCAATGAGGCTGAACAAGCCATTAATAATTTAGGGCCAGGCGTGCAGGGAATTATATATGTGTGTGCCCAGGTGTACATAGAATCTGTGCTTCTGTTGGCATTCCAAAGCTTAGTTCCTTATTCATTAGTATAGATTATTAAATTTAACTTCTGTTGTGAATGTTGAAGTTGATTTACAGAATGTGTGATTTTTTTCTTCTTGTTTACGTTTATATTGAAACTACTTGCAAAATTTTTACATACACACAAATGTACATACATACATCATACACACATACAACCCTTACCCAAATGAAGATATAAAATATTTCTAGCTCTTCAGAAAACTGCCTCGTCCCAAGTCAATATCTACCCCATGAAGAAACTGCTATTCTGTCTTCTACTGTCACAGATTTGTTTTGTCTGTTGTTACACTTCACATATATAGACATACAATGTGCACCCCTTTTGGTCCAAATTTTTCAACATTATGCCTGCCTGATTTATTCATGTTGTTACATATAGCAGAAGCTTCTTCTTCTTCTCTGCAGTGTTGTATTCCATTGTAAGAATATGCCACAATTTATTTAGCCATTCTACTGTTGATGGACAAGTGGGTTGTTTCCAGTTTTGAGCTATTAGGAATGAAGTTGCCATGAACATTCTCATAAATGTCATTTGGTGGACATGAGCACTGCTTCTGTTGAGTATATACCTGGGAGCTGGGGCTACCAGTTCATCGCTTAAGCAGACATTTAACTCTGGTAGATTCTGCCAGTTTTCCAAAGCAGTTTTACCCATTTACACTCCTACCAGAATTAAACCAACACAATATTTACAAATTTTGAACAAGAGAGGTAAAAATTGAAACAGAAAATTCAATTTACAATAGTTTTTATCCATGGTACAGCAAATAACTCATTAGACCGATATTTTCCTTTTACTCAGTTATTAAGCAGATATTTCTCTTTTAATCAAATTGCAGAAAGATATAGCAATGAAGATTCACTGAAGGTCCTGCCCAGCCATTGGACTATTCGTTTGATGGAATTGTTAAAAATCTGGAATGTTTTCAACACAATTTGAATGAATCTGGTTTTGACCTTGTCATAGACGAAGTTCCTCTCTAGGTTTCATTCTTTTATTCTTTTGCTGTTGTTGATGATTCTCCAATATCTTCAACTTTGTCGATTGCTCTGACACAAAAACTAAATTTGTTTCCCTGACATAAAAAAAAAAAATATCACTTTCTACAAATTGGTGTTTGTGGTGTGTGTCAGAGCAGAGGTAGGTGGGGTGTTGGGTGAAGCAGGCGAAGGGGATTAAGAGTGCACATCTCGATAAGCGCTGAGTAATGTGTAGAATTTTTGATCATTATATTATACACCTGAAGCTAATATAACACTGTGTCGGTTATACTTGCATTAAAGAATAATACAAATACATAAAATAAAACACATTCTACTGAAAATCTAGCATATTCTACTGAAATAAAAGTAGACATAATTTGCTTTGCCTGTAAAGCTACCCTTTTTGCAGGCAGAAGCAATGGATCAGCTTTTGTTTTAAACCTAAAATGACAGTCTGCTTGCAGCTCTGGATCACCCTACCATCGAGGGCATATGGTAATGCCTTAAGTCAGTTATTTCAAAGAAGTTCTTACTGCAAAAAAATATCAAATTGAACATAATTCCAGGTATGATTAACCCATGTGTCCAAATGTCAACCCCCCTCTACCATGTACAGTCTAGCCGGGGCCTCGCTTTCTTGCATTGCCCCTGATATCCCTGTCAAGCCCAGCCATAAGGAGTCACCTCTGCCTTAACTGTGGATGCCTTTCTAGCAGTTGTAAGAATAAGGCAACCTAGATATCAATGCCCAGGCAAAGCTCACAAGCGTAAAAACCATGCACAAGTTCTGGAGTGGTTTTCGCCTCAAAGGGTGTTTAGTCCATAATCTCATCTCACCAAGAAGGGTACTTAGTCCAAAGCTGTGATGAAACACTGGTTGCCATACTAACCATCCTTCAGTGGCTAGAAGCACAAGATTAGTACTGAATTGCGATAAATATTCAGAAGTTAGAAGCAAGAGTTAAAAAAAAAAATCAAAAGCAAAAACAAAACTTCTCTGGAACTCTGCATGTGAAATTCACATTCAAATTTGAGTTCTCCCTCCTTATCAAGTCTTTAAAGCATGTTGGTACTTTTTTTTCTATTTACACACAAACTCAAGCAAAATACTATGCAGGTCTTAAACATGGGGTGTTCAGCATTGATGCAAATCTCAGACTGTCCCAAATGACAGGGATGTATCACTGGGTTTATTGAAATGTTAACATCAGTTGAACTGAGATTGTCAATGTTGATTATCAATGCGAAATTACACTTTGCTTCAATTTTGAGACAGTATAACCATAACATTTTCCATCTTAGCACAAAAATTCTGGTGTGGGGACCACAGGAACATGAAATAGTATACTTTACAAGCTCAAGTAAAAGGACATGAAGCGTGAGATGAGTTGTCTTTCTCAGAACATTCCTCATGACTATTTCTTGAACGAACACACACACACACACCTGACTTTGGTCAGGAGGAGAGGTAGGGGGATACAGATGGTGGGTGCACCGAGGTGCGGGGCTATGGGGGTATAGGAGTATGGGGTATATGGGTGAGCAAGGGAAAGTATAGGGAAATGAATTTATTTTTTAATCTCAAAACAGTTTTTTGTCAACCCCTTCCCCCTAGGCCTCCTTCCAAGACATAAAAGCAATTCTGATAGCACGATGAAATCAAATTACTTGAAAGAAATGAGCTGAAGGAGGCTCACCGTTAAGCAATCGCTAGAGCAGCCACTCAGACAATTCTGGCTAAAGGCTGAGTTTCACAAAAGATAAAACAGGTGAAGTAATAAGAGTGACACTGGCCTCAGTGACTGCAGTGAGCACAGCAGCAGAATGCTAAAGAGGGTGTCACTGGCTTTCCTCAGGAGAGCAAAGGGCACCACAGTAGGCAAGAGCAAGACATCCCCAGCCTGTCAGTAAGATGGTGGAGACTCAGCTGGTGTTGAAAAGGCAGGTTTTTGTAAAATATGCACATGTATACATAATATGGCATCTTAACAAGTTCAATAGACATAGCAGATGCTGACAACACCCTATATACATCCCCTTGGCATACGCCATCCTTGCACACTGGCTTGATTTACACCCACTAGCACCAGCAGTCTTTTAACTGAGGGTGTCCATAGTGACACCACAGGTGGGGCAGGTCCAAAGTGTCAGGGAATCAGGACCACCAGCAACATTTCTCAACCCATGATTAATGAGAGATTGTGGATAAATATCCCAGCTCACTCACCCCTCAGGCAAGACAACACTGAGGTGCATGCTTCATACAGTTTCCTCGAGTTGCCCGGTGGGATGACCCACCTGTTGTTCACAGTGGCAAACTGCATTCTTATTGGCTTCTTTCCCTCAAATCATCTCCCCAGTTAACTACTTGAACTCAAACCCTTGCCTCTGAGCCTGATTTGGGGGGAAGCCAAACCATGACTGCAATCAACATGCATTCATGAACTTGAGAAAATGAGGGGTCATGTTTTATCTGATGGCACCCATTCTTCAGACTTTTTTACTTGTAATGTCTGGCATGTGCACGGTAGATAAATGTTTTATAAATTACTTAATGATACGGAGGAAATAAGTTGGAGGTTGTCAGCATGGAAGCACAATAGTATTTTACTTTGGGGAGGAGGAGGGTAGAGGTCATATAGGTTAGGCTCACACTGGCATGGAAGCCTGGCCCCACTGGACAGAAATCTTGAAACCACAGTAAACTGTTGTTGCTGCTGCTGCTGCTGCTGCTGCTGTTAGCATTTATTGAGTAGTTATTATGTGCATGTCACTCTACCTAGCATTTATATGTATTATATTAATTAATCTCCACAACAACCCAATGAAAAGAACAAGGGAGAATAATTGAAGATGAGCTGGTCTATAAATGAACAGTGACTTTAGTGTATTCAGGGAGGCAGTGGCCAAAGATGATTAATTTGGTTTTATATTAAAAACTACCAAGAGGTGTGCAAAATGCAGTCTAAGTGTTACGCAAGCATTGGTAGACTCAGTATCAATCACTACTGTGTTTTTTTTTTAATTTTTTTTCTACGTTTTTATTTATTTTTGGGACAGAGAGAGACAGAGCATGAACGGGGGAGGGGCAGAGAGAGAGGGAGACACAGAATCGGAAACAGGCTCCAGGCTCCAGAGCCATCAGCCCAGAGCCCGACGCGGGGCTCGAACTCACGGACCGCGAGATCGTGACCTGGCTGAAGTCGGACGCTTAACCGACTGCGCCACCCAGGCGCCCCTCACTAATGTGGTTTAAACCAGCATATGCTTGAAGAGGAAGCAAAGATACTGCATGTGGCCATGGGTGGCAAGGGTGGGAGCCTAGGCTGTCCTTAAGAGCCCTGTCACCTCTGGCTTCCACATAAAATTGCCTGAACCTTCAAAACTCCCTTCAAGATGTGTATAGCCTTTCCCATTTTATAGAATGAAAGTGACTCTTAGAGAACCCAAGCAAGGGGCAGGGCCAATACCCAATCCTGGGTCTGCCTGATTCCACCCATACCCTAGCCGAGTGCCTGATATTGTTCATCCTCCCACATCCATAGAATGAATGGAATTTACCATGACCCCTCTCCTTCAGAGATTCACCTCCTGAGGCAACAGTTTCAAACTCCAAGAGAAGGAAATGAAATTGGAGGCACATAGGATGAGAAAGCTTGTTTCAGTGTGCCAAGCACGGGGCCTCCTGCCTGGTCACACCCAATAGACCTGGGGTCACCGATGTTTTGCTCTCTTTCTCGGGTGGCAGCACCCAGTCTACCATTTAATGTCTGCATTTCAGAGTATGGATGGGGCCCAAGGAATCCCCTTGGGATTGTAGAAAAGCTGGTGGATGGGATGGTACAATAACTCCTCAACATATAGGTACCATCATTCTGGACACAATTGGAACCCAGAAATCTGAAGCTCACTGGCTCACAACAGAACTTCTGTGTATCACACCTCTCTCTGTGGTCCTGCCTTACCCATTATTTTGTTCAGCTTAGCACTGATTTTCCAAGCGAGACCTCTAGGATTGTCATATATACAAGGGAGAAGGAAAATTCTGTACTTCTTATCATTAAACTCTCTCCACACCCGTTCTTTCATTTCACTTGACATTATGTGTTCCATAGCAAGTGACACTCCATAAATTCTACTATATTCAGCCTCAGACTTGAGTTACTTTTGCTTTCACCTACTTAAAACATTGTGCAACATGAAGTTTTCCTTTCAAGTTGTCTTTCCTTTGCTCTGCAAAGCGGGTATGAATGAGCTGCACTTTTATGGGACACAAGGTTACAATCTATGCAAGCTTCATCAGTTTCTAAAACTTATGAGCTCCAGCTTCTATTTCTGAGAATATTTTTTAAATCATCTTTTGCCTAAGGAATTATAATAATGACCTAAGAAATGGCTCGTGAAACAAATGCTATTCTATGCAAGCTGTTCCTACTAACTTTGAATAAGTCTCTTGAGAAAGGAGATGAAAGATCTCATAGAATCACCTGGAACAGAAGATTTCTAATATTCTCTTTTAAAAGAACATTTTTCCTACAGGGGCAATCAAGGGAGTTCACCAAAGGTATCACATTTGAGTAAGAAAGATTTATATTGGGATCTACTGAAAAGACAAAAATGAAGTTTCTACTTTTGAACTGGTGGCACCCTGTGGTGCATGGACCTTGTAGCCAATGATCTTTCTAAACATAAAGCACACCATGTCATAGCCATGCTAAGGGATGCCAGTGACTTGCTCCACACTTGTGACCAAAGTCCAAACTCCTCATTTTGGCTTTCCAGAGCAGTTGTGTGGCCCCCCTCATACTCTGAAATGCTTGGTTACCATGAGTACCTCCACTGGAATATAAACTCCATGAGGCAGAGCCCTTATCTGTCTTATTCACCTTTTCACCCTCAGTGCTCAGAGCAAAGTATGTGCTCAATAAGGTGTGAAGCTTCCTAGCATCCTGAAATGATTTTATGCCACCTAAAGCCTAGGAAAATCATCTCTCTCACCGGAGGGAAGGAAACAAACTAATTCTGTGCAGCTCTCTTGTGCCTGCTGGGCAAGAACTTCCACAACACATGTGACCTTGGAACAACCTAAAGGCATGGACTTAGGAGAATGAGAACTAGGTCCCTTGGCTTTAGGTCCAAAAAACACCTCTTGGGCTTCTGTGACCTTCAAGCTGGGTCAGAGAACAGGAGCTCCTTCAGAGACACACCATTATAGAGGGTCTCTTAGCTTCAAGTGTCCCTGACTTAGAGGCATGAAACCACATATGTCCTAAAAAGCTTTTATGTTCCCACCTGCACAGCCAGGTTGCAAGGTTCTCCTGAAGGAGATGCGCTGAATATTTTCATCACAGCTTCCAGCAGCATTAACCATGACACCATAACATGGAAGAAGAGGAGTGAGTCCCCAAAGCCCCTGCTTATTGGCTTTTACTCCCCAGTAACTAGCCAAGTTCCCTTGAAGGCCTAAGTTTGCAAACTGCCCTCATAATCCCAGGAATTTCTCTGAAGTTTCTCACTGATCAACTCTTGTGCAATAAACACTGAGCATGGAGAGCCTCTCCTCTTCACATATGAATGTTAAGACAGACCTTGGCTGCTACACTCTTATGTCCTGAGGTCCATCTGAACCAGTTCCAGATTTCAGCATGTGAAGCTTTCTTAGATAGAGCTGGTGCAATTGGTGAGAACTCCACTCTATGGTTTGATAGAGTTTACAAATGGCAGCCACTCTTTTGCTAAGAAACACAGAGATTAATGCAATCTTAGAAACTCAGACTGTGATTAAAAATAATACATTATTTGATATAATTATATAATTTCTATGATCAAAAATATGTCTTTTGATATACTGAAAGCCCACTGGAGTACATCATCCTGAAAATCATTTTCAAAGACACTCTGAAAGATCACAAGTGAGAAATTCTGAAAATTTCTCTGTTGTGATGGAGAACACAGTTTGATGTGGGCAGTAATGTCACCGTTAGACTACTGTGTCTCTTTTTGATGGTTTGGATTCTGAATGTGCTAGATTGGATGAGCATATTGAATTCCTCACTCCTCTTTGCCACACCCTCTGGCACCCTTATTTTTCAAAACTATCCTGTAGGTGGAGTATATTTCCCTGTGTCACTGATGTTGAGTCTGGCTATGTGACTTGCTTTGGTCAATGGGATGGGAGCAAATGCGAGACTTTAAGAGCATTCACCAACATAAAAATGGAATGTTCCAGGTAGCCACTGCCCTTTCAGAATGGCACCTGAAGTGAGGTAGGTGAAACAGACTGACCACTACCAAAAGGCTGGGATCCAGGTCAGTCAGGTCCAGCCCAGCCTCAACCAGTTAAACCCAGTCAATCTGCAGAACTGTGAACAAGAGAATAAATGCTATTTGCTGTTAGCCTTTGCTCTTTCGAGGTCTTATGTAATGCAGAAAAATCTGACTGATACATTGAGCAAAGATTGATATGCTTTTTGAAATCCCACTGAGGATGTACGGCACTCAGGAGTGGTTTTTCTTCTTATCTAGGTCTTGGCCAGTTTTGGAAGATGGTTTCACTTGTTGACTGTCCAGAGTAAAAATATTATATATGTAATAAATTGTGCATATTACTGCAAAGAATTCAGAGGCATGGGAATTGTTTCCAGAGAAACCCTGGAATAAGGAAAAGAGAAAACGTTTTGCAGTCAAACCTACTAGACATTGCATCCTGCTGTGAAAACGGCAATCTGTGTGAGTATAGCCTGTTCCTTTTTATTTTTTTTTTAAGATTTTATTCTTAAGTAATGTCTACACCCAATGTGTGGCTCGAACTCACAACACTGAGATCAAGGGTCACATGATCCACTGACCGAGCCAGGCAGGTGTTTCTACAAAGCATGTTTCTATTCTTTGCCCACCCAGTAATATGGGGATAAGGCTACCCTCTTGCTGTGAAGATTAAATAGAATAAGTCACATACCCTTTGTTCCTCACAGGGCTTATTTAGGTCCCTCTCCCTGCATTTACCTTATTTACTTAAAGGTGTGAGAAAACCAAAAGATGTAAGGAAGCCTAAAGGTACATGAATGCCATTCCTCACCTGAGGCCTGGAAACCCAGCTAGGAGCACCAAACTCTTCAGTATGTCCTAGAGTCAGAACCTCAAGTGAAGGCATCATCAATTGTTTCCCCTGAGAGCCTGGAAATAGATTTACATTACCTATTTTTCCCCAGAATTCCCTCCTAATACTAGAAAATATAATTTTTTGGTAAGAGAAACAAGTAGTAGAAGGGGAGGTATTCACAAAGTGACCTCATTTATAGCTAAACCTCTGAATTGTACCGTACTTACTATGGTCAAGTATCGGCATCCAAAAGACGCTTGCTAGTTAGACTCCCAATCACTACACTGTGGATTTCACAACATCCCAGTGATATGATGAATATGCTTCTGTAACAAATCTAAAATGAATTTGGAGCGGCCTGAGCAATGGCCTCTGATTCATCACAGATATGACCTTTTCTTGTTCTATCTGGAACATTCCCTTCACTGGCTTTTAGATTTCTAAGGTTTACCCAAACATAAGACACCGCTCCTGAAATTGCCCAGAAAAATGTAATTGGAAGTGACGTATGTACTATTTCCCTCAAACAGAAGCCGAGCTCGTTCCTCTTAACCACAGTGAGGTATTTGGGGGAATAGTAAGCATTTGAGGAATGATAGGAGAATGGAAGAGACCAAATAAACCACAGAATTTTAAAGCAGGAAAACTGCATTTTAAAATGCAAATTTCCCACAATGCTCATCATTTGTCAGTCTTAATAATGAATGACAGTATTTCACCAACCATGAGCTCCAGACCAAGTTTGTGGTAGCATAATGAAATCCTAGAAGGGCATATTTCTCATCAAAAATCAATTTGTTCTCTGGCTTGAGCTGTGGTAAGCAGACACAAGATAGCATGAAGTTGTAATGTGCCATAAAAACCTGCCAGGACCAGAAAAGAAGTTTAGGGGGTGCTTTTAGTGTGAATAAATATCCATTTAAACATAAATGTTAAAGATTAATTTTGACGGATCCCTTTAGGAAGTTGGAACTTTTGTGTACACTCAAAGGTATTCCTGAGAGAAAAATAAAGCAGATGTTTGCACAGTATTTTATGTATGTGACACCTGACATTATGTTTCTTCTTAAAAAGTAGAATGGCGTTCTGGCACACAAGAGGCTTGGAAGTTGTCACTCCCTCCTAACAAGTGATAGGCTGAAGAAACTGAAAAAAAAAATCAACAACTTTTCTTAGATCTCTCAGAGAGGTGAGGTCCCAGGGCAAATCACTGTCCCTTCAAACTGTAGAAACAGGCAGGTGAATACAGAGAACCACAATTTCACGGAGCAGCAGCTCTTTGAGCAGAAACGTCCACAGGAACCAGTACAAGGGGAGGGAAACCTAAACTGTAGTTAAGGAACTGTTGGAGCTTGGGGTACACATGTCTTAGAGTTAAAAACTCCAGAGGTGCCTAGCCTTAGGGTGCCCACCCCACTTTTGTAAGTTTTATCTCCAGGAGCTCGACCAGGTTTTCTCACAGTGAATATAAAGAAAACCCTCCCTCATGCCACCTGCAGGAGGACAGGGAAAGGGACTATGGCAATATCTTGGTTTGAGAACATAAATTGTTCTGGAAACATGCTTGTAATCCAAAACACTTGCATATCAAAGCGAATTTCAAGAACCATTGTCTCGGTTGTGATCATGTGACAGGCGGCATCATGTACTACTCATATTGCAAGATAACACTCACTTATCAAGTTAAAATTTTTTAGAAATGTTTGCTCATCTTGCAGAACGCTCGCGGAACAACTTACTTGCAATCCAAGGTTTTACTGTATTTTCAAATAGGCCACACTGTTCTCAACAAGGCTTGCCTTCAGGAGAAACTATGTTACCAGAGCCTAAGCTACCTGGGGGAAGGGGAATATTCTAGTCCAGCCAGCTCTAGCCATCCGTCCACATG
The DNA here is from genome assembly GCF_014898765.1 of Herpailurus yagouaroundi. Lineage (NCBI taxonomy): Eukaryota > Metazoa > Chordata > Mammalia > Carnivora > Felidae > Herpailurus > Herpailurus yagouaroundi. Next base: position 27,657,107 of record NW_024412427.1, on the reverse strand, counting down.
GGGGAAGGAAAACACCCAAATGTAGCCCATGCTACTCATCCAATCTCACCTGAAGAGGGAAAGAGGGAAAATAAGAAGCACTTGTGACATTCTCAGTTCAGAGGCATGGGCTCACTAACGACGGAGACCTGAGCAGAGGTCTAGAGCATGTTTCCCCTTCCCCACACCTCACCACCACATTACTAAAGGCCTATTTACTGTAGTTCCATTTACCAAATACACCATGTTCAGCTATCAAGAAAAAAAAATCAAAGCATACTAAAAAGCAAAACTCATAGTTTGAAGAAACTGCCTAAGCATCAGAACCAGATTCAGATAAGGCAGGGATGTTGGAATGATTCATATGCTAAGTATTCTAATGGGTAAAGCACATAGCATACAAAAACAGATGGGCAATACAGGGAGAGGGACAGAAATTCTAGGAAAGAATCAGAAAGAAGTGCTGGAGATCAAAATCATTATAACAGAAATGAAGGATGCCTTTGATGGGCTCAATTGTAGACTAGACATAGCTGAAGAAAGCACCTGTGAGCTTGAGGATATAGAAAATTTGGAAGTCCATAGAAACTTCCAAAATGGAACAAAAAAAGAGAGAACAGAATATCTAAGAACTGTGCAACAACTACATATGAATAATGGGAATATCAAAAGATGGTATGTGGGACTCTCTATACCTTCCAGTCACTTTTGTTGTGAATCTAAAATTGTTCTAAGAAAGTCAATAAAATAAGATAAAACAAAATAAAATAGCTCTCAGATTTGACAGATGAGCATGTCCAGCTACTATTTCTGGCATATGTTTTTTAAAGTTCCTTTTTTTATTTTGAGAGAGAGAGACAGAGAGAGGGAGAGAGCGCGAGCACACACAAGCAGGGCAGGGGCAGAGAGAGAGGAAGAGAGAGAGAATCCCAAGCAGGCTCCACACTGTCAGCACAGAGCCCAATGCGGGGCTGGAACTCATGATCCGTGAGATCATGACCTGAGCTGAAACCAAGAGTTGGGCACTTAACCAACTGAACCACCCAGGAGCCCCTTCTGGCATATTTTCTAAATTACAGCTCACCCACCAATGGCTTCAGTGTTTTTTTGGCATTCTAAATTCAAAAGCTCAGTTTAAGAAATGATATTGAGGCACTTGCTGTGTGACAGCAAACATGTAAAATTTCCACTCAAGCACAGAGGCTCCATGATTACTAAGGAATGCTCTATCAGAGACAAAACTTTTTTGTGTGCAATAATGTCAATAACACATTAAAATTACCAAGCACGTTTCATGTACATTAGGAATTTCCTTTATTACTGCCCATTGCACTTCCTGTCACAATTATACACAGACACATTTCTTGTGTTATTACATACAATAATAAATATGGTATTTTCATAAAAAATGTAGAATGGACTACTGATACACACAACACAGGTGAATCCCCAAAATACTACTTTGTATTTTTAATTGTTTTTAATGTTTATTTAGTTTTGAGAGAGAGGGAGAGTGGGTGGGGGAGGGGCAGAGAGAGAAGGAGACACCGAATCTGAAGCAGGCTCCACCTGTCAGCTGTCAGCACAGAGCCTCATGCAAGGCTTGAACTCACAAACTGGAAGATCATGACCTGAACCCCAGTCACATGCTTAATCGACTGAGCCACCCAAGCACCCCCCAAAACGGAATTTTGTATGAAGGAAGTCAGACATAAATGTGTACATACTGTCAAGATTCCATTGATACGAAGTTCAAGAACTAGCAAAAATAAGCTGTTAGAAATCTGAATGAGAGTTGTTAAAGGGGGCTGAGATTGACTGAAATGGGTCATGATGGAACTTTCTAGGGTGATAGAAATATTCTACAACTTGACTGGGGAGTTGATTACACACAGGTATTCCCATTTGTTCATATCTTCCCCCCTGACTTAGGAGAAGCTGTTACAGAATTCAAAATGGTCCCATTGCTCAAGATGGGGCACAGGTGTCCATGCTGACTGTCTTTATTAATGCCTGGTGCTCATCTGAGGCACACGGACAAATGAAGTTTGAGAAGGGGACTCCTACTGTTCTGATCTGTTTGCAGCAGATCTGAAGATGATAACTGCCTTCAAAATGCTTAATATATTTGTCATACACAAAGAGAGAGTGAAAGAAAAAGAAAGATTAAGAGAGAAAAATTTCCCTTGGCAGATGGGAATATGGGGAGCAAGTGAGAAGAATCAGTGGGGCAAGTCATGGTGGTGATGAAAGAGGGGTGTCCGTCAATATTGCAGAGTCTGCCTAAGAAGATGGGCAGGTAGAGACAGAAGGTGAGTGACTTCTGCCCCAGGGGGGGCCAAGTGAAGCCCTACATGTTCACAATGGACTCCTGTACAGGGTTAGAAACAGTAGATCAAGTGCCAGGACAAATGCTATCTTGACATGTTTCTTAAGCTTCATAATGGCCCTCTATGTTGAATTTTGATTGTACCATGATGGTTAGTAGAAAACATGAAAACTCAAAGAATCTGCAGTTTCTCTTTAGAGGTAAGGAAATAATGAACTGCAGAGATGATGGCCTTCTCATCTAGGTGAAGCAAGAGAGAAAGTGTGAGATGGAATAGCCCATGGCAATTTTGATAGAAAAGGGAAGAGGATGGTGGAGTAATCCATACGGCCTGAGTTAAAGTAGAAAATGAGAGCATGAGCAGTCATATGCGGGCATGACAATTCATTCTTTGCTCACTTCCCTCCCCCCGCAAAAAAATAATGATTCCTAAGCTGTTCTATTCCTGTTGTAATGCCTCTCATTTTTAGACTGTATCATTGTGTATAAAATTATTTTAAACATTTTCAGTCATCAAAAGAGCCACCACATAAAAAGACTTGGAGAGGAAGTCATTCAAGACGTAGCAATGGTTTCGTGGCCACCATAATGTCACTGATTTAATTTTCTTCTCCTCAAGGGCAGAAGTAGCCCCCTCTCTGAATTTATTTCTGTATAATCACCTGTTTCCTTAATTCCTGTCAATTCCTCAGCACCCACGTAATTTGTTTATCCCAAATTAAACTGCATTCATTTGTATGCTTCCTAGTAAATAGTAGACTTTTAAAAGATGTTTATTTTCTCTAACTTGGGCTATACTGCAAGAACCTGAGATCAGGCTATCTCTGACTTTCTTTCTGGGACATAGTATTTATGAATGTACTGCTTTCAGTTAACACTGAGGTTAAGCAGCACCATGCCCAGCATTCATAGCTCAGATCCTCTCTTTATCTCTCAGTATGTATGTGTGCATATACATATATATTAAAATATTATGTGTAAAATATAAACATAATGCATACTTACCATGTTACTAAATATAAACACAATGTGACAATTACTTCATCTTAGCTTTTATTATCTAGACTGAAAGGATCTTGGACAGCTTCTGCCTTGTGTATAAGAAAGACATGAGTCATTCAGCCTCTTCCAGAGTAGTAGATACCAAGGTACTCAGATCCTAACCCAGTCTGCTACTATAGACACAGATACAGAATGGAATGGACACTTGAGCCCAAACTATAATATTATGTGAAAAGGCACCTTCTATTTTTGTTCTTTTCCAAATAAAGTTTTGAGTAGCACACTCGCCAAATGAGAACTATAATATTGCAATGTATGAACTTGAGCATTTTATTTTATTATGTTTGAATGTTTATTTATTACTTTGAGAGAGAGAGAGAAAGAGAGAGAGAGAGAGAGAGGGAGACACAGAATACGAAGCAGGCTCCAGGCTCAGAGCTGTCAGCACAGAGCCCAACACAGGGCTCAAACTCACAAACTGTGAAATCGTGACCTGAGCCAAAGTCAGACCACCCAGGCACCCCAACCTAAGCATTTTATAATTAAATACTAAATATGTGTCTTCCTTACTTTCAAAGAATGCTATGGTCAAACAAACTGTGACTGTCAGAGTTCTGACAGGAAACACAGTTTTCTGAGATAGTTTAAATAAAGAGATTTAATGAAGGGACCACTTACAGTGAAATAGCAAGGTTCAAAGATAAGCAAGATAAACTGGGACTCCAAGACACCAACAGCCCAGGGAAGCAGTCAACACCCTAGAGGAAAGTAGTGGAAACAGTGTCACTATAGCCTAGTGAAAGAAAGGGCTTCCCAGTGAACTGGTCATTGAGAGGCATAGCTACTGCCAGAAACATAGTGCCAAAGTGGGGGGGGGGGAGGGTAAGGGGTAGGGGGAGTCAGGGGTGGGGATTTAGGGAAAGCAAAATAAGGAACTGAGATAAGAAATATCCGAATCAGGGGCTCCTGGGTGGTTCAGTCAGTTAAGAGTCCAACTTCAGCTCATGTCTTGATCTTGTGGTTTGTGAGTTTCAGCCCCACATAGGGCTCTATGCTGACAGTTAGGGGTCTGGAGTCTGCTTCGGATTCTTTGTCTCCCCCTCTCTCTGCCCTTCCCCTGCTCATGCTCTCTCTCAATAATAAATTAATGTTAATTTTTTTTTAAAAGAAAGAAGAATTTTTTTAAAAGAAAGAAGAAATCATTTCCTCCCACCTTCCATTCTGCTAGTTAACCAATCCCTCCCTTTCCCTATCAACCAAACCCAAACAAAAGCTAGGCAGCAAGGAATCTCAGGCAAGTTTGCTTAGAGAAAAGAGAAGAGGGAGGAGGGGGCCAAATAGAGAACTGCCAAGAAACAAGGAAGTTGTGCTATTGTAAATAAATGTGCTATTGTAAATCATAACCCTTATGAAAGTTAACCCACTGGGTTATCGCTTCTAAAGTGTTACTTACTTTAGACAAAGCTCCAAAGATTGGGCACCACATATAAATGGCACATAAACCCAAGTTTTGTCAGGTAGGCAGGAGGAATTGGTGAAATGTGATTACAGTTATGAGCCACAGGCCCAGGAACTCAAGTGAACAGGTGGGAATTGGTGTATCCTAGACCATGCAAATATTTGCCCCATTTTAAGGGGGGCTTGTCTCTCAATTAAGCAGCAGGCTGGTTTCTAATAGCGTTTGTCTGAAGTTTTTGTACTTCAACCTTACTTGTTTCACAAGCTTATCATTAACCAGCTTGTATTTACAATCCCTAAATATGCACTGGACAGAGATTTCCTTGAGGATTGTGGCAACCAGTACCTTTACATTATTAGAAGAATTCTGGATCCATCAGGGTTTAATCACGTTCTATTCTACCCTAAAATTTCCTTCAGACCCTGATGATTTTTTTACAAGATCAGTTAATTTTAATATCATATTTTGTGTGCTATCAGTTTCAAATACGTTAGTTATAAAATGGTCTTTAAAACATATCTATCTGTATTTATTTGCATATGTCTTTATACATATAAAGAGCTTTTCTAGGACCTGAGGGCCATTTTAACAGCCAATGGGTGTCAATGAATTTAATCAAACACCATTCAAGGGCATCAAACATTTGTCTGACATATTCAAATCAGGAAGAGAAGCTGTTGTGGAAAATCGAAACTTTATTCTAGGTTTCTCTTAAAGAAGAGGCACTCAGCCTTCATCTTAATATGTTCTGAAGGCTAATGTACCTGGCCGAGCTTACACTATTGTCAGAATATACAACACATCTGAAAACACTTGCTAACATCCATTGCTTTAAAAAATTAAATAAATACATACATACGTACATATATAAGTACACAAATACATACATAAATAAATAAAAACATGTCAGGGGTAAAAAGAGAATCCAGTACTTAACAAGTGCCCACAAAAAGCTATGTCAAATTAGATACCTAGCAAAGAGAAGGCCACGCTGCTGTTTATCACATTGTCCTCTCCAAGCCCTTGTCAAGAGGAAACTGTCTCTCAGGTGTCAGGAAAGATTTGTGAAAGTTAATCTGATTTTCCTTTCAAGACTAGGGATCCCAGCATTTTCACGCAGGAAGTCTTTAGTACTTTCCCAATATGCTCAATTTTCTGCCAGACACATGAAATGGCTGTTTGACATCAGCACTGCCTGAAATGCTCATCTCTTTTTGTATTGATTTATCTGCTAACCTTGACTAGAGAGTCTTAGATTGCAGATTGGTCGTGCAGCAGGAGAAGGCCATTTTGCCTAGTGACAACTTGCATTTGTGATTGACAGCCACCTTGCACCCAAACTGCCTGGGATCTACAAAGTCTCTTGAATCTCTTTCCAAGAAAGAGCCATTTTTCCTTTTCTGCACAGGCTTAATTTGGGAATTACAGAAAAATTGCTGTAAAACAGCCAACTTCCTTATTTACTGTGACATTCGCAAGCTGTCACACTCTGTCACCCAATCCATCAGGAAGTGTTTTTCCTAGATGCTAGGCATTATGCTAGGGCTTCTGGTGAATGAGAGAGAATTTCTAGCCTCAGAGAACTTGATAAAGGGGGAACAACAGACACACACACACACACACACACACACACACACGCATGCATACATTCACTTACTACCAAGGAAGGTAATATCCATGCTCCACCCACCCTCCGTGGCCCATCCTACTTATCACTTGCATTTTTGGTGGACAGTCCTATATATCCCAAGACTTCCTATTTCATGCACCTCTGTCTCTCTGACTCAGAGCTTTCTTTGGCTCCCAGAGAGGGCAGGAGGGAGTTTAGCTTGAACAAATCAGACACAATAGAAAGTTAATGACTCTAGGGACAATCCTAATGGTTTCTCAGAAGGCCCCTGTGTTAGTTTCCTACTGTTGCTGAAACAAATTGCCATAAACTTAGTGACTTAAAAGAACACAAATTTATTATCTTACAGTTCTTGAGGTCAAAAGTACAAAATAAATTTCACTGAGCTAAAATCTAAGTGTTGGCAGGATTGTATTTCTTATGGAGGCTCTAGGCTGATTCCATTTACTTGCTTTCTCCAGCTTCCAAAGGCTGCTTCTATTTCTTGGCAACTGGCCCTCCTGGGTCATTCTTCATACGACTGTGGTATCTGATTCCATTGTCATATCTCCTTCCTTCCCTCTGCTTCTGTTGTCATATTGAATTCTTTCACTCTAACACTTTTGTTTGCTTTTTATAAGGACATTTGTGATTATACCACCAGAGTAATCAGAAAATCTATCTTATCTGCGAAGTCCCTTTTACCATATAAGGTAATATATTTGTAAATTCTTGGGATTAACATGAAGACCTCTTTGCAGGGCCATAATTCAGTTTACCACAGCCTCCGATAAAAATAAACCCCACTTGCCCACAGCAGAAAGCCATTCATTAATGTATCCTTTACTGGCTTTCCTCCCTTCGTGTCTCACTCTTTCATTCCTCAACCTGTGTTTGTGGTATTACTTCTCAAGTTTCTTTCATCCAAATCCTTCTTTCAAATTAAAAGACTTACTCATGCCCATCAAATTATTTTATAACATAAGAGGTTTCCAAAGGCAGAATCTGATAAATACAAAAGGAGCTAAAGGGCTACAGAAATTCAAATAGGGTGTGATCAGCCCAAACTGAATTCCAGAGATGCCATGGAGAAGGAAGGATTTAAATAGATTACAAGGAATGAGCATATTGTTTGTAGTCAAATGAGTAATTTGGGATTTCCCTCCCCTCCTACTTAAATATATCTATCAGAACCAGGTTCTGACCAAGAGAAATATCTCCATCTTGAAATCAAGCACTTGTCAAAACTCTTTCAAGTTCCCAAGTAGAGGCATATGACCTAGATTTTTCTCATACCCCAAAACATACAATTTTATCTGCAGGACTCCAAATCTGGAGAACTATGTTGCAGGGGGATCTTGCTGATTTTCCTTCTCTGCTACTGAGGTAGGATGCAGTGATCCAATTGAATGAATATGTATTGAGGATCAAACACAGCCAGACAGACACAACCCTCTTAGCTGAGGGAGATACCAAAATCAGGATGTGACAACTACTCTTTGCTCAAGGAGTTTATAGATTTACTGGGGAAGCAAAAGGAGAACACGGTTTTAAAATTGGAAAACAATATTATATTTTTTTAAAAGAAAAGCCACATCACCAACCTTTTGACATCACAGAGGATGATACTATGTGGAAAGAAAACATGACTATTGATGACTGAACAGCACAGTGATTCAGAAGATTCAGACTTTGTGAAGAAGGTTGAGGAATATCTTAACTCATTGACTTCACTTTCATTTTCCTGCTGTGTGTGCAAAAGAATGATATTATATCATAAAAGCATTTGTCTAAAATAAATACAAGGGCACCTGGATGGCTCAGTTGGTTAAGTGCCCGACTCTTGGTTTCAGCTCAGGTCATGATCTCACAGTTCATGGATTCAATCCCCATTTCAGCCTCCACAATGAGAATGCAGAGCCTGCTTGGGATTCTCTCTATCACACCCTCTCTCTGTCTCTCTCTCTCTCAAAAGAAATAAACATAAATAAATAAATAAATAAATAAATACAAAAGTACTCTTTTGATAGGTATAAAATACACAGGGCGCCTGGATGGCTCAGTTGGTTAAGTGTCCAACTTTGGCTCAGGTCAGGTCTGTGAGTTTGAGCCCCACCTTGGGCCCTGTGCTGTCAGTTAAGAGCCTGAAGCTTGCTTTGGATTCTCTCTCTCTCTCTCTCTCTCTCTGTCCCTCCTCCACTCATGTTCTGTCTCTCTCTGTCTCTCAAAAAATGAATAAATGTTTGAAAAAATTAAAAAAAAATAAAATACACATTTTAGGGTTAATAAGACATTAGGTGAATGTTTCTAAAGTTAAAAGGGCATCATATAATTGATAGAACTTTGGATTCCACAAAATATAGCATTGTGAAGTGGGTAATCAGCCCCAAATCTAGGTGTATCATCGCTTTCTTGCAATTCTAGAAAAGAAGTACTTGGCCACAAACATTTTGCTTGACTGTCAAGACTGAGTGACATAAAATTTATGGGAGAGTGCAGATGGTCTCCTCTTCTCCTTTCCTCATCTTATGTTCTCTCATTTTTTCTGTTTTGTGACATATTTGCCTTATTGAAGACAGTAGGGAGCATTTTTCTTCTCTCTTACATGATTTTAGACCATGCAGATTCTGAAAGCTAGAAGTAGAAAGTCAGGCTGATTGGAGTCATGGGATTAAAGGTTGTCTGTCTTAAGACCCCTCACCAGGTTCACCAGCAGCCTGCCAGTAGCCACCAGAGCAAATATCCAAGGGTTATAGATATCTGGATGAGGACTCCTCCTTGAACTCCCTGAGTCACAGCCCATGCTGCTAGCAACAGGACAGGAGCTTCCTATTGGCACTCGGGTAGCAGACAGGTAAGGCCTCTTCCACTGTCATGATGTATGACTGTTGGGTGTGGCTAATGTAAGTGAAGAGGTTTGCTGAGGGAACATAGTTATGGCAGCAAATGCTGAGAAATACAGTTCCTTCCCCCTCTATAGTTTGCATTAAATTTTCTTCCATTAGAATGCAGAATGAGTACTCTTATGCAGTTCTCTTGGAAAAAAAAAATGGTCCCCATACTTCATTCCTTTCAAAAGAAAGCTTGCTGTATCATTAATATCAGCAGAAAAGTTTAATTTGCATGGCTTTCAAAAGTTCTTAAAGATCCATCTCCCATGAAAAGTGAAAGAGAAGTGACTGGATCTGTGGGGGTGAGTGGAGCAAGTTACTGTGGTAACGAGAGAACTGCACTGCCTCCTTGCATAACAGTAATTGCTTGAGGGGGTGGGGTGGATGCAGGCCTAGCCCCATAAGTCTCCATGCAAGACTGCATGGAGCCAGGATGTTGGTCTGAATGAAACCCAGCCTGGGTCAGTGGCCAATGCCTCTGTTCAGGTCTGTGGGTGACAATCTCCTCACTTGTCCACTCCCAAGAAGAGACTACTCTTTCTTAGACAAAAGAACCTAAACTGCCAAATCTTACACCTACAGAACTGCCTCTGTTGAGAAAGTGTAGCCTTTGTATATACATACTATCTCTTCTTTATCCATTCATCTATCAGTGGACACTGGGGTTGCTTCCATATCTTGGCAATTGTAAATAAGGTGTCAACTATACTCAAATAAAAAATTAATAGAAGATAAAATGAAAAAAAGAAAGACAGAGAAAGAAGGAGAAAGGGTAATCTTTTCTAACAGGTACCAAGTAACTATGTGGGCTGGCAATTATCAGAGAACTAGGAAACCAGTGTTTGTTTGTTTGTCTTTAATCCGTAGCCCCATGAGAAGTGGTCAGTTACTGATATTGATATATGTTGGACAAGCTGAAGGAGAGAAAAAGGGAAAAGATGGTGGGAACTACTGAATTAGATGTTGGGAGAAGACCTCCATTGTAGAGCGTATAAGGGATGTTTTCCATTCTAGACCTTCTTGACCAAAGTACCTCAATTCAGACATCAAGGATGGGCAGGGAGGGTACTTAGGATGACATCAAGCCTAACTCATTAAGTGAAATTTTCATTCTAAGAAATAATAAAAACAAGCCAACACAAAATAAACAAATAACCAACAACAAACTATAATGAATAAACAGAAGTACAAACTGGAAAGTTAAGGCACAAAATCAACCATGGAGTTGCTAGTTACAAAAGGTTTATGATGAACTGTTAATATTAACAGCTAATATATATTGAGCTCTTCATATGTGCTCTTCATTGTTGAAAACTGAGGTTCACAATGACACAAATTTGCCCAAACTCACAAAGGTAATAGATGCTTAAGCCAGGATTCAGATCTGGGCAGTCTGAACTTGAAAGCCACACTCTGTAACATGAAGACACATTTCTATTTTAGAAACCAAAAGGTCACAAGATAATTTGGGCTCTGTTGACTGATAGGAAAAGAAAACTATTGATGTTTGGGGGACTTGCTAGTTTAAAATATGCAAATCTAATCAATGAGCCCAAGTGGGTATCACTTGTGAAGGGAAAGCTAGCTGAAGCAGAGAAAGGAAATAAGTCAAGAACCTTTAAACGCTGGATGTGTTCATATCAGCAGAGTTTGAAAGCTGAGGGAATTGACAAAGTCACTGTAGCACAACCAATAGCTGTTATTTTTGAAAATGCATGCAAGGGCAGAATTCCCTCAAGCTTGGAAGCAGTAAACGTAATGCTCAGCTCAGAAAATAGGACCAAAGATGGCTGTGGTCACTACAACAGTTGAAATGCAATTTGAGAATTCTGGTTTCTATTGTATTGAGGGTATGTCTTCAGGCAAAAGTCACTTCCTGATAGGATGATAAATGAGTCAGAGTCTCACCCAGCCTAATGTTAGCCCTTCTCTGACTCCTGGTGGACAGATTATAAAACTGATGGGGGGGAGTTGATGTCAGGCATTTGCCTCCTATGAGTCCACCTCTTCCACTTGAAAATATTTCTTCAGTGCCTGCTCTGTGTCATCATTTGTACTCTGTAGCATCTCAGATTCTACTGAGAAAAACTTTTTCATTCAACACATACCTAATGAATAGCAAGAGCATTGTCTTTGTTCTCAGCCAAAGACAATGTCAGGGGCTGTGTCATATGCACTTTCTAATCCTCCCAATACACTTGAGGGCCTGGTCTTATTATTTTATTACTTACATGAATAGAATGAATTTCAGAGATGTTAAATAACTAGTCTAGGGCCACGTAGCTGGTAGGTGATAGATCTGGGTCAGTTTGGGCAGACCGGACTCAACAGTCCATATTCTTATTATGCTTTTCTATTTTGGATAATAACCTAGAGGGATGAGATAATGTTTTAGTAGTTTAGAGGCAAGAAAAATCCTTACCAGATTGGGAATAAAAGATAGAGAATGTAAGATCAAGGATATTTTCTGGAAGAAATGCATTTATGGTAAATCTCAGAAAATAATGGGATTTAAACAAGAAATAGGGAGTAAAATTCTGCAGAGGTGATGTGAGCAAAAGCACAGGGGGCCAAAACAGCTAAGACATGGACTTCACTGTAGAAAGTCTCACAATGGGAAAGAATATTAGGACATAAGGTAAGAAGCAAGTTAGTAAAAGCAGGTATTGAAAAAATTGGAAATGGAATAAACTTAGATGATAGTAGGAGGGGGAAAAGGAGGGAAATATTCAATATAAAGAGAGAAAATAAAGACCTGAAAATGGTTGGCAACCAATTACATGTGGGAACAAGGGAAAAGACATGGTTATAATTGACTAGGGATTTAAGCTTTTGGATAATGGTGTTGCCATTGATAAAAGAGAAAAAGAGCGCAAGGAGAAAAAAGAAAACGAGATGATGGATTTAATCTCAGAAAAAAGAATTTACACAACCTCTTCTATACCTGGATGCTAGGGACCCCTCTGCCTGAGGACACACACTGGGGTCCTGCTTCCACAACCACAAGATCATCACCTTTTTTGTGGCCCTCCATAGCCTGGCGCCTCTCTCACTTTCCTCTTGTACTTCACAACATCCCAGCATGTATTTTCACTTCAACCACATCCCAGGCGGTCCTTTTGTGCTGTTCTCCTCCTTTCTCACTTTTCCTTGTGGTGTTCCACCATCTTCCTTCCTTTCCAAGAATGGATTCTGTCTCTCATTTCAGATCAACTATAGTTCCCACCTCCTCCACTTAAACCATCCGTGATGATGCCAACTAACAGATGTTAACATCAGTTCTTTTCTCATGCTTATTATCTGTCTCCTAGTTGCACTGATGTCTTTTAGGGTCTTACTTTTTGTTCTTTTTTATCTCCCACAGAATGTATGCCAGTATTAAATAGAAAGTTGTCAAGCAATTGGATTTAGGATTCATTTCTTTCGTTCCTGAATATTCTTCTATATTCTAGAGATCTCTGTGAAAATAAAATATACTAGCTAGGAATGTGGTTCAGAAATACCTCTCTTACCTTTGGCAGCCTTACAAAGTACATATAATTCCACTATTATAATTTTCAACAAAGATGGCACCTCCATGGTCAGGTGACCTTTTGAGGTCTCCCTGCTCTGTGCCTGCAGAGTTCTGTGACTGCACTGAGCTTCTCTCTTCATGTCTACAGGCTATCTTTTTTTAGAGCCACTGTTTTCATAGATTATGCCCTAATACATCCTAAGTAATTTGAAGCAAGGTACACATCACTAGTCAACTGTGAAATCATCAGAACACTCAGAATGGAACAACACTAGGATATTGGTTTCATTTGTAGTTAAGATGCCAACAAGGCTAAACACCGATTTCTTCCCACTGATTTAAATCAATTGCTTCTCTCTCTCATCCTGTTTAATTGAATGAAAGTATCAGGAAAATATCCTCTTAACATGTTCAATACTTCTCAGTACTGATACTTTCTAAGGGGGTCCTGTATACAATTTTGTAAGTTGATGTGGATCCCGCATTTATATTCAGATTTTGGTCATTACTCCTTATTCAAAATTCAATGCAGTGAAAGAAATATTCATTACCTACAAAAGACATTTAGACTCTAGTGAAGAAAAACATAAAATAAAAAGGTCTATACAAACAGTAAAAAAGAGAGAAACCGGTTTCTGCTTTCTGACATACAGCTACCTAATTGGCATCAGAGTAGATGCTTGAAAATCAGTTTGTCATTGCTGAACATTTCTTGAATGGTAGCCTAAGATCTCAACATCACAAAAACCTCCAATGCCATAGTCAGAGCTTTTCACCAATTAGTATGCATTTAGCTGTCCTCAGAGGATATCTTCTCTTTTGCCACCATACATTCAGAAAGGAACAGAGTGCCTGGGTCTTGGTAGGAGAAAATAAATATTTGTAGAATGAATGTACAAAATTTCACCTCCTGCATTCTGCACCAATTTGAGTCAATAAATATTGATTTATTATTTTGATGCAAAATTCATTAACCACATGGCTGCACAATCCTAAGAGATGGGCCTTGGCCAGTCTATTTACAATGAAATAGAAAGGAAAGGAGATTTGGAGTAAGACAGCAAGCTAATTAACTTCTCTGAACCCCTGTTTCTTCATCTGTAAAATGGGGATAGTAACATTCCCTTTGGAGAAGTGGTAAAGATTAACTGAGATAATCTGTGCAATGTATCTGTCTTGATTTGGCTCCCCCAGAAGCAGACCTCAAGACAGGGATTTGAGTGCAAGTAATTTACTTGAAGAACAATCACAGAAACAGGAATATGGGAAGTGAGAGACAGAAGAGAAGGAAACTGATAAAGGATGGCTATGAAATCAGTTACCACTATGGACAGTTGTGGCACAATCTGGCTGGGGAACTTTGGGAATAGTGTAGAACATACATGTCAGAGTTATCTTGTCTGAAGAGCAAAGAAGGTGGGGTATGTACCCACCAAATCCCATCACTCAGGGATTGCAAGTGGCAGGTATATGTGTGTGGGGTGTTGACTCCTTGATTCCTTGCCATTCTGGCTTGCCCTCGTCCTCAGAAGATCAGATTCTAGAAATCAGAAAACACTCTCAGAGGAAGACACAGGTGCTGAAAGGTAGATATCTGGCTGGCTGCATGGGGGGTGAGTGTGGAATGAGGGAGCAGGGCAGTGGACACATCTGATGCAGTGCCTAACTTTGTACTTAGCACCCATCATATGTCCAACAAATATCTGTAAATCATTATCACATCTGTCAAGATTTGCTGGGCCTTTAAATACTCTTCGTCAGAAATAAAAATTTCAATTTCAATTTTATAGGATCCAAGGAGACCTCAGAGTCTTTAGAGCTTGTCTAGTCTAGCCATGAAATATACTCATTATCAGAATTAAAACTATTTGGGAGGGCTGCTTACAGAATATCAAAGTCAGACAATGAATTTAAATGAAAAAAAAAATTCATTTTCTACTTATAATATAATCTCTTTTTTCTTTTAGCATTTCTCCAAGCCCTTGGTCTTAAAGTTTTTACAATAAGTATGCTGGAGAAAAAAAAAATTATCTTGAAATTCTTATGACCTAAATCTACACAGAGGGGAAGGAATAGCAAAGAATGTTGAGCACATTGTGCCAATGATATGTCCATTGGTTAAATCACATGTTCAGGAGCTTTATGATTTTGGACATTTTAACAGATCCTGATCAGGTTCATAAATATACCAGAATTGACTTACTTTAGGATCCTAGGTGAATCACACCACCTGTATTCTTTCTCCAACCTTTACTCAATACCAATGACTCTGTCCAGGTAAAATTGCCAACATAGTATCTGAATGAATGAGTCCATGAATTAATTTATTTGAATGAATGTATATAATTCCAGGGCTAAAATAATTTGGGTGGTTGCCTCGTCAGTGAATCATAATAATGTCAGTCAGTGGGCTTAAACAGATGAAAGCATTCATGGTGATTGATTAAATGAATGGATGAATGAGAGAATAAACACATAAAGGCAAAGACCTGTGCAGACCTGCCCAGACCTTAACCCTTTTTGACCAGTCACATCTTGGATCAAATTTAAAGTAGCCCCTCCCTGACACATCTAACCCCTAATAGTTGCTCTGTATTAAAAAATCAGTAAAGAAGAATGTTGGACATTTCATATAGTAAGTGACAAAGCATCTACTATAATTCTGTTTTATTTCCTTTATAGTACATAGAACTTAATGAAATAGTGTCACTTACTTGTGTACCTATGTCATTCCTCACTGGAGTGAAAGCTCTGTGCTAGCTGGAGCCATATGTTTCTTATTCACATTGTGACCACAATGCCTTGGACAATGTCTGACAGAGTATGGGCTCAGTAAATATTTGGAATGAAATAAACAAAAGAGTGGACATCAAAGGCACCTTCATAGGGCAAAAAGAAGATAAATCATGAAAGGTAAGGTAATCATGAAATCAATTGGAAGTGCATGTGGATTCAGGTGAATGTGGAGGATAGAATTTCATGTGAGGTCTTTATTTATTGATAATGTGACCATCTACTCTTGTTCAAGACCAGCCTAGTGTCCACTTCTCTTCCCAACAATGTAGCTGTGTCCTGTTTCCTCATGCCTCACCAGCCAAGAGAAAAGTTGTAAATATCACCCTGCCTGCTGGTATATTACAGAGAACACTAAGCAGGACCTCTCCTCAAGGAGCCCAGAGGAATGAGCATCCTTCTATTCTTAGAGTATCAGAGAAACTTTTGCCTCTTCTGAGAGGCTCACCTCAAGATTACCAAGCACTTTTCTGACAGCCAGATTCACTGAAGCCAGGTCACCCAAAGGCCCTTAGCACAGACAAAACTATGGCCAAAATACCACTTCTACCCTCCCTGGCTACCCTTCAGGGGTATGTTTTAATACGGTTTTTTTCATGTTAAAAGTCAAAATCAGTTCTCGAGATATGATATATAAGGCCAGTAAAAAATTATATATATATGTATATATACACATATATGTATATGTATATATGTACATATGTACATATATATATATATAAGCATCTATATTTAAATATATAATAAAAGAAGTCCCCATTATTCCTATGAGGGGACTTCATTCTAAAGTGTTTCAAAAAATATATGTATAAATATGGCAAATCTCATTCACCTCAGTTATCTTTATGATTGTCATTACAGAGTACAAAAAGAAGTGATGTACCCCCAGAAAAATAGGTAAAAAGGATTATCAAGAAAAGGGAAAATACTTATTAGCTTTCAGTGGGGAATATGCTTAAAGCAGAAAGGGAATCAAAGAATGAAATCAAGTTTCTCTCCACTGGGAGATAGTGGCTCATGGGAGTTTGAGTAATTAACCAGTGCTCATGGAACATTGGCCATGAGCCAATTGTTAGCTCTAGGCATTTGAGATACAGTTGTGACTAAGACATGTACCCTGCCCTCAAGCAGCCCAAGTGAAAAATACACTTTTTGAGAAGAGCAATAATGAAGACGAAAACAAAGACAGCCTGGAGGCAGCACAATCAATTTTCAGGGATAGCAACTGAGGTGATATCTTAAGATGAAATTTTGAAAGATAATTAGGGCAGGACAGGTACATAAAGGACACGCAGAGAGAATTTTTCAGAAAAGCAGGGCAAATATGATGAGTTTTGGATGGGAAGAAAACCACACGAAAACAATAACAAATGATATGATTATGTTCAATTTTTTTTTAACATACTCACATACTTAGAGTAAAATAAAGCTAAGCAGAAGAGTTTTAGAAGGAACTGGGAAATTCTAGAAATGGTAGACCTATGAATTAAATATATCATTAGTATCTGTTTTTCTCTCTAAAGATATTTGAAAAATAAATAAGGAAGAAGGTTTGGATAGTTCATTTAGTAAGCGACTTAAATAAATAGGGATATTTCTATAAACAGGAATATTGGGCCAAGGTAGCAATGTGCCACATACTTTTCTCTGTATCCCCACCCATTTCTGTGTCTGAATAAATGTTTTCAGTGAATGATTTGTCTTTTAAGAGAAGAAGGGCCAACAGTAATAAACCAAGCACCAACAAGCTATGTAGGGTGGCTATATCACCAGTGAGTATCAGTTGATGGGTAGAAAAATTCCCTTATCAAATGACTAAAATTAAAAAATATATATATATTCAGTTTTTCTTGAGAGAAAATAGAGAATTTTATCAAGTGGAGGGAGTAAGGATTAGGTGATCAATAACAATGGCAAGTTTGGCATGAAATCTCCAGTAAATTTAACTTATTCTTAAATGTGTGTGTGCATGTGTGTGCGTGTGTGTGTGTGCGTGTGTTTTAATAGACTTTGTTTTTTAGAGCAATTTTAAGTCTTTTTTTTTAAATTAGTAACTACATCTGCCATCCTTTTCTGGAATAAGCTCTATCAAATGATTCACCCAGTCTAAGTCAGCATGGCAAATATTTGGATCTTCCACATCTAGTCTCTCCTTCTCTGGCAGACATAACTAATTGATAACCATACTCTCTGGCTCTGAACACATACTTGAACTTGGAATCCTTTACAACACAGCTTTGTAAATGGTCCTTCCTCTCCACTGGCATTGACACATGAGATACAACATATTGGCCACTCCTGGTTGTGCCAAACCTTCCTAGCCCATTAGTCATGAGCTCCCAGGTGACTAAGGGCTACTTCAAGAGTTTTGGGAAAAAAAGAGTTTGTAAACCCACATGTGTATTAACATTTGCCATTAGCGTGAACAGATGCTTCATATATGAATAGGTTACTACTCCAAAAATGTATGCGTTCATTGTAGTTAATAAAATGTAAAAAAAAAATTGCAAAACATTACAGAATTTATAGTTTTCAATTTATTATAGAATAGAGACCTGTGAACTCTATTTTGACATTACAAAAAAATATTTTAGTGGATAAATTTGGGAACCAATGGCTCTTGGTTGTACTTGTCATGGGCCATCAATATCCACTGTGTGAAAGCTGCCCCAAATGGCAATTATAGCACCTTAAAGGTAGACAATTGTGACACAAATATATTACAAAAAACAACAAATCTATTCAGTCAGTAAATATTGTTCTCCTTTTTACCAAACTTGAGGTTAAATAAAATTCAAATGGCTTTCAAACCAACAAATAAACCAAAACATCAGTGGAACCCAAACGCCTCTTGTGTATTTAGAATGGCACAGCTGTAATATCTATTTGCTTCTTTATCCAAATACCATAGTAATAAAATTTTCTTTTCCTTCCTTACAATTTTTTTGATAATTATAAAAGTGAGGTCATGACATGTCTTGAAAATTAAACACAATATACAGATGTAAGGAGTTTCATCACTTCTGATTACAGATTATTTGCAATTACCTTACAATAAAAACATCATTTTGAAATATATTCCTTTGGTGCAATTAATTTTTGGTGGTCTCTACTTTTTAGAAAAGACCAAACACAATGAGAACTTGCATTATTATTAGATATCCCAAAGGTGGTCATAAAATATCTGCGAATGTGTACACTGTCCATATGAAAGTCATACCTTTGCATTTCACAAGCCTTCTCTCCAATAATTTTCCAAGAGTAAATTTTCACTTCACCTAGATGGTTTCTAAGGGGAAACTCTTTGGAATTGTTCCAAAATTGGCAAGAAGGAAACTCCATCTGGAAACTAGATTTCATGTAGCTCTTACAGACATATCATTTTCACCTAGCAGGATCCCAACATAATTTGAGTGGGGTCTGCGATTTTGATTTGTTCATAGAGCAAAAAGGGAAAAAAATGCCACCAGTCATGAGTATGTTCAAAAAATATGTAAATAAGGTGATCTAGTTTTAGTACTGAAAAAATCTTATTTTTACAGAGCACATTTACTCAAAGAAGTCTATAGTTTTATTGTTTTTACATAGAAAGTCTTCACTTATGGCTTTAATGCATAAACAAAACATATAGCAATTCAGGAAAAATCCTAAGGTTGCTATTGGAAGCCCCCAAGTTTCAAGATGGTTTGTTATGCAGCAATAGTGACTAGAAAGTTCATTTGATTCTCTAGGCACTTACTGAGGGCCAACTGAGTGGGACACTGGGCTGTATACAGTGGGGAGGTTTACCAAACTAATAATAAACATAAGCAGTATTTTACTTAAGCTTAAAATGATCATACAATTTTTGGATAATTATTCTTATCCCTGCCTTAAAATAAAATAAAAGGCTACAGGAGAGTTAATTAACTTGTCTACGATAATACAGCAAGTACTATATACAATACTGTAAGGACTCAGTCTATGGATTTCTATGTCCTGGAACAATGCTCTTTGATGGCACAGTGCTATTTCTTGCCTTCTAGAAAGAACAGTCTAGTAGAGAAAAAAATATATAACATATAGCCCTGTTATTAAGTAGAGCATAATGAATATGTTATGAAAAATACAAATGAAATTTATTGACACACAGAGCAGGGAGAACTTACTTCTGGCTGGAGTAGAAACAGACAACTTTAATAAAATAGCTAGATCGTGATACCTTACTACATTCCTCTAAAGTAAATCCATCATGTGGGGAGAAAGTCCGTGGCACCCTTTAGCATGAATCTAATACAAAAACACATTATGGAAAAGTTAAAGAAGCATCTACCCAAAGCAGTCATTTTACTGGAGAAACAAAATGGAAAAGAGCCCATCCCGTCAGATGTGGTTCTATATTCTCTAATATGAGCCCAGCTGGACATAGAAAGAGAACTTCTACGAAGGCATTTGGAGCATAGCACCCTTATAGCTTAAAGGTATGAATTCCATTTCCAATATTGCCCACTCTCTGTAATCAAGTCTGTGCATGCACAATGACAACTATGCCACACTGCCCCCTGACTGACAGCAAATATTAGATTCGATCACATGGCAACATCTTTTGTAAGACATGGTAATGTCAGAGGTGCGAAAGGTGAAAAAAAAAAGTGCACCTTATACTCAGTGATGTGCAATATCTCTTCATAACCAGATAGCCCTCCAAATGGCAGAGTCCATGGCTTTTTATATTGTTTTCTCTTTGATTTCAATAGCATGGTATGTAGATTCACACACAGCCAGTTTATTGAATTAAATTAAATCTCATAAAACACTTTTTGATTAAAAGAGAGATAAAATACAAAGTGAATCATCCAGGAAGAGGTAATGCATGTTCCCCCTAATATTTGCATAACTTTCAGTGACATTGTCTCTTTCTGATTTTTAGGTAAATGTAGTAGCAATTGTCAACCCTATTTTAAAGTTGAGGAAATTGGGGCTCAGAGACATTAAAATGATATACCCAAGAACATATGACCAGTAAACTGTAGAGTCAGGCCTCAAAAGTGGTGAACGAGTGCTGTGGCCACAGGAGTAGTAACACCAAACATTCCAGAGTGGCCAAACCAGGAGACAGAATTAATCAAGTCAAGAAACAGCTTGCCTCCTCTCTCTGTTCCTCTCTTTCCCTCTAGAACAAACATCTTGTACTATTAAGACCCTGAACATCCTCAAAGAGGAAC
Source organism: Herpailurus yagouaroundi (assembly GCF_014898765.1). NCBI lineage: Eukaryota > Metazoa > Chordata > Mammalia > Carnivora > Felidae > Herpailurus > Herpailurus yagouaroundi. Next base: position 27,636,327 of record NW_024412427.1, on the reverse strand, counting down.
CAAAACAGTAAAAAAAAAAAAAATGCCCAAAGTGGTTAAGGTTGTGAAAGGGAGTATTGTTTTGTTTTGCTTCTTTGATTTACAGAAATAAAGAATAGGTAAAATATCAGAAAAGGAAGTGTTTGTTTTCTGTTTATGGGCCTGAATGAGACCTCTGTATTCAATTTAAGAAAAAGGAAATGTATGCATTTCAGAAAATTTCCCTTAAAATTCTTCTTCACAGAATTTGTTGGTTTTTACCAAGATTGAAAAGCAAATAATTCAAAAATCAATGAAGGGAAAAATAGTTACTAATCTTCATTTTGCTCCTTTATATAATTGATGATTATAGTTTTGTATGTAAATTTCACAATCTCCTATAGGCTTCTGTGTCTTTTTGCCTTTAACTTGAAAATATATCATGGACATTCTTCCATGTCAATATGCATAGATATGGCTCATTCTTTTTTTTCTTAAAAAAACACATTATGTATGCCTCATAATTGATAATATCATTTTACTACTCATAGGAATTCAGACTTCTTTTAGATTTTTACCACTACTAACAAAGTTCAGTAACAATGCTTATATACATATTCTTAAATATTGATATTTTTATTTCCATAAAAAAGATTCCCCAGAATGGGATTACTGATTCAAAGGGATATGCAAACTTAAAATTTTAGAAGCTAGTGTTTAGTTACTTTCCAAAAACATTTGATCAACATTCACATTCCCAGCTGCATGATATAACAGTGCTAATTTCTCCATACATTTACCAGCACCGGTTGTCTGGTTGTTATCAATTTTTTTTCTGTTTTTTTTTTCAAGTCAAATGCACGGATAATAAAATTACATTTTATTTTGATTTTTGTTGTGCTGATAACTGGAGATCTTTCCATGTGTCTACAGGTCATTTGTATTTCCTTTTTAATCACTTTTCTCTTTATGTTGTATGCCCATTTTTCTATAGAATTGTTTACTTTTTTCTGATGTTAACCCTCTAATTGTCAGGTATGTTGTTTTTCTCCCATTTGCCATATGTTAGTCAATTCTAATATCCATCCAAAATCTTCCCATTCAAACATTTTATAAGTATTATCCTAAAATTTATTTATTTTTTATATTTTATTTTTATTTTAGAGAGATTGAGTGAGAGGTACGGGGCTGGGGGAGCAGGCAGAGGATCCAAAACAGGCTCTGCACTGACAGCAGAGAGACCAATTCAGGGCTTGAACTCATGAACTGTGAGATCATGACCTGAGCTGAAATTGGACACTCAACCAACTAACTGAGCTACCCAGGTGCCCCTCCAATATATCTATATATCTATATATCTATATATCTATATATCTATATATAGATATATAGATATATAGATATATAGATATATAGATAGATAGATAGATATAGATATAGATATAGATATAGATATATTTTAATGTAGGTTGTTAATCTACATGTACTTATTTTTTCTGCTTTAACATGAGATAGACTTATTTCCCATAATTTATTATAGTTATACCAAGATTAAATGATCATTTTGGGAACATTTGAACTCACATTGTTTCCAACTATACACAGGTGCATATATGAACTCCGTATCAGTGAGGGGAACATTTTGATACATTGAGACTGCTTTATAACATTAATTAAAGGAAGGCATGGAATAAGAGAGGATATTGTTTCTGGTAAACTGCTCTCAGCAATTTTGAACTTGTTTTATTTAGAAGGTACATAAAAATAGAAGCTGGAGCCTTTACTTTCAGAATTATGAAACATAGAGTCGGTTTTTAATAATGAAATAAATAAAACAAATAAATAATGACAACAAATGCTTCCCTAATGGACATAATGGATCTTCATAATGGAAAGGGAATAATTAAACTGAATATCAGCCATTTGCCAAAATATTTTTGTTTTGTTTTATTTTGAACACTGTGGGAAGCCATCTTTACAACTAGAAAAGTAATATAATATACATAAAGTTTCCTTGGATGGTAATTTTGTATTATTTGGGACTATTTAGGTTGCAAGTGATAAATGAACCAGCTCAAATTTGTCTGAGTAAACAAGGTTATATGTTGAATTTCATAACTAAAAAGTTTAAGAGTTGTCTTGCTTTGGGAATGGCTTGACCCAGGGACTTTTAATGTATCACCTGAAACTAGGCTCTCTCCATCTCTGGGATCTTCTATCATCTTTGTTGGCATCACTCTTGAGTTCAAATGGTAGTATAATGACTGCAAGAAGCTACAAGTCTACATTCCCACAGGTTCGATTTCAGCAGAAGGGAGAGTAGTGACTCTTTCTGGTACCTTCCAAAAACTTACCTATTGGTTGTCTGTTAGAATCAATGACTATGCACCCATGCCTGAATCAACCTCTGTAGCCAGAAGAGGAGAGGCAGTCTGTTTACCAGACTTCTGCCATGTGCCCTTCCTAGATCACTCAGTATAGCTAGTCCTAGGTTACAAACTCCAACCACATGGGTAAAGATGGAAACCAATCAGAACTATTTGTTGCACTGAGGGTGGAGTTGTGGTCTAAAAAAAAAAAAAAAAAAAAGGAAAAGAAAAAGGAAAAGCTGGTGCACTCCTATTTGAAGAAATAAGGAGAAATGCTGAAAAACTGAAACAATAGTAACCTAAAGGTTTCATTGTCTATAGGATCTCAGGAGTGGGAAACAGTGTAAAAAATAACTAAGAAGTAACTATATCACCTGAACTCTGAAGACCTTCTCTCACTTATACTCTACTTCCCACTCCCCTTGCCCTGCTTCTCACAAAATTGTTAGAAATTTTGCAGGTAGATACAATCCTTCGGTCAGTTTAGAGAATCAAGACTGAAAGAGTCTTTGATAATTATTAAATAACGATCAGAATGGAGAGCATTTAGCTTCACTGCAACATCAAAGAAGCTTCTACAAAAGGGTAGCGGGGGGTGGGGGGAAGGCTGCCATTAATATGGCAGGTGTTAAGAAGCTGCCTCACATGTTGAATATGCAGCACATATTGAATATAGAGCTTCTAGCCTCCTTCTTCTGCTCTAAATATCTTCACTTTGGATAATTATGTCCTGCCTGCAAATGAGCAACTGTAATAACTCCATACTCTAATGGGGCAAGCAAGGGAGGGTTGCACAGTAGACAGGAGCGACTTGGACAGATAGCAGTGATAATGTATAGATAGTAATGAAAAAGAAATTACAGATAAGGATATTTTATTCTCTCTCTACAAATTTTCATCACTAAAAAAAAGAGGCCGGTTTCCAGCTCTAAATCTTAGCAATGGTTTTGAGATATTATAGCCTCAAGAAATGTTTATCCCTTGATCTCATCAGACCTACAAATTGTCTTCTGATACTATTTCATCCTCCATGCTTCCAATCAAGTAGGCTCTGGATAGCTCTGAAAACCTCCAGAATGTCTTATTTGGTTCACAAGTGGAAGATCCCCTTGCCCTTCAAAATGATGGCAAGCAGGCCTTGAACTTCTGCCAGAGGATCTAGGATTCCTCAGTATTCACCCAGGATGTACCACTGTGGGGCTGAAAGTGAAGGGACAGGAGCAGGTGAAGGAGCACTTCTCTGCACTGGCCCAAAGCTATCCTCCATCATCCTGGCTCAGATCTGCCAAGCCCCTTGTACACAATGAAGCAGGGACTTAGGAAATATTTATGGAACTCTGAAAGAACTAAATGAATAACATTAATATCAATCTTGTAATAGCATGCAGTGGACATCAATTCAATAAATGGCACAATCTTTCTTTAACAGCTTATCATCGTTATCTTTTATAAGATTCTTACATCTCTTATAAGAATCTTATAATGTTTATGTCTTATAATGTTTATAACCTCACTGTTGTTCTCTGACTCAATGCTAAAGAAGCCTATAAGAGCATTGGTGTTCACTGGATACATTACAATTCTAGACCCATGTTTTTATCACTGATGATGAGTTTGGTTTATATTGCAGTAGCTCCATAAAGACAAAGTTACCTTCCCTGGGGAATCCAAACATTTTCCTGAGTTTGACAATAAAAATGAGGCTCTGTTATAATTATTACTCTGAACCTTCTAAGAAAAAGAAAGCAGAATACATTTCCCTTTTATGAGTTAGTTCCTATATGATTTGTATGAATGGTATGGTCATCCTTGATCTGCAAGGCTTCTGAAAACATGTGGATTCTCTCTTATACAAGTTGTCTTTGGAAACACTCGGAATGGTTGAAAACAAGCCCTGTGTGGCAAATTTTAGCATTTATAGCCCAAATTTCCTTTTACTGGTGGAAATAATTGGAAAAATATTACTTGCGATTGAGGGTTTAGAAAATAAAACTAAATAATATCTGCCATTTATTATGGAAGGATCTTTGTGAATCAGATGTGGCATTAAGCACCTAGATATTTTTTTTTTTCATTTCATGCAGAGCAGCTCCATTAGGTTATATTCTATTATCTCCATTTTGCAGAGGAGGAGAAACCATAGCTACTAGAGATCAAATAATTAGAGCAAATGATAGGATGTGAATCCTAGTCTAAGCAACTTCAAAGGCCTGAATTGTCACAGGACACCAGATACCTCTTAGGACCTGAAACTTATTTAAACTGCAACTAAAGCATGTCTTAAAATGGTCAAATAAATCAGGGCATTAGCCGTAAAACAGGAACTGACTAAATAAGAGGTTCCCACAACCAAAGATAGAGGAGTTTGTTAACAAATTTTCTACCAACATAAAATGAGTTGAATCATATTCTGGCTTGCGGTCATCATGGTTGCCAGAGTAATGCTCAGATAAAACTGCATTTCAAAGAAGTGAATGGGACTGCAGATTCTCCAAACAGGCAAATCCAGTTGCTTTATATTTCCATCTGGAATATTTCCATTAGTTCGTATCTTTGAGACTCAATTACATGAAATAAATTTGTAACATTGCAAGATTACACCTGATTAGGCAAGTAGATATCAGAGAAATAATGGAGATGATGGTCAATTCGGCATGTGGAGTTGAACACCAAAAGGTTTTATGTACTTGCCATATCTATCACTGCATAGTTTTAGCTTCTCAAAGTAGGAACATCTTGGATGCAGAGTAGTCAGACCAGAAATCCTTGTCAAATTCTAAATCCTCTAATAAAATCAAAAGTAACAGAAAAATTAATTGCACACTAGAATTTGAGACATATACAGTAAGTATAAGACAATCATAGTTATTTTAATCCTTACATCCAGCCCAAGGGATGTCCAAAAGTTAGATTTTTTTTAAGAAAAGGGGAAATGAATTCCATTCCCCTTCCACAGTTTCAGTCTTTGCAGGTGCTAGCTTATCTGCCCAAGACAAAGACAAAATAAAGTGGTGTGAGGTCAGTTGCCCACTATAAAAACTGACAGCTGAATAAAAAACCATAAAGCCTATGATAGGCAAGCAAACTTCACTTCCGCCAGCCCAATGGATCTCAGCCCTGGATATTCATTAATATCCCCAAGAGACTGAACAAATCCTGATGGCCCAGGACACATCCAAGACAAATTACATCAGAATTTCTAGGGGCAGGTCTTAGGCATTGGTATTTTTATAAATTTTCTGGATGATTCCAAAAGGCAGCCACTGTACTAGGGAATATGGGAGAAGGAGACATCAATATCAGACCTTCCCCTGGGGCTGCTCCTAGGCTCCATACAAGTTAGCTACACTTGAAAGGAAGAATCTGTAGCCCTGCCTAAGACCTAGTTTAGGCCAACTTGAGTTTACCTACTGGATACAAAGACCATAACCCTGACCTCAAGGAGTTTGTTCTCAGTTTGCAGGATGTGATTCATAACCACAAATAGCTGATTGTGATAGAATGCAATAAAAGCAGTCACACTTTTGTCTTCAAACAGCAAACCACAATAGGAATACAAAGGAAGGACACATTCCTGGAGGTGATGGTGAGCAGAAGAGATATCCAAAGCACTTTTATGGAAAAGATAATGTTTAGGGAAAGGTATTCCTAAGGGCAGGAACTATGTAAGCAAAGGCCGAGATGTACAGAAACAGGAGACACATTTTTTGGAAGTGCTGGAACATGGGTAATGTAAGAAGATTTGGATCATATAGTTCAAGAAGATTCTTTTCTGTTTCAGATACCCAGAGTTCTGTGATTCCCAGTATTTGCTTCTAGGATCCCAGTTGTCCCAGCAATTACTATCAGAAACCACAACTATCACTTAACACACATAGTTCCTTGAAAGGGAATGGTTAAAGCACATTTTTGTGGAGACATCCTGCCGTAAGAAACCTGATGAGGTCAACAGAGCTATCCCTCAGGCCTGTCTATGTCTCTATTAAGCTCATAAAAAAGAGATTTCACGAAGCAGAAGGCTCATTTTTAGTTTATAGATTTATGAAAGGAGCCAGTTTGACTGGTGAAAATGCCAATCAATTCTTTTCTTAAAAAGTGAGCTGGAATGAGAGGACAGTCAGCATCCAGAAGGTTATAACCCATGTAGGAAAACTGAGTGGGGAGGTTACAGTAGGAGTGAAAAACTGATAATGAAAGCAAATCTGCAGTAAAAGCTTAGCAATTAACTCTTCTCCAAAATATGCATCAAATTTCACAATTATAATTTTATAGACTACCCCTTATGAAAAGATTTTGACAGGCCTGACAGTTGCTTGCTCAAAGCCATATGATATTTCACAAGCAGAACTCTTAAATTTAAAGTCATCAGTATGTTGTGTAAGGATTGCTTTGTATGTTTTATGGTAAGTGCAGTCATCCAAGGGTATGTACATAAATCACATATCTGAAGGGCCCGAATGGTTTCATTTATCACTTGTTGAATGTTCTGGGCTGCTCAGATGCTAGAGATACTTTTATTCATGCCCCTGATTACCTATATACAATAAAACAGTGACAACTCATTAATCAGTGTCCATAATCATGGACAAGCTGCCACAAACTGGAATCTCTGTTAAACTGCTGACAGAGAAGTGGGACCAATATGTATACTCATTATATACATCATGGCTAACATTGCTAGTTTGAAAGGAGCAATTAACTATTCTACTGTTTTTCTATTAAATGGGTCCACTGTTGTCTGGTGAAATACTTCTCTACTTCCAGGAAGCCCAGGGTCCCAGAAAATGCACAAGAAGAAAGCCTCTAAACATCATAAGGATGTAATTCTTGCTGTTGGCTAAGCAAATGCAATCTGAAGTCAAGATGCCTGGGTCTAGTCAACATTCTGACACTGGTGGTCTCTGCATGGGATTGAGACAGTCGCTTAGCTATTCTGAATTTCCTCATCATCAAGAGTAACAGAGATTATGCTACAGATTCTTTTGCAAAATAAATGGATTACTATACATAAAGCAATTTACAGACTAGCAGGCAGAAGGCACAAGGTAAGTGCCCCAAACTATCTACCATCCTCAGTTCCTCTCCATGACAGGTCACCTGCACAGTTCAAAGCATTTCTTTAAAGAAACTTGGTCTGGAATGTTGTATTTCTTCTCTTGGAATTGCAAAAGGAAACCTTAAGAATATATGTAATAGATATCCATGTGTGTATATATCTATCTATATCTATCTATCTATATCTATATCTGTGCTTGTTTGTATATATGTAAATATACTGGATATGTAATAAATACACACAAAAAATCATATCTGAAGGATAAATAAGACTTAAAAAGAGAGTTAAGATCCTCATATCAACCCATGAATTATCCTAACCTAAAACATCTAGAAAACTATGGCAGCCCTATGATTAACAGTTGCATAATAAATGTATGTGTGTGCACATGCGTGCACACATGTGAGCTGAAGGAGGAGGAGACAGCATTTGTTAGGGAGTGAGAAGAAGTAGAGTTCAGTATTAAGCAGGATGCTTGCAACCTACAGCTAAGAAATCTTTAAAACTATTAACCTAATAATGTTCAGTGCTTTTCTACACGCTCAGTTCTTATTAACACATATGATAGTTAAGACACACAAAAACAATTTTAAAATGTTAATCATAACTGTGAGTCAGTTGCAAACATCATATCAAGCTCACAACCTCTCCTGGCAATTGGCTAGGGACACACCTTCCCAACTGTTCAGGTTTTTCCAGAAACCCACAATTCATTTTCAAAGCAGACTAATGATGTGGTACATAAAGCTGGGATTGTGTAGACACCGCAGATCAGTGTTAGAATGGTCAATGGCTTCAGTCTAATATCCAAATTTCAGCACCACCATCACAGCTGCATATGGATTTCCCATTCTGTGTCTTTGAGCCCCTCGGCTGATGTAAAAGCTAGAGAGGCTGGAATACACCCAGAAAAAAGAGAATTTTGATTCTTCAGACCAAATGCTTCCTGCAGACTTGAGAACTGATGAATGTGTATTAGGATCACAATGGTACACACTGCCGCATGGGAAACCATGAACCTTTTTGAACAGAAGAATGTTTGTCTCTGAGCGCAGCTCTTTAGCAAGGAGAAGGACTGCTTTCAGGTGCACTTCTGAAGAATTAGGCCGGGTTTTTATCCCATCTCTGCTCTGTCCTTAGTTAGTTACCTAACCTCCCAGAGTCTCGGATCCCTCAGCTGTACAGTGGGGATCATTGTACTGATCCATTAAGATTGTTGTGAGGATTATAAATAGCACATAATACATCAGGCACAATTATAGGTATCCAAGAAATAGTAACAAATATTATTGACTTAAAGGTGCACCTCAGTTCAGTCAGTATTTAACCATTTCAATCTAAAATGAAAATCCCAACATAATACAAAAGTATTTTTGTATTTTTAGGAATAAACTAAAATAATTGAGTATTAGAAATGGGTAAATTAATTGCACTTCCTGGTAAAATTTTATTAGGTCAAGAGGTGAGAAGGGTGGAGGGGGGAAAGGGGAGAGATTAAAATAATGACCCCACAATTCAATGAACACTGGAGTCTTCAGACTGCTGGCATTAGGCTTAGGAAATTATTATGTCTTTCTCAGAGAATAGGGTAAAACAGCAATTCATGTACATACTTTCAGACATATATTTTTTTCCTGCAAAAAAGAAAAAAACCTTAATCATCGGGAGAATGTCAAATTATGTATCTCTGAGGAAAAACTAAGCCACATGTCCTGAATACTGTGTTCATGTCTGGCTTCTATATGTCTTTGGACACGTCATTGATACCCTCGGTCTAGTACTGGGAAATGCTTTACTATAATTTAGACCTCAGATAATCCTCATTTTTTAAATTAACTTTCGTTAATAAGTAGAATCTCTAGCCCTAAGTATATAGGGAAAAGTGGCTTTCTGAGTTAGTACTAGAGATGAGAAAAGTTTTAAACACATTTTAATTATATTTTATTTGTATTTGGTCTGGGAGAGGCAGAATGGAAAGTTTAGAGACAATGATGCTACACAGTTCTATAGTCTGAAAAATGATCACTTTTTCCTGGGAATTGAAACATTCCACTACCTACCCATAAGACCCCAACACTGATTTTTGTGAAAGTCTATGGCCCAGCTGTGAATACCACTGCCCACAGTTATAAGAAGCAGGGGTAAACTTGATTAGAAAAGAGATGACATTATGATTCTTGTTTGATTCGATTAAGCTAAATACCACCTCTTGAGCATTACAGAGGAGACTTGAATAGATACTTACTCTTTCACTTCAATGGATACCTAACATCGCAGGTATCCCATTACATAGCTTAGCTGTCCTTTACAAAGAGCAAGTGTTTCAAAATATGATGTTCTCTTCTGCGGTACTGGTAAAGCAGGGAAGCAAACTTGGCTTTTTTTTTTTTTTTTTTTTTTGTCATCTTTCACTGTTATGCCTCTTCTTATGTTGAGTATCTATCTCTTAGGATCTTCCTGCCATCTGGTAATTTCTTATGGGCTGAGAAACATTTATTAGAATTATGTCTAAAATAAGAATGATTAGGGGTACCTGGGCAGCTCAGTCATTTGAGCATCGGACTCTTGATTTCAGCTCACATCATGATCTCACAGTTCGCGAGTTCAAGCCCGTCGTCGGGCTCTGCGCTGACAGAACAGAGCCTGCTTAGGATTCTCCCTTTCCTTCTTTCTGCCCCTCTCCTGCTTGTGCTCTCGCTCTCTTTCTCTTTCTCAAAATAAATAGATAAACTTAAAAAAAATAAAATAAAATGAGAGTGATTAGGCCCTGGGGAAGAGCTGGAGAAGCTTTCCTATGGGTAGGACTTATAAACTTTATAATAGGGGCTGGGCATATTTATGAAGAATATTTTTAAAGGTATTTTCAGTTTCTTGGGTTATATGAGTAGAGACAGTGGCCTAATAAGTGAATTCTAATCAGTGAGTAGAAAGGGCTAGATATCTCACTACCTAGCTCACAGATGACAGACAATATACCAGCAGCAAGCACAGCCAGATAGACACTCTCATTTGGAGCATACAATAGGCCTCTACCAACTTCCAAATGGTCAGACACAGCATTACTCTTTAGGGTTCCATTGGGCCAGGCTGTCCTCACCAATCTTCTATGCCACTGCCCCATGCTGCTTCCTCAGCAGGACAAAGCCCTGCTCCCTTCTCTGCAGCACTGATTGATCAGGTATCTGGTGGGACCTAACGAAGCCCTGATCGCATCAGCCAAGCTCCGAGATGCACAGCGAACGGTTTGTTTATGGGTGGTGGCAGTGACAGGCAAACCGCAGTGTCCCCTTGTTCAGTCTAATGGGGTGAGTTGAAAGATTCGGCTGTCAGACCAGCGTGAGGCCTCATTTTTCTTCCCTGCCGCATAGGGTGCCCCTTGCTGCAGCTAACATTTGATTGTGATTAATTTGTCAGGGATGGCTGTACAATGGAAATGGAGAAATGGATTGCCAATTACAGCTAGTCTTCTCTCAGACTGCTTGGCAAATGAGGGCCTTTCTGCAGGGCTGACAGCCCCAGAGCACACTGGATTTAGCCTGGGAGGGAAGGAAGCCATTCTCAAGTGTGTTTTAAAGATGAGGAAGGGGTCAAAGGTGGCTTTTTTTTTTAATTTACCACCCTTCAAGAGACTTGCTGACATGAGTCCTGGCCTTCTTGGCAAGCACCATGGGAGGCAAAGCCACTCTGAGGTTTGCTTTTCATTCTGTTGATTTAAAATACTTTGTACTTCTGATTTAAGTCTTAACAGCACAAATGAAAGGTGTGAAAGAGTCCTTCCATACTTCACACTGAAAATGCCCAAAGGGAAGTATATCTCTGACGCCCTCCAAGATGTTTGGAACATGCTAATTGTGGGTGAGTGGAAAACGGTATTTAGGCATGCCACCTTTTTTTTCCTTTTAATTTCCAAAAGACAATAGATAATTTTTTTCATTGGTAGCTATGACAAAATACTTGTGTTACTTGCTCCCTCATAGAAGAGATGACCTTTTGTAATTTTAACAATATCCCAAAGGAATAGATTAATAAACAATGAAATGTCTTTAGCTGCCAAGCCCTGTATGTCTCATAATCAGACTTGCTTTCAGATGGTGAATGACATGGAAGCAATAACATTGTGCATTTGGAGAAAATCATTGACAAACTGACACCAATATTTATAATTCTAAGAAATCTCACTACATCTCAGAAATACCTGAGCTATGGCTCTTAAAGGGGGGCACTGTTAATTTATTCTCACATTAAATAATTTGCTGTATGTGTGGGGGTGGGACTAGGTGAAATACACCTTGTTTTAGTGTGAAAAAACTCATTATATTATAACGAATAGATGAAAAAATGAACACAATTATTCAATAGCGAGAAGATTAAAAATATCATAACATCCTAAAACTTTACTAGAGTTTGAGATATAAACAACACACAGATCACATTCTCTCATATTCATACACAAAAACACATACACATAATAAATAATACATTTTCTATTATATATACACATATATATGTGTATATATATACACATATAAATATATATATATTATGTTATATATACACACATACAAAATATAATATTGTATGTACCTATATATATACATATACATATACATATATGTATATATATATACATATACATATACATATATGTATATATATATATACATATACATATATATGTATATATATATACATATATATATAGTATTACCTAAAAAATAAGCAAAAATAGAAAAGTATGACCTTGTAATTACTGGGTCAAAATAAATAAAAATAACAGACATTATTTGTGAAAGAAATAAATTATAATTAATTAGATACTTGCTTAAAGTTACATATATCCCCCAAATCTTTTTTTTAAGTAGTTCGTGTTTTTTCAAACCAGTATGCATACATAGGTATAAGCATATATTTATACTTATTATAGCAAAACATATACTATTTCACATTCAGTGGCTTAAGCATATAAAGTCCTTTTTATATGTATATTGATATACATACATACACATTTATACACCTATTTACATTATATACATATATATACTTACAAACACACTATGTGATATATAGTATATATATGTATGATATACAGTATCATAAAGTACTATATAGTATCATATAATATATATAGTATGATATATATATGTATGTATATATAAACTAATATACTATGTATAATGTATAATATTTATAATATGTATATTAATATGCATGTGTATGTATGTGTATTATAGACATATGCATGTGTATGTACAATGATTTTGGCTCAGGTCATGATCTCACAGTTTCATGACTTTGAGCCCCACGTCAGGCTCTGCACTGGCAGCACAGAACCTACTTGGGATTATCTCTCCCTGTCTCTCTGCCCCTCCCCGACTTGTGTTGCCCTCTGTCTCTCTCAAAATAAAACAAAAAAATAAACTTAAAAAAAAAATTTATGACATTTATACTGCTTTATTATTTTTTACCATGTGCATGTATTACTTTAACAATTAAAAAACACAGCATTATTAACAATAACCAAACCATGGAAGCCGCCCAAGTGTCCACTGATAGATGAATGGATAAAGACGATGTATACACACACACACACACACACACGCACGCACACTTACAATGGAATATTATTAACCCATAAAAAAGGACAAATCTTGCCATTTGCAACAACATGGGTAGATCTAGAGAATATAATGCTAAGCGACATAAACCAGTCAGGGAAAGACAAATACCATACTATTTTGCTCATATGTGGAATTTAAAAGATAAAGCAAATGAATGAAGAAAAAAAAAGAAAGACAGACCAAAAAACAGATTCTTAACTGTAGAGAACAAACTGTTGGTTACCAGAGGGGAAGTAGGTGGAGGCAATTAAGGGTACACTTATCATGATGAGCACTGAGTAATGTATAGAATTGTTCAATCACTATATTGTATGCCTGAAATTAATGTAACACTCTACTTTAATTACACAGGAATTAAAATAAAAATAGTAACAATAAAAAAGCACAACATTTAAAAGATGTCCCTCAATCTCCTATTCTCCTTGGTAACATCTCCTTAGTGCTATGTATGTATTCAGATGCTCAAGCCTTATTTTATTAACCAGGAGTCCTCTCAAAGCTGGGTGTGGATCATGACCCTCTAATCAGTTATTAGACAAGGAAAAGTGGGGAATATGTGTGATTAATTTCAGTTCTATGGGTATTTGTTCAGCAAGTTCCATACTAGACTGTAAGGGCACAGGAATGTCCTGTGGTCCCAATCCTCTGGTACTCAGGGTTTAGACACTAGTGAAGACACTAATGGGAGTAGGGATGAAAAACTTAATGAATGCATTTCATGGTTGAATTTTATAGACAGGTCCTGAAGTACAAACAATCTGTCACTAGGCAGTTTGATTATCTGCTTTGAGCCATCCATCAGTCTTAGGGATGGTCCTCTAAGAGGAAAGATGGCCATTTGCAGAAACATTACGTAGAATGACCACAAGGATGATAAATGCAAACATCAAAAAGGTTTTTTATTTATAATAAGAAAATACACTTATTTAATTACATGTACTATAAAAAAAGAAGATAAAAAATCCCTAGAATTATTATATAAGAACTATAACTCCATGTTTTCTATGTTCCAAACGGTTATTTCCCATTTGATTATCTGAAACTTATAATTCAAATTCTCAATGAGAAAATATTGTACATTGTAATTCTCTTGTCTGGACTTGCCCAAAAGTTATTTCATGTATAACGAAGGCAGAACATAAAGCATCTTTTTTTACAGAAAAAATGCATGCATTCATTTAACAAGAATTTATCTACTCTAGCATGCATCAGACACTGTGTTGGGAAGTGGGAAAAAAAGGATGAGTGAAACCAGACACTAACATTGATAAAATAATAAAATGTGAGCTGCAGTTGTAATGAAGGCTGTGAAGGAGAGCCACATAGTATCTTGAGAGCTGGTAATAAGGTTTGATCTTATCAGGGAGGTCAGAGAGAGCATCCCTCTAGAGGCCATACTTTTGGTGGTTAACCTGCTGAAGAGGAGGAGGTAAGGGCTCTCCAGACAGAGGGCACAAATAGCAGAACAGAGGCCTGGTTGGAAGGACTGAAAGGCAGACAGTGGGGCTGGGTGTATAGAAAGCTAGGACAAGCCAGGCACAAGTGAGGGCAGACGAGGGCTCCAAGATCATATTAATACCTTTGTCATTATCCTGTGAAAATGGGCTCAGAATTCTGGATTGAGTTCCCAGAAACACATTTCCACTTCTGGGGACTCTCCCACCTTCTAACCTCCCAAGCAATCAGAATGGAAACTGTGTGACTCTACATTACTGATAGCAAGTTCCAATCCTATATTAGGGTATGCTAAGGAAAGGGATGTAGGACGGGACAACAGGGCAAAAACACAAGGGTTCGAGTGTTGGAAATTGGAAGAACATTGAGGTCATGGCCTCTTATTACGGAAAATCCTTAGCATTTTTTCCAGCTTTAATGAGAAATAATTGACATATAACATTGGGTATGTTTAAGATGTACAATGTAATGAGTTTATATATGTATATATTGCGAGATGATTACAATAAGGTTAATTAACACATCAATCATCACTTCACAAAGTTACAATTGTGTGTGTGTGTGTGTGTTGTGTGTGTTGTGAGAATTTTAAAAATCTACTTTTAGCAACTTTCAAGTATACAATATAGTATTGTTAACTACAGCCACCATGCTGTGTATTATGTCCCCAGAACTTATTCATAGGATATCTGGAAATGTGTACCCTTGACCACCTTCACCCATTTCTCCTATTCCTCAGTCTCCTCTCCTGGTAAAAAAAACACTCTGGTTTCTGTTTCCATGAGTTTATTATTTGTTTTGAGATTCCATACATAAGTGAAATCATACAGTATTTGTCTTTTTCCATTTGACTATTTCACTTAGCATAATACCCTCAAAGTTGAACCAGGTTGTTGCCAATAGAAGGGTTTTACTTTTTTAATGGCTGAATAATAAACCATTAATCTTATTCCATCTCATTATATGTGTATTTCACATTTTCTTTATCCATGCATCCATAAATGGTCATTTAGGTTGTTTCCATGTCTTGGTTATAACGAATAATTCTCCAATGAGAATATATACATATATATACATATATACATATACATATATACATATATATGTACATATACATATATATGTGTATATATATATGTGTGTGTGTGTGTGTATATATATATGTTTGAAATACTTATTTCATTTCCTTCAGATATATACCCAGAAATGGAATAGCTGGATCATAAGGTAGTTCTATTTTAATTTTTTGATAAAACTCCATACTGTTTTCCATAGTGGTGCACCAATTTACATCTTCACCAACAGTGCACAAGGTTCTCTTTTCTCCACATCCTTATGAACACTTGTTGTTTCTTCTCTTTTGGATAACAGTCATTCTAACAGAGAGGTGATGTCCCATAGTGGTTTTGATTTGAATTTCCCTGATAGTGATACTGAACATCTTTTCATGTACCTGTTGGTCACCTATATATCTTACTTAGAAAAATATGTATTCAGATCTTCTGCACATTTTAATCAGATTATTTATTTGATACTGAGTTATATAAATTCTTTATATATTTTGGATATGTATATATCCCCTTATCAGATGTATAATTTTCAGATATTTTCTCCAATTCAGTTTCTTTCTCCTTTTCCTTTTGTTGATGATTTCCTTTGCTCTGAAGAAACTTTTTAGTATAATGTAGTCCCACTTATTTATTTTTGCTTTTGTTGCTTGCTTTTCCTTTGGTATCAGATTCAAAATATCATCTCCAAGACCTATGTCAAAGAGCTTTACCACCTCTGTTTTCTTCTAGAAGTTTTATGGTTTCAGGTTTTATTTTCAAGTCTTTAATCCAGTTTGAGTATTTTTTGTGTACTGTGTAAGATAATGGTCAAGTTTCATTATTTTGCATGTGGTTGTCCAGTTTTCCCAACAACATTTATTGAAATAACTGTCACTTCCCCATTGTATATTCTTGGATCCTTTGTCATATTAATTAACCATATATGTGTGTATTTATTTCTTGGCTCTCTATTCTATTTCATTGACCTTTGTGTCTATTTTTATGGCAAACCATACTGTTGTCATCACTATAACTTTGTAGAATAGTTTGAAATCAGGGAATGTGACGTCAGCTTTGTTCTTTCTGAAGATTGTTTTGGGTATTCATGTTTTCTTTTCTTTTTTTTTTTGTACCTCTTCACAAATTTTAAGATTATTTGTTCTATTTTACTGAAAGAATGCATTGGAATTTGATAGGGATTGCACTGAATCTGTATATTTCTTTGAGTCATATGGATATATAAAAAATACTGATTCTTCTAATCCATGAGCACAGAATATCTTTCCATATATTTGTGTCTCTTCAATATCTTTCATCAATATCTGGTAGTTTTCAATGTACATGTCTTTTTCCTCATTGGTTAAGTTTATTTCTAGGTATTTTATTCTCTTTGATCCAATTGTATGTGGGATTGTTTTATTTCTCTTTCTGATAATTGATTAGTAGTGTATAGAAATGCAACAGATTTCTGTGTATTGATTTTGTATCCTGCAATTTTACTAAATTCATCTAACAGATTTTGATAGAGTCTTTAGGGTTTTCTATATATAATAACATGCCATCTGCAATAGTGACAGTTTTACTTCTCCTTTCCAATTTGGATGCCTTTTCTTTCTTTCTTTCTTTCTTTCTTCTTTCTTTCTTTTTTTTTTTTTTCCTACTTTCTCCAGCTAGGACTTCCAATACTATGTCAAATAAAAATGGTGAGAGTGGGCATCCTTGCCTTGTTCCTGATCTTAGAGAAAAGGCTTTCAGATTTTCATTGTTAAGTATGACATTAGACATGGGCTTGCTAAATATATGGACTTTATTATGTTGGAGTACATTCCATCATTCCTTCTATATCCATTTGGTTGAGGGTTTTTATCATGTGTTTTTTTTAATATTTCATTCTATTAATGTGATGCATCCCATTTATTGACTGCACATTTTAAACCATCTTTGCACCCCAGGGATGAATCCCACTTGATCATCATGTTTTATAATCCTTTTAATATGATTTTGAATTCAGTTTGTTAGTATTTTGTTGAGAATTTCTGCATGTACATTCATGATGTTGGCCTGCAGTTGTTTGGTTTTTTCTTTTTTTTTCTTCTCGCAGTGTTCTCATCTGGCTTTGGCATCTGGATAATGCTGATCTAATAACATAAGTTTGGAAGTACTCCCTCCTCTTCAATTTTTTGAGATGATTTTAAGAAGGATTAGAATTAATTCGTTTTTAAAATGTTTGGTAAAAAACACCATTGAAACCATGGGGTCCTCGGCTTTTCTTTGCTGTGAGGTTTTATATTATGGATTCAATCTCCTTACAAATTATTGGTCTGTTCAGAATTTTAATTTCTTTATGATTTATTCATGATTCTTGGTAGGTTGTATGTTTCTAGGAATATATCCATTTCTTCTATTTTTTAATGTTTATTTATTTTTGAGAGAGAGAGACAGCATGTGAGCAGGGGAGGGGCAGAAAGAGAGGGAGACACAGAATCTGAAGCAGGCTCCAGGCTCTGAGCTGTTCGTACAGAGCCTGACACAGGGCTCAAACTCACAAACCACGAGATCATGACTTGAGCCAAAGTTGTATGCTCAACTGACTGAGCCACCCAGGCATCCCATTTCTTCTATGTTTTAATTGTTGGCATCTATTTGTTCATAGTAGTCTCATATAATCCCCTTAGTTTCTGTGCTATCAAATGTCCTCTCTTGCATTTATAATTTTATGTATTTAAGCCTTTTTTCTTGGTTAATTTAGGTAAAAGTTTATCAGTTTTGTTTATCTTTTCAAAGTACCAATGGTTGGTTTGGTTTGTTAATCTTTTCTATTGTCTTCCTATTCTCTCTTTCATTTATTTCTGCTCTAATTTTTATTATTTCCTTTCTTTTGGTAACTTTTAGTTTGTTCTTCTTTTCCTAGTTCCATGAGGTTTAAGATAGGTACTTTGAGATTTTTCTTCTTTCCTTGATGTATGCATTATGTTGCCAAAGATTTCCCTGTTAGATTTACGTTTGCTGCATTCCGTAAGTTTGGCATGTTGTATTTCCATTTTCATTTGTTTTAAGATATTCTTTTTTTAATATGAAATTTATTGTCAAATTGGTTTCCATAGAACACCCAGTGCTCATCCCAACAGATGCCCTCCTCAATGCCCATCACCCACTTTCCCCTCCCCCCCCATCAACCCTCAGTTTATTCTCAGTTTTTAAGTGTCTCTTATGGTTTGCCTCCTTCCCTCTCTGTAACTTTTTTTCCCCCTTCCCCTCTGCCATGGTCTTCTGTTAAGTTTGTCAGGATCCACATAAGAGTGAAAACATATGGTATCTGTCTTTCTCTGTATGACTTATTTCACTTAGCATAACACTCTCCAGTTCCATCCACATTGCTACAAAAGGCCATATTTCATTCTTTCTCGTTGCCAAGTAGTATTCCATTGTATATATAAACCATAACTTCTTTACTCATTCATAAGTTGATGGACATTTAGGCTCTTTCCATAATTTGGCTATTCTTTTATTCACTTTTTGACTTCGTCTTCGATCCATTGGTTGTTCATGAGTGTTAATTACCATGTATTTGTGAAATTTCCAGCTTTCATTCTGTTATTGATTTCTAGGTCATTCCATTGTGATGTGAAATGATACTTGATATATAATTTACATTTTCTTGAATATTTTGGTTTATAGGATCTACCCTAGAAAATGTTCCATGTGCACTTGTGAAGAAAGTGTATTATGCTGCTCTTGGATAAAATGTTCTGTATATGGTCTTGTAAGACCATTTGGTCTACAGTATTGTGAAAAAATCCTTAGGCTTCACATAGTCCCAGACTATGATTTCTTTGAATGGACTGAGTGCAGAGCCACCATCTCTTATCATTAGTTACTTCCCCCACTAGGTTCTTTCCTACCTCACCCACTACAGAATGCAAAACAATTTTATTTTTTTACTCCAGTTTCTAATTCTTTAAGTAAGCACAGTTCCCTGGAGTTTCTTAAGGATAGTTGCCAACAGCATGGAAGCTCCATTGAGCATTGGACTTCTCTCTTGGAAAGGAAGCTGTATGGTGATTGTGATGGGCCTGTGGTAGGAAGTGCAACAGAGGCTGAGGAAGTGACCAAAGTAGCCCTGGAGATGGAGGAGGGCTGAGTTGCAAAAATAATTAAGAGGAACTCCATCTTCCCAGCTGTTAGTTGCTTTCAGCAGCTCTGACACTGTGGTCTCATCTAAGATGGGCATTGCCTTACATGAGGCAGTAGGTGTAAAGTAGAAGGAGTTGGTAGTGAAAGGGATGGGAGCAAACAACTCTAAATGGAAAGAGCAGAAAAGCCAAGGATGTTCCCAGGCACATATTGGTCTGCATGCCCCAGCTCATCCTTGAACCAGTCTCCTTCCTGCCTGGGGATGGCTGCTCTGCCATGAGTTTGCAGTTCCCTTGTGTCAGCTTCTTTTCTTTTCTTTTTTGAAAAAAAAATTAATGTTTATTTATTTTTGACAGAGAGAGAGAGAAACAGAACATGAGTGGGGGAGGGGCAGAGAGAGATGGAGACACAGAATCAAAAGCAGGTTCCAGGGCCTAAGCAGTCCACACAGAGCCCGACACAGGGCTTGAACCCGTGAACCACAAGATCATGACCTGAGCTGAAGTCGGACACTTAACTGACTGAGCCACCCAGGCGCCCTTACAATAGCTTCTTTTCTTACCGCTCTTCTCACCATCTTCTCATACTCCATTTTTTACTTCTTATCTCACCCCATGTCTTGACAGGTAGTTTGGAATGAGGTCTATTGGGAGAAAAGCTAAATGAGGATAAACACACACACACACACACACACACACACACACTCTACTCTCAGGTCCCAATATTGCCTTCAATGTGTGCAGAGATCTAAAGAAAAAAAAAGGCATTTCAAATCAAGGTTTTTACATTTCCCAGATCCCCTGATGCATATCCCTGCTTTACCCAGCAAGGAGGCATATTTTCATTGTTTTATGAAGGATGAAGAAAGCTGATGAGTCCTCATTTCCTTCTGTATACAACATGGGAAAGCAGCAACTCTGCATACTTCTTTTTTCCTTTTCACTATGGATGAGGAGGTAAAATATTTGCAAAGATGAAAAAAAAGAGGCAATAATTTAGGATGCTAACCTTTCCCCACAGCAGTGCCAGCACATCTTTCTGGCTTGCCTAAGGGATTCAGAATTTGCAGAAGCTTGGAACCTCTGAGCTGCTGGTGATCACCTTCCCAGATTCTTGTAATTATATGCAAGGGCTGACATTTGTAAGGTTGGGCAAATGTCTGGCTTTTAAACTGGGGAATTGGCAGTGTGCCAGAGGCACCATAAACCACAAGATGGGCACCTTCCTAATAGTTAATTTTATAAGAAAATATATTGTAGGAGGGCTGTAAAATTAAACAGGTAAGTAATGTAAACTATTTTGTTTTACAAAACAGATTACAATATATATTTATACTTTAAAATACAATATAAGATTTCAACTAAAACAAAATCCCCCCTCATAGAGTCTACCTCTAGAGACTCTGAGGATATAGACATATTAACCTTTATATTTAAAGCGTCTTTGATGATAAAGTGAAACAAGCACTGATAGGATACAAAGAGAGATGGATGTGCAGGTACTTTCTATATAAACTCAATCATCACAAGTTACTGATGGTGAAATCAATGGCCTGGTGTGGATCCATAGAAAAAGAATTAAGCTAGAAGAAATGTGGGTAGAAGAAGAGGCAGGGTTGGAAATAGGGACCTAGAGGATGTATGGGAATCAGGACCTTTATTGGGATAAGTTTTTGGGATCAGTTCTGGGAGAGTTTCAGTTCAACTCCCCTCTTTTCTTCTAATAGCAGAAAGTATATATTAATATCATTCCCACGCAACATATGAGGAAGCCTAGAACTGAAAAGAAATGGTCAGTAGTGGACCATCTTGGGCTGTAATCTCAAATGCTCCTGATTCCCAAACTCTTACCCTTGCTTCTCTGCCCTACTGGTGGATATTTGATCTCAGTGTTTACATGAATTAGCTGGGTGTGGCTGGGCAAGTCAATCAACAATTCTGGGTCTCATTTTTCCCAACTAGAAAAATAAGGAGCTAAGACAGGTGTGATATCCAAAATGGCTTCCAGTCCCAAGACCCTATGTTCTTATAATTTTTTTTTTAAATGTGCAAACTTTCTTGATGTTTTGGGGGAAAAAAAACAATAAGCATTGGGTTTTCCCTCTCTTAAAGGCAAATGGCAAGACAACTATTATCTACTACCCAAGATTTCCTAGGGAAGAAGTATTTTCTAAAGCTGTCTTACAGAACCATGCTTCGGTTTTATCCAAAATATTACCTGTCTTATTTACATGGGACTTCACTTTGAGACCACAATTAATTACAATTACCTTGTCCCTCATATAACTGAAAACTTATATATTTATATACAGAGAAAACAAAATGTTTTCATTCCTAAGGTTTAGATAAACTGTAGAAAACTTGGAACTGCTAAAACAAGTTCACTTTATTTTTTAAATGACAGTCTACAGTGGTTGTGGCTAAGTGTGATATAGAATGTATGGTGTGATGCTAACAGGCTTCAGTTCTAGATGGCTTAATTCATAGGGCTCAACCACAGGACATGGAGGCAGCTTAGAGGATATAGCTAGTCTTCAACAAAGCCATAGAAGTAATCCAACAGAAAGTGAGGTGGTTTTTATGAGAAGAGACTGATGACCGGTGTCATTAAGGGCCTGAGTAAAGCCTCCTTCAAATGTCAAATTACATGTTCAACAGTGTAGAAACTCTTCTAAAATCTAGATGATAGGAGTGAATAAGACATCCAAAAGCCTCTGCCCTCAAGGAACTCAGATTCCAGTGAGAGAGTAATAATAACAATAGTAGCAAAAATAAAATTACTATTAACAATAGTAGTAATAATAATTGTTAAGTACCCATCTTTATGTGTCTGACATCACAATAAGCATTTTAATGCATTACTTAATTCAATATTACAACAACCCCATGTTATAGGCATTATCATCCCCATGTGACAACTAAGGTTACTAAATCCTGGAGAGTAACTTGCTTTAGGACACACAACTGATAAGAGACAGACTCAGAATTTGAACGTAGATCTATGGGACCCTGAAACTTATGCCCATAGCCACTTTGATATCTACCCTCATTCTCCATTATTCCTTGGTACTCCAATACAGTGATACTCAAGAATGATCACACATGGTGGTACAGACCATACTATAAGAAATCTATATCACCACTCAGGTGAACAGGACACCAGAATCATGAACCAAAGGTAGCCTTTGAAGATGCCTGAGAGAAATTGGTATAGTATCTAAAAAGGCATCACCATACCCAAAGTCATCTAGGTTTTTGCCAAAGCGTCTTCTGGGAGTTTTATATTGTTGCATTTTATATTTATTATACTATTTGAGTTACTTTTTGTGAAGGGTGTAAGGTCTCTGTCTAGATTCATTTCTTGCATGTGCAGGTCCAGATGTTCCAGTACCATTGTTGGAGACGTTATCTTTGCTCCATTGCATTGCTTTTACTCCTTTGTCAAGGATTAGGTGACTACATTTATGTGGATCTATTTCTGGGCTCTCTACTCTGTTCCACTGATTTATTCATGTATTATTTCACCAAAATACACTGTCTTGACTACAGTAGCTTTATAGTATGTTTTGAAATTAGGTAGTTCAGTTCTCCAAACTTGTTCTTCTCCTTCAATGTTGTGTTTGCTATTCTATGTCTTTTGCCTTTCTGCCAGTGTCAATATCCATGAAAACAACTTGCTGGTATTTTGATTGGGATTACATTGACTCTATAGATCAAATTGGAAAGAACTGACATCTTGACAATATTGAGTCTTCCTATGTATGAACATGAAATAACTCTTCAGTTATTTATTTATGTAGATTAACTTCATACATTAAGTTTTATTCTGTAATCTTGCTATAATTGCTTATTAGTTCCAGGAGGTTTTTTGTTGTTGTTATCAATTCTTTCAAATTTCCTACGAAACGATCATGTCATCTCCAAATTAAAACAGTTTTATTTTCCTTCCTAATCTGTATACCTTTTATTTATTCTTCTTGCCTTATTGCATTGGCAAGGACTTTCAGTCTGATGTTGAAAAAAGTAGTGAGAGGGGACATCCTTCTTTATACCTGATCTTAGTAAGAAAACTGTGTTTCTCACCAAGTATGCTGTTAGTTGTAGGTTTTTGTAGCTAGTCTTTACCAAGAAGAGGAATTTCCCTTCTAGTTTACTGAGAGATTATATCAAATTGGTGTTAGATTTTTTTCAAATTATTTTTCTTCATCTATTGGTAATCATATGATTTTTCTTCCTTAGTTTAATGATATGATGGATTACAATAATTGATTTTGGAATGGTTAGCCAGCTTGCATACCTGGGATAAATCCCACTTGATCATGGTATATAATTGTTTGCATACTTTTTAAATTTTATTTGCCTATATTTCGTTGAAGACCTGTTTATTTTATAGCTGTTAAGTAAAAGCTTATCAGGGCAACTGGGTAGCTCAGTTGGTTAAGTGTCTGACTTAGGCTCAGGTTATGATTTGTGGGTTCAAGCCCAGTATCAAGCTCTATGCTGTCAGCACAGAGCCAGCTTCCCATCCTGTGTCCTCCTCTCTCTCTATCCCTCCCCCACCCCTCTCCCTCAAAAATAAATAAACATTAAAAAAAGCCTTATCAAGGCCTACCATGTATCTGATTTTGTCTTAGGTGGTAGATAGAGATTAGATCCCAGTTTCATAAGCTAAGTTCCAAAAGAATAGAAGTCTTAAGTAAAGGGAAAATAAGTTTTATCAAAAATATAGTTGCTTAGAAAGAAGATCTGGAAAGATTTAGGTGAACTTAGATTCCTTTAGAACATTTGAAAATAAATTTAGGTGACTAAATTATAGACATGAGATAATTTCATGTTGGTTTTGTTAATTTTGGTTCAATTTTCAGTCACTTGTGGTGAATTCTCCCTGTTGACAATGCCTGAAATGTGAAATAAAGTGTAAGAAACTATTTTCTTCAGTTCTAAAGATTCTAAGGAGACCTCCTTTAACTGTTCAGGACATTCACATTTATATTACCATTTTCTCTCTCTCCTCATCTCTCCTTGGTAATATTTTACTCTATTATGAGCAGACTCTTTCCTAAAGTCACATTTCCCCAGGGTTCCTTAGTATGCAGGATGCTGATCTAGAACTGTTCAGAATCTTGGGTATGTTTTTAATAGTTACAGCCTTAAGAGTTTAAGGTATTACAGAAACAAATTATAATTGATTCGTCTAAGGATTTCTATGGAAATGGGCCAAAATTTCAAATGTAATAAATAATATAATTATTTATTAATTCTCAATATATTGATTTTAGTTTCCACTGATATGTCTGCCAATTTTGAAGGAGTATGTGAATATGTGAATATGTGAAGGAGTATGTGAACAAATGTGAATATAATTGAGATGAGATATTAAGGTCTAAATATACTGGAACTAATGATAGGTCATTGTCCTGATGCCTTAGGATTTCCACACTTTCAAATTTCTCAGGGTTCAGGATTATAAAGGCATTTTGATAAAGTATATACTGTTAAAATTACCAAATATTCTTACAAAATAAGGACACCAGTGTTCAAAAATATTTATGGATTCTGGGTAGATGACACTGCTCCAAACTAAATTATCTATCAGTGGCCTGTTTGATTTAATTTGCTTTGCTTTTCCTCCTGACTAATGATATGTACAATACCATGATAATTCAAATCTCCTTCTTTCCACATAACAAAATTGTAGTCAGAAATGTGGATTCCAGGGGTGCCTGGGTGGCTCAGTCGGTTAAGCATCTGACTCTTGATTTTGGTTCAGGTCATGATCTCACAATTCTTGGGATGGAATCCCACAGGCTTTGCGCTGACAGTGCAGAGCCTGCTTGGGATTCTCTCTCTCCCTCTCTCTCTGCCCCTCCCCCACTCAATGCTCTCTCCCTCTCTCTCTCTCTCTCTCTCTCTTTCTCTCTCTCTCTGCCTCAAAACAAATAAATACACTTAAAAAATACACAGAGAAACGTGGATTCTACACTAGACATCCAGGAGGCCAATTTTTCCCCAATGGAAAACAGATGAAAGTGACAAGTGCTTCTCTGCATCCTAAACTAGGGTGTGAGACCATCAAAAGCATTTCTTTTGCTGGGACCAGGGCAAGTAAATTTATGAGAACAATGGCTTAAGGTAGACAGAGCAACTATTTGACACCATGGTAGATTTCTGGTTCCTTAAATGACAGAATGGAACAAATCCTCCCACAAGCTGAATGCCCACTTTGGAATTGTTAGCATAGAGAGAAATAAACATCTCTATTCACTAAGCCACTGTATTTTAGAGTCTCTTTGTTACAACAGCTTAACTTTAACTAATATAGTCTCTTCCAAATACATCTCAAGATGCATTTTAAAAATATGATCATTGACTAAAAAGGATTTGACATGAAAATCATTGTCCTAAAGAGCTAAGCATACTTGACTTCTCTAAGAATTGTCAGAATTGTTTTTAAGTCCTTCAGAAAGGGAGCTGAGCTATGTTTATTTAAACTCACCCTTGGGGGGGCGCCTGGGTGGCGCAGTCGGTTAAGCGTCCGACTTCAGCCAGGTCACGATCTCACGGTCCGTGAGTTCGAGCCCCGCGTCAGGCTCTGGGCTGATGGCTCGGGGCCTGGAGCCTGTTTCCGACGCTGTGTCTCCCTCTCTCTCTGCCCCTCCCCCGTTCATGCTCTGTCTCTCTCTGTCCCAAAAATAAATAAAAACGTTGAAAAAAAAAATAAACTCACCCTTCGGATACAAGTATGTGTAAAGGGCAAGAAAAAGGAATGTCATTTGAGACTAGATGAGAAGAAGGAGCAAAACGCATGGAACTTATTTCACTGATCGAACTGAAAGTGGGGCCAATTCTTAGATGTTCTCAAATAGTTCCCTAGATACAACGTCTTAATAGCGCTCCTATTTTTCAATGAGACTGAAAGATATTCCCAGAGTTACTACTGTGCGAAGTGGCTTTCCCATTTCCTTAAAAGGCTTACTGTTTTAATACTTTCTCTATAACAAAGCTGTTTTTTTTTTTTTTAATGTAGCGTAACAATAAGTGGTGCCCTCTGAGGAAGGGTGGATTTGAATTCATTTGCACCTTTTAGCCCTCAGTCAAGCTTTTGCCTTGACGCAACTGCAAGGAGGTAGACATCCACACCTCAGGAACAGTAATCAACTTGTAATCTTTATGACTTTTGGAAACACTTAATCTTTTAATTAAGTCCTAAATCATTCAGTTTGAACAGAACACCAGGGAGAATGACACCGGTGTCATTCACTGCATCTGTAGCACCAGAAGGCTAAGTTTCCAGGATTTTCATCTCTTTTGGGAGGTCCCCTGGGGTAACTCTGCCTGTGAGTCTCACTGTGATTTTTATGGAAGCTGAACTAGCGTATGTATATTGTTGCTAGACACGTGCAACTCTTTTCCAGAGCAAAGGTAGTACTTTTGGTTTCTTAGTTTCATGTCTTTTTATTATTAAACATCCACGTAGCTTAGAGAGAACAAGAGGGGAGTTTTACCACATTTTGTGGGATGAATGAATAAATGTGTGCATGTGTGAGTGTTTTTGCTAAAATCGTCTATTCAAATTGTGTCTATTAATCTGTTTTTCCCAGTGCTTCATTAGGATCAGCCTGTAAAATAATATTCAAATATGGTATAATTGAGGCGGGTTTGACCCACTACTGCATTTAACCAAAGGGAAGTAAGTTACACTGATTCTAATGTTACTTTGTTTTGAGGGCCAGCAATTAACTAGAGGATTGCCAAGAGCAGCAAGGTTTCTTATAGTGGGGATAAGGTGACCAGGGCAAAAAACAGGATGTCAGAGAAGGGAATTTATGAGGGAGAAAAGAGTCATCATTAGACCACCTGAAAGGAACTTTTCAGAGCAAATGGAAATTTCAAAGGGAAAAGAAGAAAGCCAAGAGGGAGGGGAGAACTGTCAGGGAGATAAAAGGGAGGGGCACACATTTTTGTCAATTTTGCTCTGGTTCCCAAGTGTATTACATAAGATAACTCTCCCAGCGAGCCCAGAATTGCACGGCAATAGTTGTCACACCCTCTGAAATCTGTCAGCATTTAAAGTTGACAGAGAGCATGCCCTAAGCGTTGCCGTTGGAAGATGTCCTGGTTTCTTTCCAAGTCATGTCTGCGAATTTGGACAGATGTAGTGATTTTATATATATATATATATATATATATATATATATATATATATATATTTGCCGAGTAGGGATAAGGTTAAAGAAACATTGGGCTCATCTTTGTTTTACCAGTTAGAAGCAAAAGAGCAAATGTGAATGCAAATGAGGGATTCAATTAGAAAAGCTGTGTTCTGGCAGCATTTCAAAGAAAGCGGAGGGACGCCAGGTGATGTGATAGAAACAGGCCTTCAACACTGATAACAGAAATATATTGACTAAATACGAGAGCTGCTTTTAGCTAAGTTACACTGCTTAAATTTCTTCCACAAATTTCCAGCCAATAACTCAATGTCTGAAATTCCTTCCTCTCTAAAACCGCCACCTCGTACCTGGAAAGCAAGATTCAAGTTTTTTCTTTTACTCCACAGAGAATATTTTCCCAATTGCTCAAGGGATACACTTTTCCACCTGGACTTCATTTCTGTTAACTATATTGGCTCTCATAAAACAGACTAAAATTATTTTTGCTGTTCACTTCTCAGTAAAAATTCCATTGCCATGTATCATGTCTAGCCTCTTTTGTTAAACTTATTAGCACCAAAGCGTCCAAGTCAGGCTCAAAGGGCAGAAGGCACGCACGAGATCTGAAATGTCCATCAGGGAAGTTCAAATCTGTCCCTCTGAGACTGGTTCAGCAGCCAATTCAAATCTTTCACAGGAATCTGGGAGTTTAGAGCCCCTGTAAGCCTCATCTGGATCTATTTTTCCAAAAGTAACACCGGCTTTTCTTTGGTATTTTACCAAATGTGGCTTTTCATCCTGAGTGTAAGCAGAGTCTGGTGCCCTCTGGAAGCATTATGTTGGAACAGTCACAGCAGTTACTGGAAGTCAGAGTGGAAAAGTCTGGTTCCTCTTCCAGGAGAACTTCAAAGCGGGCAGGGCCTGTTCTCATCGTGTGCCTTCCCAAAATGCAGTTGTGTTGCACAGCGGATACTCATCAGTGTGTGTCTCTCAGGAAGGGGTGGCGGGTTTTGCCGCCACCAAGGTCGCTCCTTAAAAGGCTGAGGAGTGGGGAGAGGCTGGGAGGGCACAGGTTTCCTCTGTAGCTAAAGGACCTCCAACGTACTGGTACTGTCACATGCTCCAGACACACTGTGAGTGTGGTGATGATGTCTTAGTTTCCACGAAATGAGAATGCTTACTGTTGAAATTACCCCGGTATGAAATCAGTTTTGGCAATTAAATAACCAACCCCCTTTCAAATGATAGCTGTACCATAGTCAAAACTCTGTTGTAGTGCAACTAGAGTTACAGTGGGTTTGTAGGCCATAAATCTAAAAGTAAAGATTTGTAAATCTAAAGAAAACAAGTGTCTAAGAAATCACAGCAGGCAGGCAAGTGGGCTGGTATGTCCAGAGAAGTTAGGGTAGGGCCTCGGGGCCAATCTGTACCTCTCTGACTGACAATTGTTCCATGGGCCATAATAAACAACAAAGGGGCATGTTCTTAAGTGAAGTGTTGTGTATGGCTTGGCTCTCTGACTGAAAAAGTTCTTGAGTTTTCATTTTACCTTAACAAGGTGGATAGTGCCATTCTCACAAATACCATTTTTAGTTGAGAACGCTTTTGAGAAACATATTTGTTTTTCCTCAAATAGAGATGTTTGTCCATCAGGAAAATACTGACTAGGAAGCCTTTCTCTATCAGTTATTTTGCCAATCAACAATTCTGTTTCTTGTGTATCTTCAGTTAGGCAACACTCTGGGTTATAATCATTATCCTTGTTATCAAACAGCAAATATTTGCTGAGCTTGTCCTATAGATATAACACTAGGCACTGGCTGTGCACAGAATATGCACAAGTGAATCCATGCTCATTAAAGAATTCCAAACTGGCTGTGAGCACAGGATACGTAAACAAACATCTATGGGACAAATATGAAAGAGCCATTGTTAATTGTTCGGATTATAATGCTGAAAGATTTCAAAAGATATAATGACCACTAAGAGTTGGCATATTCAAGACTTCTCAGAGATTAATAGTTGCCTGCCTAAGTGTGCACAGTATGTCTTTATTTGGGGATGGGGGAAAGAGCAGTGGTGGTCAATGTCTGTGTGATTTCAGTGCACATGTGTGTATGAGTGTGTGTGCATATGAGAATGTGGGCATGTGTGAGCATCTTATAAGGAAGAACACAGGATTGAACCTGGAAAGTTATATAACATGTTCTGAGACTTATCAGCTCATCTGAGGGTGATAGAAGATGTGTCCACACTGGGTATATGATAAGAAATCTCTCCAACTATATTCTGGAGAAAACACAAGTCCTGAGAAAGCTGAGAAAATAACAAAGGTCAAATAACCTTAGGAAATGCTGGAGAGTAAATCATCCTTTTAAAGACACAAAAGTGGGCACCTGTGTGGTGCAGCTGTTTAAGCACCTGACTTGATCTCGGCTCAGGTCATCATGGTTCATGAGCTCGATCCCCACATTGGGCTCTGCACTAAGGGCATGGAGTCTGCTTGGGATTCTCACAATAAACTCAAAATAAATAAAAAAATACAGATATAAAAACAAAGCACATACAAATTTCTTGGCACACCAATTCACATCCTTGAGAAGAGATGTCTTCTCCCTTCACAAATTTTTAAATTTTTTTTGTTTTATTTTATATTTGAGACAGAGAGAGAGGGAGGGAGAGGAAGAAAGAGAGAGAGAGAGAGAGAGAGAGAGAGAGAACCAGCAGGGAAGGGGCAGAGAGATGGAGACAGAATCTGAAGCAGGCTCCAAGCTCTGAGCTCTCAGCACAGAGCCCTATGCAGGGCTTGAACTCAGGTGCAGTGAGATCATGACCTGAGTGGAAGTCAAAGACTTAACCGAATGAGCTACCCAGGAGCCCCTCTCTTCACAAATGTTGAAAGCACTGGTTTAGGGAGATACATAAGGCACCTATTGTTCAGTCCAGAAAGAGTAAATGTTAACCTGCAAGTAATGGAATATGATCAAAGGCTCCTGAGCAGACGGGAAACATGCACCAAGTGGTATTTTAGAAAAATTAATCTAGTATGGTAGAAAATATATTAAGAAAGGAGGGGGCCTAGAACCAGGAGATTGATGTGAATATTTTCTCTAAATCCATTCTCACATGACTTACAAAGTGTTGTGGATTTTGTTTGTTTCCTTTTTAAAACTTTTCTCTTGAGCTGTGGACCAATTTATTTAAATAAAGTATTATTTCGGATCCAATAAATTGAGAGAAAAGTAAAACTTATCTGGATAATGAAGAGCAGAGCAGGGTTTGGAGCAAGAGTGAGAGAAGGACTGATCTATAATATATGGGTACTGGGAGAGAATCAAGGACTAATCAGAAAGCTGACTTCACAAGGGACATAGGAAATAAATTCCAAGTTGCAAAATGCGAAATGGTCCACAAGAGAACTGGAGTAATTGGGTGCCTGGTGGCTCAGTTGGTTGAGGAGCCAACTCTTGACTTTGGCTCAGATCATGATCCCAGGGTTGTGGGATAGAGCCCCGTGTAGGGCTCTGCACTAAGACGGATTCTGCTTAAGATTCTCCCTCCTTCTCTCTCTCTCTCTCTCTGTCTTTTATTTTTAGAGAGAGAGGGAGCACAAGCAGGGGAGATGCTTGACTCCAGACAAGATGAAAGGGAGATGTGGGCTCTTGCTCGGGCAAAACTTTGTATTTTACTGTTTCCTTTAAACAAATGTTTAAGATCTCTAACTAGGCATCCCTAAGGTAGGAAGAATTGCCATGATAGAGATTCTACAGATGGTCCAGTTATCCCTCTCCAGCCCAGTGTCCATTGCTTCCATAAACATAGGCTATAGTGGAATCCAGAGAGGAAAAAAGGCATGCCTTAAATTCTTAAATGATGTGACCAAATCCTTCCTCATTTAATTTGATTCAGGCTTATATTTTCCATTTTATTCTCACCAAGATCTTCAAAATAAATACCATATTAATAAGAAATAAATCTCCTACCTTTGACATCATTCTAGATATCTCTTCCCTGGAGTGATGAATTTAAATTATTTCTTTACATTTGTACATATTTTATTTTTTAGTTAAGAGCCACCATGTGAGAAGTTTGAGTTCATAAGGGTCTAATCTATTTTTCTTGATTAGAAAACTCTAAAATGAAAACTAAACCCCATGTTACCTTAATATTGTAAAACAGATTTAATAATGGCTTGAGGGAAAAAAAGCACCAGGAAATGTCATTGTAGGTAAAATAATGTTTAGAGAGCTTTAGGTTAGTGAAAACAAGTGATTACAAGAACATTTTGCCTCTATCTGTAAGTGAAGCAGTCACTATTTAAAACAATCCCTCAAGACTAAAAATATATATGTGAAGATCACAAAAATTAATTTGTTTTTATCAACAGTCACTTCTTAGAGTTTTTTTTAAATTAAATATACTGATACATGCATGTGCGTACATATCAATGCTTCCATTATTTTGTAGTTCACAACAAAATAATGATAATGCTAGGCTTTATATGCATAATGATTCACATAAGAGAAAAGCCTTACTTTATGAAAGAAAACCCATTAGAGGTCAAATCTTACTAAAGCAAGATTTTTCATTTAACCAAAGACATTGTGCCACAGTGTATCAAATCATTACAGGTGGTATCCAATACAATAAAATCCAAGAACACAGAATACCTGAATAGCCTCTTCACAGTCCACAGTAGGACTCAGAGACTCTACCTGCCTTTTGAGTCTCTTTAAAGCACAGAAAACTATATCCATCAGAGGACCTCTTATTTCTCCTGTTAGCCTTGCCTTTAACAGCAAAATAAAGAAATACAAACATTATCAAAAGCTAGATCACTTACCATAAATGCCGGTTGAGATGCAGGGAAATGCCTGTGAATAAACCACAAAAATAACAATAAATTTTAAAGGAACAACTTTGCTGACATCATCTATTTCAGTATCTATTTGCTTGATATGGGATGTTCTCTATTCATATGCTCAGACCTCTGAAACCCTACTCAGTTGGAGAAGGAGACACTGTGGAAATGGATGTATCAAAACTGAAAACTTCTCCTTATCAGCAGCAATCACATCAGCTCCCAAGAGTCAACTGTCAAATTTCCAGGAATCTTGTGAACCAACTGTTAAATCTAGTTATAATTAAGAAATTAAGTCATATAAGCCTTCAATGAAATGTTATATATAAAACAAATATTCAGAAATCATCTCATCACTTCCTAGTTTGCCACATTTTACTATTACCTCTGCTCTTGAGAAGACCTATGTCTATTATACATTTATATAATATGTAATATAATATAAATAATGAATAATATATTCTATATAATATAAATATCACATACATTTATAAATATATCATATGTTATATAACATATAAGTATATTATATATTATAAATTTTTAAATGCTTATTTATTTATTTTGAGAGGGAGAGAGAGAGAGAGAGAGTGGTCATGTTGGTAGCTTAAAACTTGAAAACATTAATCAAACTTCATGTTGGACCACACTTGTGGGTCAGTGGAAACCACAGGTTGGCTATAGATGCAAAATTTTTGTAACATTTACAAAAGTTTTTTGTAAGAATCAATCTGCTGTATAGAAGTTATAATAAAGAATTTATTATTAAATGTATAATAAGTGTATTATATATAATAAGTAATATATATTGTATATTTTATTTTTATTTGTAAGTTGTGTGCTAAACATTCTTTTTATTAGTAAAATTTTAAATACATGTATACATACATACACACTCATTTTTTAGAGTCAGGTTTGTTTAAATTGTATTTATTTATTTTGAGAGAGAGAGAGAGAGAGAATGAAAGCAGGTGAGGGGCAGAGAGAAGGAGGGACAAAATCCCAAGCAGTCAACACACCGTGAGATTATGACCTGAGTAGAGATCACGAGTCGGACGCTTAACTGACTGAGCCACCAAGGCACCCAAGTTTTTTTCACCATTTACAGACACACTACTGCTTATACCTTATGCAACGGACTGAATGTTTGTGTCTCCCCAAATTTATATGTTGAAGCCCTAACGTGATGGTATCTGGAGGTGGAATCTTCGGAAGTTAAGGAGGGGGACGGTAGAGGCCCCATGACAGGGTTGGAGTTCTGATAAGAAGAGGAAGGGAGCTAGCACTCTCTGCTCTTCTCCTCCAGAAGTTACGGTGGGAAGACAGCCATCTGCAAGCCCCTTTCCAGGTTTACCAGATCTGCTGGCATCTTGATCTCAGACTTGCCAGCCTCCGGAACTGTGAGAAATAAATGTTTGTTGTTGAAGCCACTCAGTCTGTGGTAATTTGTGATAGCAGCCCAAATGACTAAGACCCCATATTTTACCTAGCAATATTTAAAGAATTTGACTGAAAGAGTGTAGGAACAAATGTGAATATACAGCTAACTCTAAATTAGGCTCTCTAACAGAGGAACATGATCTGAGCATAGCAATGTCCTCTGCCAATGTACCTCTGTGTAAATTTAATCAAGTTGTTTTCATCTTTCTGGTCTTTTTATTTTTCAGTTGAAAATGAAGATGCTAGCATTCACCATATAGAAATGGGCTGTAGAAATCGATGACAGAATTTTTGAAACATGTGACTGATACTGTGCTACAGAATCTAAGAACTGCAGCTGTTTGACTGTCATAACAAGCATTATTACTGAGCTCCATAATGATGCAATGTCTATCTTTTTTCTTTATATCTTTGGGTTAAGTGTGTACTATATTTTATTTTCCTTAACATTTTCATAGACTGTATGTTTATTACCTTTACATGGATGTCCTACTTAAAAAGTCACAATTTATGTGATTTTGTTTGAGAAAGAGTAATAATGAACTCTTGAGCTCACCTATATGTCTGCAAAATGGTAAGTTTCTTTTTTCTGTTTCTTCACCAGGAACAGTGAAGGGCTACTGTTTCTTTTTTTTAATGTTTTATTTTTGAGAGAGAGAGAGACACACACACACACACACAGAGGAAGACGGGGACAGAGGATCCCAAGTGGGCTCTGCACTGACAGCAGAGAGCCTGATGTGGGGCTTGAACTCACAAACCGAACTGTGAGATCATGACCTGAGCCTGAGCTGAAGTCAGACGCTCAAATGACTGAGAGAGTGTGAAACAAATCCTCCTGGAAATATTCTCATCTTTTTAAAGGCATTCACCAAGACCACTGACAGGCCTTTCTCTCCATGTGAAAACCAGCTGCATGCTCACTGTAAGCAATTTGATAGTAATAGAAAGGGCTCAGAGTTCAGGGATGGCCTACCTGAAAATACAAATACAAATTAGAGAGGATTCAGGGTCATCCCCATGGGTGCCGTGCTCACTCATGTTCCACTCTGCTTTTTAAATGAGATAGAGGGAAGTGAGTCTACAGTTCATGCCCCAGGAATTCCATGAGAGTGAACTGAACACGTAAACGCCCATCTTGTGATTGCAATAGAGAAAGAGAAAGGTTTGAGAATTGCTACACGGAGCCATCAAGCAGAGGCCAGAAGATACCATGTTTTCGACAAGCAAGCCCACTGTAAATTCCACCTGGGCATCTTTCCAGTTCACGATGTTGGGTAGTTCCCTGAACTTTCCTGAACATCGGTTCCCTCATTAGTAAATGGAAACAAATGAGGAAATGAGACTCACTTCAAAGGGTCTGGGGGAAGCTTAGGAGAAATAAGGAACACAGAGCATTGAATCTGACAGATAGTAATATCTCGATTAATGCTGATTCCTGAGGTGGGCACTGGCATGGCCACCAAGCTCCCCCTCAAGCAGAAATTGTTGCCCTACAGCAGGGCTTCCCAGACTCAGCTCTATTGATATTTCAGACCAGATAACGCTTTGTTGTTGGGGGCTGTGTGGTACATTGTGAGATGGTTGGTGGCATCCCTGGACTCTCTCTATCCACTTGATGCAAGTGGCATCCCCCCCCCTCCAGTTGTGACAATCAAATCTATTCCTAGGCATTGTCAAATGTCCCCTAGGGTCAAAATCATCTCTGGTTGAGGACAACTGCCCTAGAATCTGGGGTCTAGACCCCAGCAGTGCTGTCTGCAGACAGCCTCTATCAACTCTTCCAGGGATTGCCTCAGATGCAAAGGGCTACTCCACTCAGGGTCATACTCCTTCTGGACAGTCCACATCCAAAGAGTAGTTAATACCGAGTGGCAAGGCCTTGGTTCATCTTAGCTCAAGTCAGTGCAACACTAAAGGGCCCTACCAGCTCCAGAGCTCCCAACGGGTTCAGTGAAGCCATCACTGGACTTGCATCATAGCACATCTTTCCCTCTACCCACTCCTGATTCCCTCCCCTCTCTTCTCCAGGTGTAGATCCCAAGGGCACATCTTAATAAACATCTTGCACCATAATCTTTGTCTCAGAGTCTGCCTCCTTGGTAACTGATCTAACTCCCTTCCGTTTCCCTCTTAGGGTCAGCTATACGAGTCTTTTTTTCCCATTAGATCTAGCAGAAGAGAACATACTGAACAGTTAATGGCAACTTTCATTTGCCTCAGCTCCCAGCAATATCTTTGAATCAATCATGCAACTTGGTAATTGAGTCTGAATGTACCAACTGCCTTGCCTTTGTTAACAAGGACAAATAGCTTCATCGGAAAATGACATCGTTGCCTTGAATGTGAAGGCAAATGGTGGTGTAATGGAGGATGGCTTTGGTAATATTATTGCATTCATTCAAACAAAAAAGCAATGATAAAGCAGAGACTGAAATACAGTATCATGGAAAAAGTTTGTTTTATGTAAAACAACCTTGCATGTAATTCATCCAAACTAAATCTCCTCCCTTAATCACTTTTTATTGAGAGACAGGGAGAGGGAGAGGGAGAGGGAGAGGGAGAGGGAGAGGGAGAGGGAGAGGGATGGGAGGGAGAGAGGGAAGGAGGGAGAGAGAGAAGGAGAGAGAGAGACAGGAGAGGGGGAAGAGAGAGAGAGAGGAGAGACAGAGAGATTGAGAAAGAAGGTGAGCAAGTGAGCTCATCTAAGGGATTTTACAGCACATAGTCTGTGTTCTTTGCCATAATAAAGTTCTGATGGTGTCACCAGAAGTGAGTAGCATGGGATTTCTTTATTTCAAAGTTGTGGTTAACATAACCACCTCCCACAAAAATCCTCTTCTGTGGAAGAATGATAGATTGTACCAAAACCCAGCCAATTAGCCTGGTTTGTTTCAAGTGCACATAACTCAGCAGTCACCTGTGGAACTTGGGGAATGACATCACCAGCCAAATTTGTAAGGCTCCATATTCTCCTTACAGAAGCCCCAGGAGCAAAAGTCTCCATGCTAATCAGGCCCCAGCATATAGCCATCAGAAACTTGTTTCGTAACACTTGACTTTTCAGCATATTTTTCTATGTCAACACGCACTTGCTTTCTTGGGGGAAAATAATAATTTGACTTGGAGAGTGAGACAGGATTTTTCTTTTGTGAAATTGTAGACTGAGCCACTACCTGGAAAATACTTCCCTAACCCAGCATGTTGGTTTCAAGTACATTTGTAAAAACACTGAAATCCTTAAGGCTGTAGACTATGCCTCCCATTCTCTTGAACATCTATTTCCACTTCTCCATTTGAGGGCAAGGAAGGAAATACCCCCACTGCCTTATCTTGATTCTAATAGTGCCTCAAAACTCAGGCAATAAGCCCTAAGCCAACATCATAACCATCCCTTGCTTTTCCCTGACCCTTGATTCTTGGTTAATGCTTTCCTGTAAAGTGGGAATTTCTTTCTCTCTTCTTTTTTTTTTTTTTTTTTTTACTTTTTAGGACCACCAGTCCTTAGAAATCAAGTTTTATTTATTTATGTATTTATTTATTTAAATTAATTAATTTATTTTTTCAATATATGAAGTTTATTGTCAAATTGGTTTCCATACACTTTCTCTCTTCTTTATCTATGTTCTTTGCCATCTACCCATTGCTTATGCAACAGCCTTGCCAGCTGGGTAGGACTAACTCCACCTTCAGCTGCACATGAAGGTGTCGATTGAACTAAGTAAGTAGCACACATCCCCCTTAGCTACAAGGAGAGATGGAGAGTTCTGATATCTGTGAGCTGTTGGTGTAAATTAACTGTAAAGTGTTCCCAGTCTTGAGAATCTTTCAATTGCTGAGCCAACACTTTATTGTTTATTTAGTTTTAGTTAGACTTTCCATTATTTGCAAGCAAAAGCATGTTACCTGATACACCTTCCATTTAACCATTTTTAATTATATGTCCCATTTCACTGAGGAAGACATTGATTGTAAGAAACACCATTATTTTGTTGTACTTTGTGTACCCCTAAGAGGAAGCTCTATAAGTTGAAATATAACACATGTTTTCTTACCATTTAGATTTTTATTGTATACTTAACTGAAATTGCTAGTTTGCCTTTATTTAGATAATTTCTTAAATCACATCTTGCTCTAAAGAATAGATTAAAAGAGATAAACTGGTTAAGTTTTCCTAAAACTTGTCCACATTCAGAGTCCCGTACTTCTGAATCACTTTTCACTGCAGAGTCATAGGCAAGAGTTCTCCACAGTTTCATCTTTGTGCTCTCAAGAAAGGTGTTGTTGATCCAGTTCTTCACAAGAGCTCCACTGTTGACTCTGGACTTTTCTTCTAGGCTTCTAACTCCTTCTCTGAAAATTTTGAAGCTGGCTCCATCTCTGTTCCCAACAAAAGTTTTCAGACAACAGCCAAACACACACCTCCTTCTCATATGGCCCCTAATTGGTTGACGGACTGAAAGTCAAGAGGTTGCAGCTGAACAGTAAGTCCACTGGGAATGATAACCAAGTGTACCCATGTACAGGCAGCAAAAACTCACCACGACTATCATTGACTGTAAAATATCCCAGGCTATAAGAGACATCCTACTTTCAAAGAAGATAGGATATGGGTTATGAGAAAATGAGCATCTTAGAAACAATGAACATCAGGGTACCATTCTTTGTCTTTAGGTGTTTAGTTATCAGCATAGTGGGTTGTGCCATAGTCCCTTATCCAGAATGCAGGGTATTTGATTATTTCTCAAACTATGATATGCCTAACTCTAGTATTCAAGATATTTTGACATGGCAAATAGATAGTCATTACTCATTTCACTGTAATGTCTACATATTATTTTGACATACCATATATCCCCATTACTTTTTTCAAGCCTTCATCCCTCCTTGTACCTACATGCTTTACCATGTGATTTTGCAGTTGCTCCACTAGGGGAAGATGTATTTTCCTTGCATCACTGATGATGGACTGAGCATATGACTTAGTTTGGTCAATGGGATAATAGTAGACATGACATTTAGAGTTGAACTTTTATATTCCTGACTTTAGAGGAGAACGATGAGAAGAACATAGCTCATGAAGCCTGAGGCTGAGACAAGTAGAATCTTAAACCAGCCTAGGGCAGCTGTGTCATCCCTGTGAACCCACAGGTGTGTGAGCAGGGAAGATGTGCTTGTCATTATGTCACTAAGTTTTGGGGTTGTTTGTTACACAGCATTACTGTGGCAAAAGCAATCATATAAATATGCTAAAACTCTAAGTCATTGTAATGAATTATAAGAAGGAATACTGGTTTTCCACTTAGGGTTATATTATAGTTTCCTTTGAGAATAAAAGTACTTAAAGAGGCAATTAAAATATTAGATAATCATCATATTAGAAGGTGAAATGTGAATGTTTAAAATTAGGGAAATACTAATGCAGTAGAAATCTGAATTGGAATGCAAGAGATCAGAGTCACTCATTAGCTTTAAATCTGAGAACCATCAGTGTATCTTCTCCGTGCCTCTGTTTTTCTATCTATGCAAAGAGCATAGTTGGATTAAATGCTTTATTCAGCTATTTAATTCTATGATGCTACAAAATGGCCTCTTATAATATTCTATAGCTCAGGATAAAGATAACAGAGAGACAAGGAATTTCATTGCATCCTGAGTGCCTTACAGTGTTTGGACATGGCGGGTGGCAGCATGGCAAAAATAAGAGTTGCCATTATTTTAATTATTATAATGTGCCAAGCACTGGGCTAAGAGCTCTATGTATATTACCTGATTCATTCTCATGAACAATCTTGTGATAAAGAACATATTACCCTTTTTAATATACATGGGGGGCCAGTAAGGTCATGGATGCAAAGTTGCTCAAGATCACAGAAAGGAATACTACATAAGGGATCTATCTATCTATCTATTTATTGCATAAGGAATAACTGATTCTATGTTTTGCCTTTAATACTTCTTAATTATATAAGTAATGTTTGAATACATTCCCAAAGTCTCAAACAAGACTGGTGTAGGCAGAAATCAGTGAGAACTTCTCCTACAGTCAACATCCCTCCCTTCCTCTCACTAAACTAGAATGCCCTCCCTCCAAGGCCATCATGGTCAATAGTACGGTGAGCAGCATCCCACTCCACATATTTACATTTTAAAGCCTAAATAAAATTGGGTCTTTTTCCTGATCTCACTTCTCTACTCACTTCCCACCACACTTTAAATAGAACTTGAAGTCCAGACCATGGCCTTCAAGCTCCCAGTGATCTGGCTCCTAGCTTCCTCTCCCCGCTCCTTTCCTTCCATTTTTCCCTTTGCTCACAGAGTTGCAGCCACACTGGCCTCCTTTTGCTCTCCAAACACACAAAGCACAATCCTGCTTTACGGACTTTGGCCTCGCTGTCCCCACTGCCTGGCACATGTTCCTTTTAGATCTCTGATCAAATGTCACGTCCTCAAAGAGGCTCTTTCTGGCCTCTAAATTACCCTCTATTGTCTTAGGCTGCTTTGTATCTCTTTATGACTCCTACGCCACCTGACACACAGTTGTTTGCTGTTCTTTGTGTCCTCACTTTCAGTTCCCCCACTGGCATGCAACTCCCAAGAAGACTTTGGTTTTACTTGTTGTCGTATCGCCGGCACCTAAAATGTAGCCTAGAACTCAATAAATAGCTGAATGTTTGAATGAATACACAATTGAGTTCTAGGGCATATATAAACATTGTCATATATTCTTTTTCTACACAAATTAGAGCATTCCATGTAGTTGATGTTTTGATATTAGCTTTCTTTTTTCATGTCCTCGATCTTGGTGACCCTTTAATGTCTGTGCATATTGATCCACCTCATGTTTGTAAGGTCTACATACTATTCTATGGCATAGTTACACTGTTCATCTAATATTGCCACATTGATGAATATGTAGGTTGTTTGTAACTTTTGCTGTAACAAACCTGCAATACACATTCTTGACTTGCCTTTATGTACTTAACAGTATTCTAGTAGGATCTATTTCTAGAAATTAAATTAACTTCTTTAACCACTGGGTTAAAAAAAGTGCATTTAAAATTTTGAGAATATTTACAATCTACTGCCCTCAAACATTTATTTTTCTCATATAAAACCTCATCAATAATAAAGAAAATTCTTTAATTCCACTTTTTACCCACATTGAATGGGTGAACAGAGCAAAGGATGCTCTCTCGTTAACAAATTGCACTGGAAAATGCAAAGGCTCCCATTTCCAAGGCTAAATAACCTGAAGGCCAAGGTCATTTAGAGGAGACTGTGAATGAGATCACATGGAATTGGCCAGTGAAATGTTTGAAGTACATTGTGCAAGCTCACCCAGGCACCATAATTATAAGCAATAACTTTGTTTTTGTTTTCTTCATTATACCTTGGAAATAGCTGTCATAAAGTCATTTATTGCCAGCTGCTTTCATGTTTATAACTACAACTCCACACAGTATAAAACAAACTATTACATAGCTATGAATAGTAGCAATCCTCTTCCAAACTTTATATTTTCCAAGAAGACAGCTGGATTAGTTCCACTGTGAATTTATTAGGATGCAAAATGTCAGAACAAGCACAGAGAAAAACTTTCTTTTTGCCCAAGCTTGCTCATGTGACTGGTAGGAATGTTTAACTGTAAACGATACATATGTGAAAACACGAACAGGTCACTATAAACCTGCTGAACTCAGAAGAATGTTCATTCTGTTCCAAAATGTCTACATCTGTAAACTCCCTTTATGTAGAAGCAAAAGGAAGAAACAAAGGTTAAAAAAAAGAAAAAAAAATGGGGGCACCTGGGTGGCTCAATTGGTTGAGCATCTGACATCTGCTTAGGTCATGATCTCAAGGCTTATGAGTTTGAGCCCCACATCGGGCTCTGTGTTGACAGCTCAGAGCCTGGAGCCTGTTTCACATTCTGTGCCCCCCCCCTCTTTCCTCCCTCGCTCATGCTCTGTCTCTCTCTCTCTCAAGAGTAAATAAAGGCTTAAAAAACAAAAAAGAACCACCCCCCCAAAAAAAAACCCTCTTATCAACAGCAAAACACTTGTGTAATATGAAAGCTCCTACTGGAACAAAAAGTCCCTAAAACGATGACTTTCCAAAAGTCTAATTACCTCTAATTTTGTATCCCCTCTCCATCTTCCTTATAATTAAGGACAGGTATCAGGCCCATGTTACATCCCTGGCACCCATGGGTGAGGAGTATGTATGTGGGAATGCTGTGTGATGACCTTTCCTGGGCAGAGCCAGGAGAAACTGAGAGAAGAGTCATCATTTCAGATCCCCTGAGGAGTAAATTACCCACTTGAGTATGAATGGCCCACAGCTCAAAACCACTGGCAAGATCTAACTGTGCCTGCAGGGAGGGGCCTTCCTGGATGAAGGATTGTGCGCTCACAGCACTGAGGACATAGAGCACTGCAAGCATAGGACTTGTGGATCTTTGAGCTTTCCTCATTGTGACTGCACAGGGCGTCCCAACCTTCACCATGCCCACATGCCCCTGCCCTTGGTCCTCCCACACAGCAACTATCATAGACCCACTTTGCTAGAGCACTTGGAAGAGAAAGAGGCTGGAAGTCAAATACCAGTGCTAGTCCTTAATGAATGATTGATGAGCAGGGTGTGGAAGGGTAGGATAAATACTAGCATACCCTTACCCTACTGAGAAAAATGCTAAGTGTGACTTCATCACCTGGAAACTACCACCATGGGATTTTGCAGTCACCTGGGATTTGGCCTAATGTCTACCTTTCCCTTCCAGTCCCAGTGCCTCACATCTCACCTGAGTTTTTCTTGGGATTTTCCTAATAAATCCTTTCCCCAAATCCTTACTTCAGAGTCTGCTTCTGGAGAACCAACCCAAGACATCTGTTATTACTATTTACCTTGATGTCACTGGCAGTAAAACCATTAAAGCAAAATAGACCTGGGGGTTAATTTGGGAGAACCTCTAAGGAAATAAAATACATGGTCATCCCAAGTCAGTCTTGGTAAGAATGAGAAACAAACAAACAAAAACAAATAAACAAAGCAAGCAAATCCTTGTGAAGCCACAAGAAAGAAGAAAGGGCATCCTCAAGACCATGAACAACTTGAACAACTGAGACCTGGCTCAGAGCCAAGGAGAGGCTGTCAAGAACATACAACTAGGAGGAAATTCAGAAAGTGAAAACTTAGGGGGCGCCTGGCTCGCTCAGTTGGTTGAGCATCCGACTTTGGCTCAGGTCATGATCTTGCAGTTTGTGAGTTCGAGCCCCGCGTCAGGCTCTGTGCTGACAGCTCGGAGCCTGGAGCCTGCTTCAGATTCTGTGTCTCCCTGTCTCTCTCGACCCCTCCCCTTCTCACACTCTTCCTTTCTGTCTCTCAATGGTAAATAAATGTTTAAAAAAAAACCCTGCTTTTAAAAGAAAGTGAAAACTCAGGGAGAAAATGGTGGCCCTGGGACGCTGTCTTCCATGCCAAGCACAAGGCCCCACACAGATTGTGCACCATGTAAAGTTTTGTTAATACAAAATCTAAAACTCATGGTTTTGAGTCAGTCCCTGCATTCTCTTAATAGTAAGTCATGTCTTAATATCTGTCTTAATTAGAAAGTTGAAGATATGACTTCTAGAGAAACATTAAGAAAACCCATTAACAACAAATAACCACAAAACAATGAACACAGATGTTCTCATAGAGGAGCAACCCAGAAGCCTTGACACACTTAGATGATGAGGTGACATTTTCTAAGAGTCTGTGGACTGGGCACTATAGAGTAAGTTGACAATTTCCCAGCCAACCAGTCTCACATCTCCTTCTAGGCCTCACTAACAAACCAAACAGCTTTTAGAAGGAAGAGAGAAAATTCATATTCAACAAGTATTTACTGATAGACCATTGATACTGACAAAATACCGGAGTATCCAGAAGCTTCAGCTATCTATCAGGTTTCTATCTTCCTATGGCTTAATAAAACAAATAAGAATAAAGATGCCACCTAAGAAATTCTAAAGCTTCCAGGATGGTTTCACATGGGCCTTGCTGTCTCTCAAAATAACCATGTAAGGCTCACAGGAGGCATTATTATTACTCTCCCCAGCTGGGATAGGGTGCCACACAGTGGCCGACAGGAAGGTTAGACAGAAACCCTACTGTTCTTGACTCAAAATTCTACTGTACTTCCTGCTGCAACATAGAGGTGGTGAGGTCAGGAGAGAAGATGGAGACAGGTGAAGAGTCCATCCTGAGCATGCTTTCAGTCCTTGAGAAAAAAACTGGTTGGAGACGAAGAACTCTTTATCAGCATGAACGCAGCATGAAAACC
Organism: Herpailurus yagouaroundi; assembly: GCF_014898765.1. Classification (NCBI taxonomy): domain Eukaryota; kingdom Metazoa; phylum Chordata; class Mammalia; order Carnivora; family Felidae; genus Herpailurus; species Herpailurus yagouaroundi. The sequence goes on along the minus strand of NW_024412427.1, from coordinate 27,591,911 downwards.
CATCTAGGCACTAGCCACCATATCTTAAGAGTGATAAATCTGCTGTTAAACTAAAGATTAGCTAAACAGGGTAACTGAAGATTAGGACACTTTGGAACCATTGCTCTGTTCTATTCAGATGACTGACGATCAGGATACTTTGAGAACCACTGTGTTAGTTTATTGTAACCAAGATTGGTTCCCCCCAACCCCCACTGCTGCACCAGGCCATTGTTGCCCAGCCTGCCTCCACCTCATATCCAGCACAGACTGTCTCCCACTAAGATGAGCTACGGTCTTTTCTTGTCTATGCTTGTTAATCTGTCACAGACCACACAATTATAAAGAGAGAAAATTTCTAGATTATCAACACATATGTAACTTTTATTCCTGCAGACTTTTTTGACACCTCTCTTCCATCTCTTACAATGTCAGCATGTTCTCTCCACAAAATGGGCAATTTCATTTCAGCCCCTCCATAATTTCATGGTGTGAACTTGAAAGCATCATATAGAAAAAGAGATGGTTTTCTATATGAATATAGCCACTTCTTAAGTCAATTATATATGCAAACACTTGACTCTATTTCATATTTAGGAGAGTCAGGTGAGATTCTATTGACAGTTGCCTGGGACCTAAACTACAGGGTGGTTTGTAAAGAATAAGGGCTTTAAATAAAATGAGTTGTGATTATGCAGCGTGAGTCAATATGTAAAGGTAATAAATTCTTCTTTCCTTAGTCACAAAGGAAGACATTAGTCAAGCCTAATGAACACTTTATATTTAACAAGGGAATTAATTAGGGGATAATGACTAAGAAAGAGGTGTCTGAAGGACGCACCCTGTAGGAATGACTAAAATAAAGGAAAGCAAGAAAGGAAAAGGAAAAGGAAAAGGAAATTGATCATAGTCATATTTTCCAAGTTCAAGAATTGCTACTCATGGCCTGAAAATGGCTGTGCTTTGTGGTCCATCAATCACTGTGAAGAGTTTTATCAACTGGAGTCTATTATGGAAATAAGCAAAAAGAAAAAGACCTGAGCAGCCAGTTTGCAAGGAGATGTCTGACAGCTCAGGCCCCAGGATGTGACTTATCTGTATACATTTCCCAGTGATCACTGCATTAATCCAACCAGAATTCTACCAGAGCCACAAGGAGGGGAGGAGGCAGCTGGCCTTCAAAGTATACACTGAGGGTCAGTGTATACACAGTTGAATACACTGTGGAGTTGGCTGCAGCACTGGGAGATGAACAAACCATCGGGATGAGAAGACCAAGCTTTACAGAATGTGGTGTACCCATTATTCACTAAGAAATAGTTAAAACTAAATGTCTTTGTACCCTTAAGGAGTTAATGTATGCACTAAGAGAGTCAATGAGAGGGTCACACGTGCATGGATGCATGGATAGATGAGTGAAATATATCAAGATAGGACAGATGAGTGGATGAATGGATAGAACAATTCTTGATTTAGAGATGAATACTTTTAGCTTCCACCAGCTCTGCTAAACTTTGACTTCATTTAAAGTATAATTTCACAAAGTGAAGGATTTATTTTTTAACCACAATGTCACAGTTGCATCTTGATTAAAGACAAACAAAATAAAAACCATCCATAAGAGGTTGTAATTCTGTCTCAGATGAAACTTATTACTACAGCCAAGCATTATATTCCTTTCAAGTGTGTAAAAGGATTTCTTCTCACTGTTTTCTTCTTTCTCCATATCACTGTTTCTTCTTTTTGGGATTCTCTGTAAGTGGGGCATATCTTTGACATGGAAAAGAATAGCTATATTAATATAACACATGTCATTTGATGTAATTGAGAAAGGTTTTTGAGGACACAGTAAGAAACCAATGATTAGGCAAGGCTTCTATGCTAGAGATTTATTTCCCATAATTTCAAAGAGCTATCCAAGTTTCCTCCACCTTTTTCAACTAACATTTCATCATGAGATCCCTACCTCATGCCTAGCTGCAGAAGCTATAAAGGAGCCTTTTTGGCCAATCTTCACACTACTTTTCTGGATTTTAGTGTTCTGCTAAAAGCACAGGTATCCTACAGGTGCAACTGCCCTTGGTAGATACCTGTTCCAACTACCCCATGCATGGTTCCCCTCCCTACCATCTCTGATCTGGCTCAAAAAGGCTCCACCTGAACTTCTCCTGGGATGGGAAGCTCACTGTCTCAGAAAGTGTACGAACCAGTGCTTCTCAAACTTCAATGTGCATCCACTCATCTGAGCATCTTGCTCAAATGCAAATTCGTATTAGGTAGATCTGGGGCAGGCTGAGATTATGCATTTCTAACAGTCTCCCAGGTGATGTTAAGGTAGTTGATCTGGGTACATTGATAGTAGCAGGTGACTAGACAATAATATCACTCCAAGTACTACTTTTCAAGATAGCATGGAATGAATTCCAACCTTGAGAAGGCTGGGAGGAAATTGTTCTCACTTAACACATGGATACCTGAAGAAGCAGAGCTTCCAGAGCTACACAGAAGTCAGTAACAAACCAGGAAGAGGACAGATGATGAAGTCCATGCTCTTCCATCCATGCCTGCACGTTCCCACAAAACTGCCCTGTTTAAACACAGGACTCCTTTCATCATGATAAATACCCTTATTCTTCTGCTCACATGAAATGTCAACTTCAGAATCTCAACTGTTTCACAGTGGGACTATTTTTTCTGTCTCCATATGCACATGTCGTGTCTTTATTTTATTTTATTTTTTAATTTTTTGGAAAAGTTTATTTATTTATTTTGAGAGCGAGAAAGCGTGAGTGGGGGAGAGGCAGCGAGAGAGGAGGGAGTGAGAATCCAAAGTAGGCTTCACACTGGCAGGGTGGAGCCCAACGCGGGGCTCAAACTCAGGAACTGTGAGATCATGACCTGAGCCAAAGTCAGACACTTAATCGACTGAGAACCCAGGTGCCCCAATATATTTTAGACCCATAGTCAATGTATTCCAGAAATTAGACTATACTAGTTCTCAAACATTACTGTGTAGGCATTTCACTAGGGGAATTTGTTAAAAAGCAGATTCTGATTCAGTAGGTCTGGATTGAGGTCTTAGTTTCTGCATTTGTAACAAACTCTCAGATGATACTAGTGCTGCTGATCTTGGACTCCACTCTGAGTAACAAGAGTTGAGATTGTTACTCACTAAACTTTCCCACTTCTGATCTCTGCTCATGTTAACCCTTATATCAGTAAAACTTTAGACACAAACAACAGGCAGCTTAACTCCAAGTAGAGCTCAAAAAAATTATTTCATAATAAAGAAAAATCCAGCAATATGTATAGCTTTATGTAAGGCTTAAAGCAGCTTCTTATGATGTTTCTAATTACTATACTAAGTGACTGACTTAGGCTAATTGGTTGCCATGACCACATGTGTGGACATATATAGTTGAGAACATGCTACCTGGTGAGGTGAAAGTCAAGTCAGGTGCTTTTTTGGGGGGAGAAGGCTGAGACAAAAGCTGAGGTGTCCATTCTTGTCAGAATTGCAAGTGAGTTTTTTCTTGGGTTGAGAGTAAAACCCTATGGAATAATTTCTGTGAACTACTTCTACTCAAAAACTATAATTCAGTAATCTGAGAATCTTTCAAGAACTTGATCATACTTGGAACGCATAGATTATTAAGGCCTAAAAAAAATATCTGCAAACATAAATTATTGTGTCCTGCCTTTAGATTGAAACATAAATCTCTCAATAATTTATATTTTTTAAAAATTCTATTAAAGATTCTTTGAACTCTCAACCTAATATTTAATAACCCTTCCCAACCACCGATAAATGTTTTCCCTTGTGCACTATTTCCTTCCCTCTACCACCTCTACCTCCACTTTTTCCCTGTTTTGCTTTGGTATGATGGGAGTCCTCCTTAAGGAGGCACACTGGAGCATTTCCATAGGAGTTCCATAATCAACAACTTTAGAGAAGTTAATAAGGTGACAGAAAGACAAAAGTTTCTGTTTCCTTTAGCTATGGTGTATTTCCATGAGTCTGGCCACTCCAGTTCTTCCACTCAGAATTCTGGTATGCCCTGGAATCCTTTTCATTCACCTTTGATGTATAGCAAGACTTGCAAAAAAAAAGTTTCATATTTCTATAAGAAATGTCATGACATTTTGCATTCTGCAGTGAATGCACAAGCTTGCAAGATTATGTTGATGTAATGGTGACTCTGCTATCACATCTGGGAATTGAAATGATAGAAGAATAATGCTAATATGTTCACTAGATGAAATCAAAGAAAGGTACTTATTTATAATTATGAATCTATATTCTATTTTTCTCCTCTTGAATAATAATATACAGTATTTTTCTAGTTACTTATGTTAAGGGATATTTTCAGAAAATTATTAGCAAAGCAGATATGAACGTCTTTGGGTACATTTTATTAGGGAGATTTTTAAGTACGTAATGACTTGCCTACAATACTTTATGAGCTTTCATAAATGGGTCATTTGTCCAGATAAGAAATTTAGTTGTAGAATGAATATAGAGTTATATTTGGATCTTAATTACACAGGCCAGAACCACTAGCAAAGTCATTACACATAATAATTCCTAAGCTTCCCAGAAGAAGGACTGGTCAGGGGAGACCTCGGTGGGTCCATTTTATGTCTTTAAGAGGCCTAAAATTTTACCCTGATGTTTCTTAGTAATTTAAATAGTGCAGTGTCTGTGCCAAGATCTGTTAATTTCCAGGTGGAAAACAGAGTCAGGGTCTACAGAGGCCTCACAACCTTGGGAAATTGATGCATCTAGATAAATCAGCCATAATGGAAATCATTTTAGAAAAGGGTTTTCTTTAAACAACACTGTATGGATGTTTTGTTCACTCAGCCCATAGGTTTTGATGTTTTAGTTACTACATTATGACTGGTTGACAAGAAATGGGTGTGATTGAAAGGCAACACATAAAAGGGTATTAAATACCTGTATTAAATGGGTTGGATTTTCTTTCCTTCTTGATCTTTCCCTACCATTTCAACTTTTTTTTTCAATAGTACACATGCAAAATTAAATCCCTTTGAATTTGCTCAACCTCTATTCTGAAATCATCATTTGCCTCATTAACACAAATAAAATTACAGGGTATTTTGAGGCTCCAACTGGTAGCAACAACTAATATTATTTACACCTCTTTTCCAATAGCAGTTCACCTTTGGAGAAATAATGAGAAACTAATTACCATTGATTTAGCATCAATGCTAAACTTTTCAGGGATTCTTTGTCACCCACTAGATAGTGAGTATTAGGAGTAATGCGGGAGGCAAGAAGGAGAGTGTTGGAAGGTGCTGAGAGCCTCCACACACCCACAGGTGTGTCAAAAGGTAAGGAATAGCAACACCTTGTGAAGGCAGTTCCAACCCCACTCTCACGATGCCTACAAAACACACGATTGAGCCTTTTGAGCACATCCTCCTGCAGGCTGGGGTTCCACTTCACTGGGTAGTACAAAAGCTTTATGGATTGGAAAATGAAGGGTAAACTTGAAAGAAAACATTGGCATTTCCTATAAGTCACATTTTTCTCTTAGCTCTATATGGACACTCAAAACTTAATTGTGGTCAAAGCATAAAATTACCATTTTCAGATAGTAGGAAGTACCAGCTAAGTAATTTCGGAACAGTTCTAACACCAAGTTATTAGGCTAAATATATTGTATGTGAGGTTGGAGGAAATCACTTTCTTCTATAAGATTTATCCTAACTCATGCAATCATGGTTTTATCTTATACTTTCAGGGACCAATGAGAAAATTTAATGAAAAATCCATGGCAGGATGCAGCCTTTCAAAATTTACCTGAGAAGGAGAATGAGATAAGGGACTATGGAACAGGATTTTCAAAATCTGATTTTCTTTTTTTCATTAACAGACCAAATCAGTTCTGAAAAATTCCTAAAGTAAGTTCTTTAACAAAGTAAAAGAATCAATACTGTGAAGAATATTAAGATTTTCTTTACTGAAACTTCAGACTAAGGACAAAAGGAAATTTCAAATTCAGGAAATATTTTGCCAAGAACGAGAAATCATGATTTATGAAGAGTTTCTGTTATCTTGGAATATTGTCCAGGTTGTGATATGGTTTTTAAGAATGTGCTGTGTGTGTGTGTGCGTGTGTGTGTGTGTGTGTGCACGCGCACATGCCTCAGTATATAACCTGGAGGCAATTGGTTAAGACGAAGTACCCTAATCAGGTATTCACCTTCCAGAGGTGGCTATACCAACATATCACCAATTATTATTGAATAGCAGAGGATTACTTAACAAGCCAATGAGACCCTAGAAATAATTCTTTATTGGTGAAATGAGAGGTTATTTAAGATCTGTAGTTGGCTAAAGAGATTATACAGGCCCCATCCACTTTGCATGAGAGATATATGAGAATCTATAGATTCTGGAAAGCTTTGACATCTAAGACCTTGGTTGCTAAGCCAAGGCCTACAGCTTTGACAGCACAATTACACACTGTAGAGACAACTCCATGACCTGACCCGTTTAGAGGACTGGCTGTTGAAAATGAACTTTTTCTCTAAAGTGTTTGTTGGAGTGCCTGTAGATGGAGGAGCATCCTAAGTTTACAGGATTAGACTAGCTGACTGTTTTTATGACTGCTTGCTAATGGATGTTAGTATGTGTGACAGAATTCAGCCTGAGAACTGCTTATGTTTGTAACACAGAGTTTGATATGGCTGTGAGATATCAGTAGAACACTTTCACCTCATTCACCCCTACCGGAGGGTAATAATATTTGACAAATGAACTTGATGATTGTTGATGGAGCTGAAATTTATGGGCAGAAACATAGTAACAAAGGTGAAGCAGTGTGCTGGAGAGACTGACCCAGGAGCTGGCATGAGAGAGCCAGTGTTCCCCAAAAACACTCAAAGAAGGCAACCCGTTAACACAAGAGAGACATGATGAGGTTTTATTCTTCAATCTAATTGTAAAATATACAATCAGCTAAAAAAATTCATGCTACCATACAGGATATTTCTCTGGTCAAGATCCATTTGATGATGGGGCACCTGGGTGGCTCAGTCAGTTCAGCATCTTACTCTTGATTTTGTCTCAGATTATGATCTCATGGTTTGTGAGTTCGAGCCCCACATCAGGCTCCATGCTGACAGTATGGAACCTGCTTGGGATTCTCTCTCTGACTCTCTCTCTCTCTACCCCCCCCCCCCCCAATAAGTAAATAAACTTTAAAAAAAAGATCCATTTTATGGCACCAAGTGCTACAAAGCTAGAGTATTTCAGCAGTTCTACACGGGGGGTGTGGGGTAGGGAAAGGCTCTCGTTTGGCTGAGACTTTTTCTTCCACTGCATTCATTCATGTCCGTTGGCTAAGAATGTTCTCTTGCTTATAATTATTATTTCCCAATTATTTTGATCTATTTTTAATCTTTCAGAGAAATTGAAAGTAAATAATAATACTTTAAAAATAAAAAAGAATGAGAAGAATAGAGAAGAACTGACCTAGACCAAGGTGGAAAACAAGTGAGCCAGGTGTGGACCACTACCTCCAGTTCTGAGGCTGCACTTGTGTTTGTTTCCTGAGCTCAACAAGTCTTGGCTATCCCTCTAAGTTGGGTGAGTAGCAAATGCTGCCAATGCTCCACCCACAGCCCCTTGAAGTTCACATTCCCATGCACACCAATGCCTTCTCATTGCTAGCTACTTGGACTCTCTGGCCTTGGATGGCTGATAAAAGAAAGACAATGGATATAACAAAGGACAGTTCTGATATGTGCTCCATGCAGCCTACCAGAGGATCGCATGGGATTGAGCCCTCGCTGCCCACAGCAGTAACCTGTTTAACAACGCACCTGTGTTGGCTTTCTGCCACCCCCTTTGTTACTTCCCTATTCCCCTATCAGTAGGCCCTAGTATTACCTCCAAAATTAGCTACATGTACTCAGCTAGTCACCATGTCTGTTTTGGGGAAAACCCAGCCTGAGATATATGCTCATATTAGGTGCATGTGCTCATATTAGTGCCCATATTAAGCACACATTCTAAATAAACATCTCTATTCTCCCAGACACCTGAGCAAATAGCCCCTTCTCTTTATTGCTATTTCTGCACTATATTGCCGTGTTGTCATTCTCCTGCTTGGAAGAATTATAAACTACAGCATTGTGACTCCTGGAACTGCATATAATCACTATTCAAAAGGAAAAATGAATTGTAAACTAAAAACTTGCCTTGCAATGTGATATACAGAAGATAAAGGCAAGGAAGTGGAGAAGTGAAATCTTAGGCAAGCTTGATGCTCAATCACAGTAATTTAACCATAAAAACGACTAGGAAGAGCTTTAGGATATGTATCATGTATCATTTGGTCCCGAGTAAAGGTTATTTTTATTGCGTTAAGCTTTGAAGATTGTCCATTTGCACACAGTTGATCTATATCCAACTAGAATTGGCTTCCATGGGAGCTTTAAAATAATAATAATAATAACAATAATAATAAATTGATTTTGTTACAGCTTTTATTATCAATTGTAGTTAAGGAAAGGCAGAGAAGAAAAGAGGCTCAGTGTATTAATACTTGGTTAGCTAACAAGTAAAAGACAGATTGGAAAGAATTCTTCATTGGTGAAATGAGTGAGGTTCGAGATGTGTAGTTGGAATTGAAGTTCAGGAATAAAAATCCCATGACCTGACGATCTGGAGGCAACTATTTACTGTGAGACCAAAGAGATTTCCCCGAAGCTATTGGAATAGATAAAATGACACCACTTTCACAAACCAACTTGCTTCACCTTTTAAGAAATTCTCTCCAGATTTCCTTTGCCAGACATACTCAAAGATAAATAGAAACATGACTCTCAGACAAATATTTACAGGCCTTGGCACCACAGAGCTCTCCTTTCTGTAATGTTTTGTGTATTTATACGGAGGCGCACTCGCTGCCGCTGAAAGATGTCATCTCTGGAGGGTAAGGGCCAGAGGTCATCTTTAATGTGATTTTATTCCACTGATCTCAGTAGCTGAACAGGAGGGAGAGCTTTCATTTAGTGAGGACTGCTCCAATTCTCTTCTTCTGGTATCTCCTTGTGCTTTGCCCCTTCATCGTTTAAGGTCAAGAGTAAGATGAGAAGATGTGGCTTACGTGGAACAGTGGATAAAAAAGAGAAACTTCAAAAAGCGAAGGGCTGTTATAGAAACATGTATTTTTATTTTATTAGGTCTAGTACAAACCTCTGTAAGCTAGCGGATACTACCAAGGCTATGAGCTACAATCAGATAAATGCTGTCAAATACTCTAAGGACTTCCACTCTGCACAGCCAGAACCTGTCATCTTCCCAGACCAGGAGGTTAAGCTGAGGTTCTCAGAGGACTCTGCAGAAGAAAGCATTCGTGTCTAAATCATATAGTCCCCACAAGGACATTCTGCCTAGGGCATTGCAGAGTAGATTTTTTTAAATTCCCTAAAATAAGTTTCTGGTTTCAAATTCATGAGATCCTTGAAATCTTACATAAATCCTCCCCATTTCCTGCCTTCTTTTGCCAAGGAATTTTTTAAGAATCAGCAAATGTAAATGACCACACTGTCAGAGCAGAGCCTGACACGGGGCTCTATCTCACAGTGAAATCATGACCTGAGCTGAAATCAAGAGTCAGATGCTTAACCAATTGAGCCACCTAGGTGCCACCCAGGTGGAATAGAATAGACCATTCTATTTCTTGATGGACTATTTACAGATATGACTGTTCTGAAGGTAAATTTTTGGGGTAGGAGGCCCCGGGCACAGAGATCTTTGGGTCTTGCTGTCACTAGCCCTGAGACCCTGAGGAAACAACTTCATGTCCCTTTGGTCCTCAGTTGCTTAATGTGGAAAATAGCACTTACCATGTGCTATTCAGTATTCCAAAGGTAATAAATGGATTACTCATGTAATTCTCCCCACAAGCCCATAAGGTAGGTATTATTTTTTATCATTGGCCCCATTTTATGGATGAGGAAACTGAGGCTCAGGGAGGTTCAGTGCCTTATGTAAGATCACATACCCAGTGAGTGACAAAGCCAGGACATGGTGAGATACTCTGAATCTAGGGAATGCCCTGTTAACCACCAGGAAGCCTGCCTCTCCAACTACCTCTGACCTCCTAAGAGTAAAAGCGCACAGATGCAAAATGTCTCTGGTTGGGTTTCCCCAGAAGCAGACATTAGAATTTTGGAAAAAAGTAGGTTATTTTCGAAATGATTTCAGGAAGCACTATGCAGATGAGTGGGGTATGGCAAAGGAAAGCCGGTGAGTACATTGAACCTTTTTGTGTGTGCACACAAGCAAGTGGGGGAGTGTCTGAGAGACAGAGAGACATATAGAGAGACAGAGACAGAGAAAGAATCCCAAGTGGGCTCCACACTGTCAGCACAGAGCCCAATGTAGGGCTCGATCCCATGAATCAAGAGTCAGACGCTTAACCAACTGAGCCACCCAGGAGCCACTATCATGCCCCTTAATGAATGGGTTACTAGTATGGATAACTGGGGCTCCATCCTGCTGGGAGCTCTCTGAGGAACTGTGTAGAGCACAACCTGGAGGTTTCCATTAAGGGGTGATTTACAGAGGGTATCTGCCAACCAACTCCCATCCTGATTGGCTAAGTCTCTGAGGTTCTGGCTCATCTGTATTTGAGCAGAGCACACCCTCTTGGCTAGTGAATAAACACCTGTAGCCCTGAGGTGCAGGGAATCCTCAGCAAGCCCAGGAATCCAGGAGGCTGAGTGGCAGGGATGAGGTACTGACAGAATCTGCTACACCTGCCTAGGAAGAGCAGGAGCCAGTGCTCAGATGCTGGCCATTTGGCTCCAGTCCTTGGCCTCTGAACAGGCAAATCACCTATGTTGACAACTGTGTAGGCTCCCAAAACTACTAAGGAGAAAAACAGCCTTGCTCAATCTCCCTCCCAGGGTCTCACTGCCAACTAGGCTTCTGCCTGGTACAAGGGAAGGATCCTGGGCCATTGTCTTGTTTGGTTTAATTCGAGATTCGGCACATTCCATGATTTATAAAAGGCCCAGGATACTTAATGAGCTTGATCTGTGCCTTGAGCTAACTGCATCTCCCTGTGTTCAGCTGCTATCGATTAAAAATAAACACTGGTTTTGTTTATCCTGGACAATTTGTTTGTCTTCTCTACAAATGTTCCATTAGCTATCGGACTCATTTTTTAGTTCAATTGCCAAGACTAGTAAAGTTTATATAAATGCAAAATGATACATGCCTACCATTTGTACTCAAGTTGAAAGCATTTAAAAATAATTTTAAGTAAAATTTTTGTCTTTTAATTAAAAAATAAAACCCAGTGTTATTTTATTACTCTGTAAGATAACATTGCACCAGTAAAAAACATTCCCCAAGGACTCTAATAAAAAGAACAAATACATTATTATAATATGATTAATCCATATTAAAGATTCTCTTATTAAAGAAGGTCAGTGAGGCTCATTTGGTAGCATGCTTAGAGCTGAGCTAGGAGGTCAGAGGTTGTTACTATTTGACATTTATAGACCTGGCAGCAGGATATGATGAAGTATTTGAGTGAGCAAACTGGACATGACCTAACTGCCCAATAAAACAATGCTGAACACTTGCACTGAGCATCGCAATCACTCAGTCATCTTATCTTTATATTATATTGCAGGTGATTCAAATGTAAATGACAAGTGTAACATCAAATGAACTCACAGGTTCCATGAGGATAAGATGACCAAATGGTTGCAGCGTAGGGGAAGAGGGAGCAGCAGTGAGCTCTCAGTGCCAGGGGGACCACCACCCTTTCCTTTCAGGTCAAAAGCCCCAAACCCCATATTCTCTTGGGTAGCCAGACAGACAGTAGACTACTATTTCTATTCATTTATTTGGCTGATCATCAGGTGGTCAATGAGACTTTATTGCATGCCAGACACTAAGAAGCACTGATGTTATCTTGGTGAGCAAAAGCAGGCAGGTGCTTACACTCCACAGCTTCAAAATCTGGCAGGGAAAGACAATTACGTGAAAGAAGCACAGCAATGTGAGTGCACCCAAAAGAGATATGGGGAAGAATTGCAGGACAACAAGAGAGCATACAGTTGGCAATTTGACCTGATTATGAAGATTTCCCTGAGGCAATGACATAAGAACTAAGATCTATAAGATGAGGGGAAATTAAATAGACAAGAAGTCTAAGGGAACAGCATTCCCAAGGAAGGGAATGTATGTGCAAAGCACCCTGTGTTGGGGGGCAGTACAGGGGTTAGGATAGAGCTGGAGAATAGACTCTGAGAGAAGCATGGCTCCAGGCGAGACCAGAAAGACTTAATTGGGAGTTTTGTTTTTATCTCATTGGGGCGTCTCTGCCCATGGCTCCTGGAGGCTGCCCCACACGGATGTGCGGATTTGATTGCATGTCCCCTTTGGGCAGTATGAGATGTTTGAGGGCTGAGACAAAGCCTTATTTGTTTTTACCTCCTTTAAACTTTAGCACCATAACCAGTTTAGTCTATTTTTTAATTGTATTGAAATAAAATTAACATACCATAGAACTCACTACTTTCAAGTGTACAATTCAGTGGTTGTTAGTATATTCACAGCCTGTATGTCCATCACTACTAATTCCTTAATGCTTTCATCACTCAAAACAAAAACAAAAACCTCATACTTATTATCAGTCATTCCCCATTTTCCTCTTTCCTCAGCACCTGACAACCACTAATCTACATTCTGTCTTTGGATTTGCCTATTTTAGACATTCACATAATGCAATCAGAAACTATGTGGACTTTTTTTGGTTTGGATTCTTTCACTTAGCGTACTTTCAAGGTTCAACCATATTGTAAAATGAATCAGTACTTCATCCATTTTTATGGATGAATAATATCCCATTGCATGAATATACAACACTTTGCTTATCTGTTCATTGGCTGATAGACATTTGGGTTGTTTCTACTTTTGGGCTATTACTAGTAATGGTGCTATCAACAGTGACATACATACACATTATTTGTGTGAATACCTGTTTTCAATTCTCTTGGTAATATGTAGAATTAGGGCCATATGGTAATTCTGTGTGTAACTTTTTAAGGAACTTCTACCTGTTTTCCATAGCAGCCTGCACTATTTTACATTTCCACAAGTCTGCTTTTAGTGTCTGCTTTTATGATTACAGACATCATAGTAGGTAAGAAATATTATCTATGGTTTTAATTTGAATTTTGCTAATGAGGCTGAGCAAATGTGCTTATTTGTCATTTGCCTTCTGATAAATGCCAATTCAAGTTCTTTGCCCATTTTGTAAATTGGATGGTTTGTCTTTTTGTTGTTGAATTGTAGTAATGAATATTAAAACCTTTATAAGAGATATGAATTGCAAATATTTTCTCCCATCCTGCAGGTTTCTCCCATTCTTTTCAAATTCTTGACAGCTTTCTTTGATGCACAATAGTTTGTTTTTTATAAAGTCCAGTTTATATATATATATATACATATATATATATATATATATATGTATATATATATATTGTGCTTCACACTGCCTCCTTCTAAGTGTCTTATTATTTTAGCTCTTAGATCTCTGTTGAGTTCCTTTTTTGTATATGTTGTGAGGCAGGGGTCCAAATTCATTCTTTGCATGTGGATATCTAGTTGACCCAGCATCATTTGTTAAAAAGACTATTCTTTCTCCATTGAATTGCCTTGTGCCTTTGTGAAAAATTAACTGTATGTATGTATGTATGTATGTGTGTGTGTTTGTGTACTACTGTAACTTTGTAGTAAATATTGAAATCAGGAAGTGAAAATCCTCTGACTTCATTCTTTTTGAAAAGACTGTTTTGGCAGGGATTATATAGAAGCTGTAATTCATTTTGGGGAGTATTGCTATATTAACACTATTAAGTCTTCCCATCAATAAACATGGGATGTCTTTCCATATATTAAGTCTTCTTTAATTTGTCTTAACAATGTTTTGGGGCACCTGGGTGACTCAGTCAGTTAGCGGCCAACTTTGGCTCAGGCCATGATCTCACAGTCCATGGGTTTGAGCCCCATATTGGGCTCTGTTCTGACAGCTCAGAGCCTGGAGCTGCTTTGTATTCTGTGTCTCTCTATTTCTCTGACCCTCCCTGACTCATATTCTCTCTCTCTCTCTCTCTCTCTCTCTCTCTCTCTGTCTCTGTCTCTCAAAAATGAATAAACATTAAAAAAATTAATTAAAAACACACAATGTTTTGTAGTTTTTAGTGCAAAAGTCTTATACTTCCTTGCTTAATTCATAAGAGTGATGTTATTATATTTGGAATTATTTTCTTTTCTTAATGTTCATTTATTGATTTTGAAAGAGAGATACGGCAAGCAGGAGAGGGGCAGAGATGGGGGGGGGGTTGGAGAGAGAGAATCTCAAGCAGGCTCCATGACCAGCTCAGAGCCCAACTGGAGGCCCAAATTCAAGAACTGTGAGATCAATACCTCAGCTGAAACCAAGAGTTGGTTGCTTAACCAACTAAACTACCCAGGTGCCCCTTGGCATTATTTTCTTGATATCATTTTGAGATTGTTCATTGATAGTGTATAGAAATACAACTGATTTTTGTATATTGATCTTGTGTCCTGCAACTTGGCTAAACTCATTTATTAGCTTTAATATTTTTTTTTCCTGCAGACTTATTAGGGTTTTTCATGTATAAAATGGTATCTGCAGTGGCACCTGGCTGGCTTAGTTGAAAAAGCATTTGACTCTTGATCTTGGAGTTGTGAGTTCAAGCCTTGTAAAGATTATTGAAAAAATAATGAGTGTTTGAGTTGTAAAGATTATTTAAAAAATAAAAACTTGAAATAAATAAAATGTCATCTGCCAACAGAGCAAGTTTTCATTTTTCCTTCCTAATATGGACTCCTTTTATTTCTTTTTCTTGTCTAACTGCCCTGGCTAGAATGTTCATTATAATGTTGAATAGAAGTGGTGAGCATAGACATCCTTATCTTGTTCCTGAACTTAGGGATAAAATTTTCAGTCCATCATCATTAAGTACGAGTTATTTATAGGTATTTTATAGATGGCCTTCAATTAGTCTCTTTTGAAGAACAAAAATGAACATTTTTTTAACCTCTAATAAAGAAAATTTGTTTGTTTCTAGAGACTACCATTCAGGACTCCTCTATATGTCTTCAGTCTTCTAAGTGGTACATTGTCCCAGTCAGTGTTTTCAAATATGACTCACAAACTCTGCATCAGAATCACCTTGATGGCTGATTTACAAAACAATTTCCTATCCAACTGATGAATGGATAAAGAAGATACGGTATATATACTCAATGGAGTACTCCTTGGCAATGAAAAAGAATGAAATCTTGCCATTTGCAACAACGTGGCTGGAACTGGAGGGTGTTATGCTAAGCAAAATAAGTCAGTGAGAGAAAGACAGATATCATATGATTTCACTAACATGTGCAATTTGAGAAACTTAACAGATGACCATAAGGGAAGGAAAGGGAAAATAAGATACAAACAGAGAGGGAGGCAAACGATAAGAGACTCTTAAATACAGAGAACAGAGGGTTGATGGGGGCGGGGGCTTGGGTGAGTGAGGAAAATGGGTGTTGGGCACTGAGGAGGGCACTTGTTGGGTTGAGCACTGGGTGTTTTATGTAAGTGATAAATCATGGGAATCTACTCCTGAAGCCACAACTACAGTGTATGTTAGCTAAATTGACAATTGATTAAAAAATAATAATAAAAATAAAAGGCAAATTCCTGTGTTTCTCCCAAGAGTACTCTACCAAAATCTCTGGTTGTAGCCCAGGGATAGGTATTTTAACAAGCCTCCAGGTGGTTCCTTATAAAGTAAAGTAAAGCCAAAGAGAAGAAAATAAAAGGTATTTAGTTTTCAAATAAATTTGGGATATGCTGCCAAAATATATATTAAATACTCAGTGTACTGAATAAAATAAACTCATTTAAGCTAAGTAATTCCAAATTTATTTCACTAAGAAACTTTTTGGGGGCAAACACCAATTAGTCATGTATAATATAGAACTAAAAATGCTAGATGATCATTTTTCATAAATCTAGTGGTAAAGGAAAAATATTGCTTTTAACTCTAAGGACCCATAAATATCGACAAACCCAGATACCAATAAAAGATGTTCAATAGTGGAGGGGCCAATATGGTGGAACAGCATGGAAGTTTTTTGCATCTCTCATCCATGAAATACAGCCAGATCAGCACTAAACCATCCTACATGCCTAAAAAACTGATTTGAGGATTAACACAGCAATCTGCACAACCTGAACCACAAAACTCAGCAGGTACATGGCATGAAGAGGTAAACTGGGAAAGAGGGAAGCCACAGAGTTCAGGGAACACTTTTTCTTGTGAAGAGAGGACCGAGACAGAGGGAGAGTACAGGAAAAACAGTGCCCCCCAAAAGCAGCTGAAGAGAAAATGGAAAAGTGTAAACAGCCACTGACTGAAAAAAAAAAAAGAGGGGGAGAAAGGAGAGGGTTTAAATTCCATTAAGACTCTATAAACAGGGGGAGTGCAGAGTCTGAAACTCTGCAGCTTCATAACTGTCAGTGCTCTGGTGGGAAGGGCACCCAGGATCAGAGAGCAAGGTCCGAGGGGTACTCAGGCAAAACTGGGAGAGGCCATTCCCTTGCTGAGAGGACATTTAGTAGAGGCTGGGCAGCCACCCCACAGGCAAAGGTCCCAGTGGACCCTGGAGAACAACTACATTTACTGGTGCTGGAACAAGGACATTAAGGGGAAGCCTGGTGCCAGATATGTGTTGTGACTTACCATAATACCTGAAACTCTGCTGCTACACGATCGCATGATCTTTTTCTGGGCGGGCTGGCACCTGGCCACAGTCTCTGGGCATTGGCAGCAAGCAGCACAGTCTCCCGAAGTTCCTAGGGGTGGGTGGGCACCCGGCCATTGCTCAGTAAGACCCTCCCCCAGAGGATCCCAGCGGGTCAAAGCCATAGTCCTTCAAAAGGGATGGGTTGGGAAACAGCCGCATCTGAGATAAAACTCAGGAGGGAGGTGCCACCTGGGGCTTGGTCACAGTCAGTGTAAAAGTGGGGAGTGGACGGTAGCTGGAGACAAAGGAGGGGTGCACAATGGCTGGTCGGGGAGAACAGAGTTCTGATACTAGAGACTGGATGGCTGGGTGACGCCATTTTCACCCCTCCCGCACATGTACATACTCACCTACGTGCACCACAACAATCCACCCCAGTAAGCTAAGCAGCACCATCTAGTGGAGAACGGAGACTTTACACTAAGTCCTGCCCAACTGGACCAAAGTCACTCTTCAGGAGCACCACAAGTCTCTCCGCCTACTTAGTTTATGGACTATAAAGTGCTTCCTGGTTTGACTTCTAGGAGAAACCGATGTAATTTCAATCATATTTCAGTCTGTTCGCTGGTCCATCTATTCAATTTTTTTTCTTTTCTATTCTTATTCTTGAATACAGAATGAGAAGAATTTTACTTTTATTTCCAATTTTTATTAAAATATTTTTTCTTTTTCTACTATATTTTTTACTTTTCTGTAAATTTTTCAAATTCTACTTTCCTTCCATCATTTCATTTTATTCTATTTCCTTGTATTCCTTTTTCCAAATTTTCAAATGTTTTCCTTTTTTTCTTTTCTTTTTTCTTTTACTTTGTCTTTTATCTTTCCTTTTTTTCTCTAATCTATCAATCTTTTTTATCTAATCTATCCCTTCAACAACCGGACCAAAACACACCTAGGATCTAGCATCATCTATTAGATTTTGTGTGTGTGTTGTTTTTAATTTTTAATTTTATTTTTTACCTTATTAATTGCTTTTCTTCCTTCAAAATGATGGAACGAAGGAATTCACCCCAAAAGAAAGAGCAGGAAGAAATGACAGCCAGATACTAACAGACACTGATACAAGCAAGATGTCTGAACCAGAATTTAGAATCATCATAATAAGAATACTAGCTGGGATTCAAAATAGATTAGAATCCCTTTCTGTGGAGATAAAAGAAGTTAAAGCTAGTTAGGATGAAATAAAAAAGGCTATAACTGAGCTGCAACCTCAAATGAATGCCACAGCAGAGGATGGATGAGGGAAAGCAGAGAATCAGCAATATAGAGGACAAACTTATGGAGAATAATGGAGCAGGATAAAAGAGGGAGACTAAGGCAAAAGAGTATGGTTTAAGAATTAGAGAACTCAGTGACTCATTTAAAAAAAAACAATATCAGAATCAGGGGTCCCAGAAGATGAAGAGAGAGAAATAGGGGTAGAAGGTTTATGTGAGCAAATCAGAGTGTAAAACTTTCCTAACCTGGGAAAAGACACAGACATCAAAATCCAGGAAGCACAGAAGACACCCATTAGATTCAACAAAAACTGACCATCAGCAAGGCATATTATAGTCAAATTTGCAAAATACTCAGGCAAGGAAAGAATCATGAAAGCAGTAAGGGAAAAAAAGTCCTTAACCTACAAGGGAAGACAGATAAGGTTTGCAGCAGACCTAGCCACAGAAACTTGGCAAGCCAAAAAGGAGTGGAAGGATATATCAAATGTGCTGAATCAGAAAAAAAAATATGCAGGCAAGAATTCTTTATCCAGCAAGGCTGTCATTCAAAATAGAAGGAGAGATAAAAAGTTTCCCAGACAAACAAAAATTAAAGGGGTTTGTGACCACTAAACCAGCCCTGCAAGAAATTTTAAGAGGGACTCTCTGAGGGGAGAAATGGTGAAAAAAAAAAATAAGACCACAACAAAGACTACAACAATCCAGGTAGGTGCCTTATTCATAAGGATCCTCATAAACACTGCATCTGCCCATTGTTCTGTGGCATGGGAAAAGTAATGGAAGAATTTCTATGGCATAATAATAATGAGATAGATATAATAACAGTAATAATTATAATTATAATTATTATTCTGTAAAAGGAATTCCATGGAATAATAGCAAAAGACCCATCCTAGAGTCCTTGGAGTGCTCCTGCTAGAATTCCCACTAGTAAAAAGCCTTATTGTCTGTCCTAGCCAGATGCAGCAAACTCCGTCAAATTTAGATCCCATTCCTCCAGGACATTCACAGTTGCCTCTTATCTCTCTCTGCACATCTGCACAGACTCCAAACAAGCTATTCCTGATGTTCTAGTTTTTACTGTCATGTTAACAGCCTTTCAGATGTCTTTGAATCAGTCAGGTGGGACTTGTGTGGTTTTTTTTTTTTTTTTTTTTTTTTTTTTTTGCTAGAAGAGCACAAGCCCCAAGCACTATTTAGCTGTAGGGGACAGGAAAAGCATAGGCAAAAGAATTTGTGGCAGAAGTTATTCTCCCTTCCCCTTGCCTTTAAATTCAGTGGTGAGGTATGGATTTGTTTGCTGTTTCATTATTTAAGGTGCCCCCGGTTTCATGAACAAGACTTTCTATAAAGATTTCTGGGATGCTTCCACAGGATTTGTGTGTCTAAAGAAATGGGGTCAGATCTCAGCCAACCCTCCACACTCAGGAATAGGAGCATGTCTGCCACTGGACCAATACTGAGCATGCTCTGGGCTCCCATGAGGATTCTAGCCCATATTTTGGCCCTTTTCCATGACCTCTTTCAAATTCTCCCCTTCAAGTCAGTGTGTCCTATAGGTAACTACATCCACCAGCTTTGGAAACAAAATCCTCCCAAGGGTAGCTTGTGGAAGCCACTCAGGTAATGGCTACTGGCTTTTGCCAAACCAGCAATTGGTATTG
The DNA here is from genome assembly GCF_014898765.1 of Herpailurus yagouaroundi. Classification (NCBI taxonomy): domain Eukaryota; kingdom Metazoa; phylum Chordata; class Mammalia; order Carnivora; family Felidae; genus Herpailurus; species Herpailurus yagouaroundi. Next base: position 27,572,166 of record NW_024412427.1, on the reverse strand, counting down.
CACCCACATATACCCGGGGCTTAACCTTTGGGGAGGATCAAATGAATTATTCCTTTATATTGAGCAAGTTGCCAAGTTGAGTATCTGAGGGAAGGGGACAGACTTAGTGAGTTAAAGGTTGCAATTAAAAATTTCTTAGAACACTGTTGAGTTCCCCCAAATTCTTCTTGGGGAGGGAGGAAGAACAGCACAAATGAATTACTTTCTGCAAAATGTATGTAAAATCTATCCTTGACCCTTATTGACTAGGAAGAGGGAAACATCTGAGGGCTATAGGCAAACAGTTGCATCTTTAAGGACACACATCACACCTACATCACACAAACTCCCACCCAAACCTTGCTGTTTGTTGTGCAGATTAAGGCAGTAAACTTAAGAGCAAGAGCAATTTGGTGCCAAACACTGCTATCCCCTCCCTAAGTATCAGTGTCTGTAAAGTCCTTCAGAGGCCTTCCCTGCCATCATTTTCAGCCATGTCTCCCTTCTACCCTTACTCATTCCCTCTTAAGGAGCAAGACAGGCCTGATCAGTTTCCTTGGGGTCTATCACATGCTTCACTATCTCCAGGCCTTTATCATGCTGCCAGACAACTTTCTTTCCACTTCATCAGTGGAGATGAAGATACCAATGCCTTAGTGAGTACTTCCTGTGTACTAAGCATAGTGCTGTGATCTCTACATTACCTCATTTAATCCTCATTTATGAGATGGTGCTAATATGATATGTGACTTTGAGAAAGTAATTTCAAATTTCTGAGCTTCTATTTTCATATTGGCAAAACAGGGACAAGAAGAACACCCATCTCATGGTTTCAGATTTCATGGGATAATCCACATAACACTCTGAGCATAGTCTCTAGGTTTTAGTAAGTGCTCAGTAAATGTGAGCTAACACTAGTAATATTCCCATTATTTTTTACAGATAAAGGTTTAGAGGCAATAAAGCACTCTTCCAAAGTTATACAGATACTGAGCAGTTCAGCTGCGATTCATATGTCAAACTTCAGCATCTTTGCCCTTAACCATAATACTCTGCTACTTCTGGACACCACTCATCTTGCTAGATGAATTTTAAGTCCTTTCTCTGACAAATTTTCAGGAGCTCACAGTAAACTTTCTCTGTCTTCTGAATTCATAACATTTATTATCTATGTCACTTATTTACTTTAGTATGTTCTAATCTATATTTCACATTGTAACCTAAATGGTAATCCACAACGTGTAAACTCAATCATGTTGATTGAGTGTGCTGCCATGGGAGGGAGATGGAAACTAATGGAAGCTTTGCATAAATGAGTGCAAGATTGCAGTTATGGTAAATGCCATGAAGGAGAGATGTTGGATGCTTATGAGTGTGATGGAGGAGATGTCAGATATAGTCAGAGATACAGTGAAGGACAGTTTGAGATATGAACAAAGAGAAGTTGCCAAGGTAAAGAGGAGAAGGAAGAGCATTCCAGGCAGGGGGCACAGCATATGCAAAAGGGCAGAGATCTCATGATGGAAAGCATAATGGAGCATTCGAGGGATCAGGAACTGGTAAGCATCTGTAGTGGACATGGGCAGAGGAAACTGCAAAATTCAATGGAGACCAGGCATTGAAGAGTTCTAAAGGCCATGTTAAGAAGTCTAAATTTAATTTAGACAAGGGAAAATTTTGAGAAGGATATGATATAGTTTTTTTTTTTTTTAATGTGACAGAAAACACGTCCTTGCCTGTGGTGAAGGGGCTAGATTATATAGGGGCAATATGCATGCAGGGAGACGATCAGGGGGCTTGTGCAGCATTCCACATGAGATATGGCAATATCTCAGATAAAAATTATGGAGATACACGTATGATGGCAGTGAGTTATAGTCAGGGAGGTCAGAGGTGCCTTCTCTAAGGTGACAGTTGAGCAGAGATATGAAGAAACCTACAGCCTCTTCATCATGTCTACCAACCAACATCTGTACTTTCACTCTTAGAGATGGTTAACTTTATGTGTCAACTTGATTGGGCCATGATACCCATATATTGGGTGAAACACTGCATGATACTGTAAGGTGTTTTTTAGATGGCATTAACATTGAAATCAGTAGACTTAGAGTAAAAAAGATTATGCTCTATACTGCATAATGTGGATGGGCCCCATATAGTCAGTTGAAAGTCTGAAGAGAAAACAGACTGAGACCCTCTGAAGAGGAGGAAATTCTGTCTGCAGTCTACTTTTGTTTTGTGGGGTCTTTTTTATTTAATTTAATTTTAATCCCAGTATAGTTACCATACAGTGTTATATTAGTTTCAGGTATACAATAAAGTGATTCAACAATTCCATATATTACTCAGTGCTCATCAAGATAAGAATACTCTCTGGACTCCAGTACAGCATCAGCCTTTCTCTGCATCTCCAGCATGCTGGCCAACAATGCAGGTTTTAGTCAGTCTCTCTCTCTTTCTCTCTCTCTCTCTCTCTCTCTCTCTCTCTCTCTCTCTCTCTGTGTGTGTGTGTGTGTGTGTGTGTGTGTGTACACACACACACACACACACACACACACACACTCATGTTATTATAGAAGACTAGCTGTTTTCTCCCATTTTAAGCCAATACTTTCATCAGATCCCAGCCCCTCTTGACCACTGAAATATTTGCTAGCGTTTTTTCCCTTTCTCCTATGTCATCAGTTTTTGTTTTGTTTTCTTTTGCTGCTGGATTGTTTGTAGCATCAGGCCTATTTCCCATCCTAAAAAAGATCTCCTCTTCTACATTCCTTGGAAAAATGGCTGATTCCAGATCTGGGGAAGAAAATATACAAGATAAGCCTCCAACGTTTTGTTGCACCAAAGAGCAAGGAAGCTATCAAAAACCATTAGGATCATGTCTAAAAGACTCAGGAATCTATTTGAATAGGCTCTTATTGACCAATGATGGGATAGTTGGAGTACTAAAAGGATAATAAATTCAGTGGATTGGAACATACCAAATAGTTTTAAATTTATGTTTATTTTTCTTAATGATATGTAAAAGTAAAATTATTGGACACTTTTAGAAATTACTAAGGAACCAATTCAAAATTTTTAAAACATAAATAAACAGAAAGCATGAGAATTTTTCCTGCCTTTCCTATTGGGGCTGTAACTTTGATAACCTAATAGAAGTTTTTCTTTACAGATGATTCACATTAATAAATGGAGAACAAAAGATACAATTAGAATATCCCCATTTTGCAGCTCCTAATAAAATAATGGTGTATGTGTATATTTGTATGTGTATATACGCATATATACACACAAACATGTTTGCATATTTATGTGTATGTGTGCAAGTGTGCATTTGTATGCTGGATCTAATATAGCCATAACTATTAGATAGTGGCAATACAGGGGACAGAATGGCATGTTAAATGACACTAATAATGTCATTAGCAAAATCTCCATTATGAGATATTATACAGAACAAAAATAATTGCAAGAACAAAGGAAGAACAGAAGGAAAGAATAAAAGAAGGCAGGAAAGAAGGCAGGAAGGAGGGAAAGAAAGGGAGAGCAGACTGACAGTTTAATTAAAAAACAGATTTAAAACAGAAAAGTGGTTACCTCTGGGGGAGTGGTATAGATGAGTAAGGGGCATGAGGAAATCTGGGGTGCTAGGTATGTTCTATATTTTAATCTGGATATTAGTTATACACAAATTCATTGAGCTGTATATCTTAGTTTATTTTTCTCTCTTTACTATATTTTATATCTGTTTCCGATTCTGTTTCCTGATACCTGTTTCCGATTCTGTGTCTCCCTCTCTCTCTGCCCCTCCCCCCGTTCATGCTCTGTCTCTCTCTGTCCCAAAAATAAATAAACGTTGAAAAAAAAAAAAAATTAAAAGACATGCCAACTACATGAAACATATGGGCCTTATTTGGGGCAGAGAGAGAGGGAGACACAGAATCGGAAACAGGCTCCAGGCTCTGAGCCGTCAGCCCAGAGCCCGACGCGGGGCTCGAACTCACGGACCGCGAGACCGTGACCTGGCTGAAGTCGGAGGCTTAACCGACTGCGCCACCCAGGCGCCCCATGGAGCTTTATTTAAACAAAGAAACTGAAAACAGATGAGACAACTGAAGATGTGTGAACTGTGACTGTTTGCTCATTAATGCATTACGGATGTGTTTCTTAGTAGTGTTTCATCTTTTGGAGGTATGTTCTGAAGTATTTACGGGTAGAGTGATATCGTGCCCAGCATGTGAGAGGCAATGCTGCAGTAGGGTTACACACATAAGGATTTCAACTGCCAGGAAGAGAGAGACCTGAATAGAGAAGAAGGTTGTGCATCTTAGGCCAAAGTCTTCGGTCAGTGAAGGTGAGTGTGCAGAAGGTTAGTAGATAACAGGGGAGGCAGCCCAATGGCACAAATCTCAGAGGAACAGAATTTTCACAAGCAGGTAGAGTAGCAGCCCTCTGAAACATCCAGGAGAGATCAACTGCCCTCTTGGCCCAAAGGTTGGAGCTGGTAAGAAAATAAATAGCACCTGCATGCCTGATTCTGCTGTAATTGTCACACATACCTTGTGCTCCCTGGTACAGTTTGTTAAAGATTTCACATCTGTGTTTTATTAATTATAATTTGTTTTAAAATGTGTCTTCTTATCTACATAGTAGCATTAAAAACAATCTTGCCAATTAGATTCCCTTTAACCATAACATAGAATGATGAATAAACAAGATACTGAGAAAAGATCAAGTAAATAAGTTAAATGTATTTTGTATAAAATCAAAATCTTGTTGATAAATTTCTATCAAGATGTTCCCACTGGGGGGGAAAGACAAATAAACCTAGAATTATTCTAAAAATGAACACATCAGTACAGCATACCTACTACATTTCAAGTACTATAAATGTAGAAATACTGTATTGTTTTGGAGGTTGGATCTCCCTGTACATTTCCAAATTTATAGCTACACCCACCCAACAGGTGTCAAATCTAACACATGCCTATCTAAGCCTTGGCGATGGATAAATAAGAATTGTTTTAATCCCTCTCATGCTTTGTTGTTCCATATATACCCTTGTAAGTATATTACAGTTAATATAAGAGGCTTAAGCAATTATGAGTTTATTTTTCACCCTAATGAGACACAGTTACACAAATTCACCAATGCCTGGGGTTATTCTTATTGTCTGCCATTTTTAGCATGGCTCTTCCATCCTAATGTTCTCTACCTCCATCTTCATAAGCTGAATTCCAATCAAGAAGAGGAAGGAGCAAGAAAGCAGGGGCATTGCACTTATTAAAAAAAGAAAATTTGCTAAAACCCCCAGTAACTGCATTTAGATAGCATTGCCCAGAACCATGGCACACGATCACAGGTAGCTGCAAAGGAATCTGGGAAACATGTCTTAAAAAAAAAAAAAAAAAAAAGCTGGGTACATTGTCATCCCAAATTAAATTGGGTTTGTTAGTGATGAAGAAGTAAAAGTGGGTATTTCACCTATAACTAGCAACATTTATCATAGGTATATAATATAGACACATATACATACATATACAACTAGATATGCAAACATATTAAGGACTAAATTATAGAAAAGATTAGAACAAATACTATTTCTTTTTTTTTCCTCTATGTACAAGCATTACAAATCTATTAAGAGGATCTGCCTTGGGATATTAGTTTATACTACTCTTGTATTTCCCTAGTAATATTTAAATATCTCATTCCTCTCATACACTTTGGGGATTAGTCTCAATTTTCAAGGACTAAGATACCTAATTAAAGCAGAAAGCCTTACTAAATCACATCAAATTATACCCTTTGGGGGCAAAAGGATGTACAGCAATGAAAGACATATATACAGTGTCAAATTAGTTCTATTTTTGCATTCCTTTTTTCTTTGCTCTTCCCCTTTTTCCTAAATACGTCTTCCCAGAAGAACTACCCTTCCCTCACTCTTCAGGGCTTCCTTCCTCTTAACTGCTCACATATTCACTCTTTCCAATTTTGAAGGTTTTTGAAGTATCCAAGAAAAATATTTAATCTCAGAGATATGAAAGGAAAGATTTTGTCTTCAGCCATCCTTATGAATCCCCCAGTCTTTACAGATTTAAAACATTCCCAGAGCACTAATACAGGAATTTTTCACAATTTTATTATTTAAAATATTTATAATTCTCAATTACGCAAGTAATGGGCAATTTTATTGCATTTATCATAGCTCTAATTTTTTCCAGTCAGTGTGCTTACTATGTAGGCAGTTTATAAAATGGAAAGGATATACGCAGTCAAGTTTATCTTTCAACTCTCTCTTGTATTTACTGCACCTTCAACCAGCCAGGTTCCAGGGATGAATATCTACAAGTGCCATCCATGCTATACCCTGCCCAATGAAGAGAACCTCAAGAAATGTAATGGGTCTTCCTTGACCCATAACATCTGTGTGGCTTGGACCGCTGCTGAGAGCCTGAGCTCCATTTCTCTTGTCAAGAGAGGTTACTAAGACCTAGAAAACATTCCAAAGGAGTGTGAGGTGGATGAAAGGTATGGAAGGGAAGCACAGCTCAGAAAATGACACAGCAACAAGTCTTACTAGCTCAAAAAGATAAATTCTATTTAGGGAATGTAAAGCTCATGGCATCAGAGACTTTGCAAAGCCTTTGCTAGTTCCAGGCTTGTAGGATGTCCAGCCCCAGTTGTTAATCTGCATCTTGGCCATCATTATTGAGATCATTCCTTCAAGGTTTCCAGCTGTGAGCTGGGTCACCTTCATCTGGCTCTCAACTGTACCTCGTGGACACTGTATCTACACTTTCTCTATTGTTATCTATAATAGTCTCAGAGCCCTCAGTTACTCTTACTGATAACTTATTAAGAAACCTGTGTGATATATTCCTAGCACTATTCTAAGCAAAATATAACTTAATCCTCACAAAGATTCTATGAGGTAGTTACTATTATCACTGCTATTTTTCGCATGAAGAAAACACAGAGATCAGGTAATTTGCTCAGCATCATTTAGTTAGTCAGTGGTGGGTCTGGAATGACACCCAGTTTTTTGGCTCCAGCCTTTAACCACCAAGCAATTGTGTCCCATCTCATTGTACTAAGGAGCCTTGGCTTTTACATTGTCAAATTTTACTGATCAAGAAATTCCTATGAAAGCTCCTGTGAAAAATGGTTGTTCAGGTTTGACTTGTATTACTTCCTTCCTTGTGTAGGAATTTGTTACCCAAGTTTGTTACCCAAGTCATCAATGGTGAATCTAATCTTGTATGACTGGTTTCATGTCCAATAAAAAGGACACGCAGAAGTTGAGATCTCCAGTTAGGAGAGTGCTGTTACTTCTCTTCCTTCTCTCTCTCTAATGAGACACAAACGAGAGATCTGCAATTTGGCCTCTCTATTCCATTAGCCAGGATACTGGCTAAAATTTGGAGGCAAACCAGCAGGGTTGTAATACCTCAGCCACCCTTGGAAACCAAGTCACTATCATAGTTTGGCAAAGCATGGTGAAATGTTCCAAACTCACATGTTTTATTTTAGTTGAAATAGAATTGAATAAATAGCCAAAGCCAACCTGTGTGATGGCATCACAATGGAAAGAAAAGTCAGAACCAAGGAATGTGCATCTTTTTATCCACTAGCTTCAAAAGTTCCTTATTCCTTCCTTTTGTCCTCAAGCTAATCAGGACTGCATACCTAGCTTCTCTTACATGATCAATTTTGACCTAAAACCAAAATATTCTGACTTCCCATTGGATAAGAGGCACACAACTAGGCCCTGAAGATAGAACAGTGAGCTGGACACAGCCTCACAACAGATGGTTCAACCATAAAATAGCGATATGAGTTCTAAGAAAAATTAAAGTGTGTGATGGGATTTCCAGGAGAATTAGTCAACTAAACCATGGGGTTATGAACGCTTGCAGAAAGCAAGAGATGTCTAGGCTGGGGAGGGTGTCCCGAAGCTCTGTGTTTCTAGCAGTGCCTGGTTACCTAAGCAGGAAGTAAACTGGGAGCTGAGCTGCCTGCTACACTGGCACAGTCTGAAAAAACACACAGACTAAGCAAAAGAAAATAGCTTTATATTTTATAGGTTATTTAAACAGGTTTGTGGTTTAAATTTAAGGGGGAAATATAGAACTATTCTAAGTCTTTAGCAGAAAAACTACGTGGAGGAAACCCACTTTCTTTTCAACTTCCCAACTTCTTACATAGTGGATTTTCTTGGAGCAAAGTGAGCATAGTTCTTCCACAGCTGTTTCTGGTCATTTATGCTGGTCACTCTGTGTGGTGGTTTCCACAACTGCTGGGTCACCATAGCAAAGGCAACATGAAACTATGACCCTTCTTGCTGTGGAGGAAGACCCACTTGCGACAGGGCTGGGATCCTGTTAAGCCCCAATTCGGATTTTCTTTCTTTCCTGGGAAGAGGGCCCTCTTACATCTTCTATTCAAACAATGGATTCATGCTATTATATAGGATGACCATTAAATATCCATTTCTCAATGAAAGAAAAGCCAGTCATGGAAGGCCTAAATGTGGAATGGCTTTATGTAGACAACCTTAGTTTTAGAAACAAAAACTTAAGTTTCTGATATGCTTTAATTTAAAACATTTGCTCTTTCCAGAGAGAAAAGAATTTCATCATTTGGATGGCTCCTCTCTCTCTTTGCTAAAGACTAGGTAACATACATGAATAAGAGGAAACGACTTCTAAAATTATGTAAGTCCTAGAGAAATAATAAAATAACTAAAGAGACTGTTCATGAAATGTGAAGGGAAACAGAGTGGACAAAATAGAATAGTACTCCATGCTATATATAGTGAGGTTTCTGAGGCCAGGTTTATCTTTCTTTTTGGGAAATCATGACAAGTGTGCAAGCAATGTATCATGCAGTAAATCAGGGTCTGCCACCTTCTTCTGAAGAGTAGCTGTGTTTTATTCCCTTGAAGCTTAACCAAAGGTGAGACTACTGTAGGTATTGCCAATGAAACCTGTATCCAGGCATATAGAAGAAGTAGGCTCACAGTACCCAATCAGTAACTGTTGCAGACAAAGTGTATTGACTATCTACAAATCCATTCCCTCCTTTTTATGCATAACAGAGCTCTGCTTGCTTGGGCATGGAGGTGTGTCCAACACAGGAGAGATGACTACCCCCATAATGCTAGAGTGACTTTGTGACACAATTATAATGAAGTAGAAGTAGAAGACTGCTACAAGCTCTGGGTAAACATCTGCTTTTCCTATTAAAAGCAAAGATATGGTTACTTGAACACAATTGTGATAACTGGAACAGCAGCAGCCATGCTATCCTCAAGGAGTCACATCAGCACACTAAAAATGACACGGCAGAGAGAAGATGTTTAGATCTTTCTTAACAGTGTTGAGCAGCTGTACCTACCCTGGACAACCTAACTCTGGAATGGTGAGAAAATTGTTATGTACAAGTAAGTTTTTACTCAACACAATAATTCTATTACTCATATCCTTAGAAGCATATGTGAGAAGAGATGAAGAGCATGCTCTTCCTCTCCACGCCCATCACCACCCTATCACCCCTGCCTGTGCCCCAACTCCCACCATGGAGAGCAGCCTGTTAGAGTAGAAAAATATCTGGGTTGGAATAAGAATACCTGGGTTCATTCCAGCTACATAACCTAATAACAATATAATACTCTCAATTTCTTCTATAAAAAATCAAGACTATGATATGAGTTAACAGTACATTCGCCAAATAACATAAAAAGTGATGGTTGCCTTAGAGTCTCAGTAAACCAGAAAGTGGATAAGGTAGAAAATCTCAATCAATCAAAAAAGTAGATGGGGGTAGGGGATAAATAGCATTTTTTAATTCTCTCTGGATAAGCTTCAATGTCACCCAGTTTTTACCACCATATTCTGCATTTCCAGAATATCTAGTCCCTTTGTTATCTTATTAGTTTAGTCCTACTCAGAGTTACTTGACCTTCGCTATGGGCAGGTAACCAAAGCTATCTATATTTTGTAGACTTCTTGTAGCAAGAACTAGTAGTTTTTCTCTGCTCTGGGTTTATTAAATTGACATATACAGAAGAGATATGACATATAATTTTACATATTGGAAAGATCATTTCTCTATGCCCAACATTTTTTTTTTCAATTGAAAATGAAGTCAGCAGTGCAGTTGGTGTTGTTTAATCCTTATTTAATGTAAACCAATCCTCATGAGAAGACACTGGAAGGATCAACTCCCAATACAATGTGCAGATTGAGGCTATGAGTTTCCATTAGCCTTATGACAATTTACACAATCAGAACTAATCTCAAGAACTAAAGAAACTTAGATCTTCTTTTGCTTCTATGATCCACCTTGATTTTTAAAAGCTATTATGAAAATACACCTAAAGAAAACACAAGAAACTAAAATTATACCTACAATAAACATAAGATGTGAGTACATGTTACATGATATTAAGTTTTTTACAATTCTGGTTGTTTTTAATTGAACACTTGTTGCTCTAACTAAATGGAATTCACTATGCAAAGCAGACTGCTCAGGCAATTGAGCCATCTGACTGGGAAATTCTTTACAGTCTTTATAAAAAAGACAGCAATCTCTCGCCTTAACTATGTTTTGTCAGGGCTTTCAACTACCCTCTGGGAAATTCAGAGAAGGCATAGTCAGCCCTGGTGTCTAGATGTGAGCTCTTAATGAAGGAATGTATTGTTCTGCTCTCCCACTCAATAGAGCACGGTGGGTGGGTTTGCTTCACGAAGACTCACTCACCCAGTGGATGACAGGCAATGAGGTGTCCCCAGTTGGCCCATGATTAATAATAAGGGCACACTTAGAAGAGCAAAGTTGCACATGATAGAGTCTTACACAGACTAATGTCCCCAGCAGGAAGAAATCTTTTTCTAATGAATTCATGTTTTCTTTACTGCTATTTTGTCAAGAGGCTATGTAGAACTGAAACACAAAGCTAACAAAAACAAATATATATTTTTAAACACCATTAAGAGCAGCATTTTACTCACAGCAGTCTGCATTGATTTTGTCAAAACCAAAACTGTCTCTGAGCCTCAGTTTCCTTGTTCTTAGAATAAGATTATAGTAAACAACCTCTAATTTTCCTTTCTCTTATAAGGTTCTGTTATGGAGCCCAACACTCTCTGATTTAAAGAAGACTTGCTTCTTTACAGTTACTGAATTGAGGCTGAACATTTTTGTGTCAGATACCATCTGGGCTATGTAGGAGTTGTGAGACTTTTACCAAATTATCTAGACTGTCTTAACTTTATTTTTCTCATCTATAAAATGGGCATAATAATGGCACTTCATTCATGGGGTTATTGGGAAGCTCTAAGTAGATCTTACCTGGAAAGCACTTAGAATAATGACTGCTGTGATGCAGACTCAATACATGTTGGTTATCTTCATTATCACAGAAAGGCACCTGTGGTCACTGATACTGTGGGATTTAGATTGCACCATGGACTTCCCTGACCAGAAAATTCTCCCCTAGCCCTCCGCCAAGAGTTTTACAGGTTGAAGTAGATGTCTGTGAATTTAAAACAGCTTCTTTTAATATGTAAGTACTCCTGAAGGATGAACAAATTAAGCTACACCAGTAATTCACTCTTTGATGTATATTATTTTATTATGTCCTCTGGCTAGTTGGGGACAATGTGCCGAGAGCCAGCTTGTTCTGGGGAGGAATGGAAGAGAATTTATGCAATACCAAGCCACTCTGGATGGCATATGGGGGTGGGCAGCACAGGGCCAGAGAAACTGGCAGAGAAAAGAACAGCAGGCAGATGAACCAGACACCAAAAATGACTTGGTCTAAGGCCAGACTTGATTCTTGAAATAGTAACCTGTTACTACTTTGAGGCAGGAACCAAGTTCTGTTCATCGGTACACCCCAGAACCTAACACAGTAGCATAGTAATAAGAATATAGGAGCTAATCAATGTGTTAAATTGGGTATCAGTGCACAACAGCCCACTTCTTTTTTTTTCTTTTTCTTTTGTAAGTAAATTCTTACTGAATCACAGCCAGGCCCATTCGTGTGTGCACTATCTGTGGTTGCTTTTATGTTCAATAACAGATGTGAGTAGTTGTGACAGAGACTGCATGGCCTGAAAAGCCTACAATATTGGTTATTTTTTGCAATCTGGCCCTATACAGGTAAAGTACACCAAACTTTGCATTAAATAATTGATGAACACGTAAGTGAATGAATAAATGTAATTGTACAATTTTTTAAAACACATTTCAAAAAAAAACCTAATAAAGACAAGAAGAGTGGCCAGTTTTTGCTTTAGGACAAAGAAAATGGTAAAAACAGAGAAGAGACAGATAAGTAGAGTTGGAAGCTCACTACTGCTAAATAATGAACCACATTCAAACCCACTCTCTTTAGCATGTACTTGTGTTCTGTTTATTTTCTTTTTTTTTTTTTTATATATGAAATTTATTGTCAAATTGGTTTCCATACAACACCCAGTGCTCATCCCAAAAGGTGCCCTCCTCAATACCCATCACCCACCCTCTCCTCCCTCCCACCCCCCATCAACCCTCAGTTTGCTCTCAGTTCTCAACAGTCTCTTATGCTTTGGCTCTCTCCCACTCTAACCTCTTTTTTTTTTTTTTCCTTCCCCTCCCCCATGGGTTCCTGTTGAGTTTCTCAGGATCCACATAAGAGTGAAACCATATGGTATCTGTCTTTCTCTGTATGGCTTATTTCACTTAGCATCACACTCTCCAGTTCCATCCACGTTGCTACAAAAGGCCATATTTCATTTTTTTTCATTCCCACGTAGTATTCCATAGTGTATATAAACCACAATTTCTTTATCCATTCATCAGTTGATGGACATTTAGGCTCTTTCCATAATTTGGCTATTGTTGAGAGTGCTGCTATGAACATTGGGGTACAAGTGCCCCTATGCATCAGTACTCCTGTGTCCCTTGGATAAATTCCTAGCAGTGCTATTGCTGGGTCATAGGGTAGGTCTATTTTTAATTTTCTGAGGAACCTCCACACTGCTTTCCAGAGCAGCTGCACCAATTTGCATTCCCACCAATAGTGCAAGAGGGTTCCCGTTTCTCCACATCCTCTCCAGCATCTATAGTCTCCTGATTTGTTCATTTTGGCCACTCTGACTGGCGTGAGGTGATACCTGAGTGTGGTTTTGATTTGTATTTCCCTGATAAGGAGCGACGCTGAACATCTTTTCATGTGCCTGTTGGCCATCCGGATGTCTTCTTTAGAGAAGTGTCTATTCATGTTTTCTGCCCATTTCTTCACTGGGTTATTTGCTTTTCGGGTGTGGAGTTTGGTGAGCTCTTTATAGATTTTGGAGACTAGCCCTTTGTCCGATATGTCATTTGCAAATATCTTTTCCCATTCCGTTGGTTGCCTTTTCGTTTTGTTGGTTGTTTCCTTTGCTGTGCAGAAGCTTTTTATCTTCATAAGGTCCCAGTAATTCACTTTTGCTTTTAATTCCCTTGCCTTTGGGGATGTGTCGAGTAAGAGATTGCTACGGCTGAGGTCAGAGAGGTCTTTTCCTGCTTTCTCCTCTAGGGTTTTGATGGTTTCCTGTCTCACATTCAGGTCCTTGATCCATTTTGAGTTTATTTTTGTGAATGGTGTGAGAAAGTGGTCTAGTTTCAACCTTCTGCATGTTGCTGTCCAGTTCTCCCAGCACCATTTGTTAAAGAGACTGTCTTTTTTCCATTGGATGTTCTTTCCTGCTTTGTCAAAGATGAGTTGGCCATACGTTTGTGGGTCTAGTTCTGGGGTTTCGATTCTATTCCATTGGTCTATGTGTCTGTTTTTGTGCCAATACCATGCTGTCTTGATGACAGCTTTGTAGTAGAGGCTAAAGTCTGGGATTGTGATGCCTCCTGCTTTGGTCTTCTTCTTCAAAATTCCTTTGGCTATTCGGGGCCTTTTGTGGTTCCATATGAATTTTAGGATTGCTTGTTCTAGTTTCGAGAAGAATGCTGGTGCAATTTTGATTGGGATTGCATTGAATTTGTAGATAGCTTTGGGTAGTATTGACATTTTGACAATATTTATTCTTCCAATCCATGAGCAGGGAATGTCTTTCCATTTCTTTAAATCTTCTTCAATTACCTTCATAAGCTTTCGATAGTTTTCAGCATACAGATCCTTTACATCTTTGGTTAGATTTATTCCTAGGTATTTTATGCTTCTTGGTGCAATTGTGAATGGGATCAGTTTCCTTATTTGTCTTTCTGTTACTTCATTGTTAGTGTATAAGAATGCAACTAATTTCTGTACATTGATTTTGTATCCTGCAACTTTGCTGAATTCATGTATCAGTTCTAGCAGACTTTTGGTGGAGTCTGTCGGATTTTCCATGTATAATATCATGTCATCTGCAAAAAGCGAAAGCTTGACTTCATCTTTGCCAATTTTGATGCCTTTGATTTCCTTTTGTTGTCTGATTGCTGATGCTAGAACTTCCAGCACTATGTTAAACAACAGCGGTGAGAGTGGGCATCCCTGTCGTGTTCCTGATCTCAGGGAAAAAGCTCTCAGTTTTTCCCCGTTGAGGATGATGTTAGCTGTGGGCTTTTCATAAATGGCTTTTATGATCTTTAAGTATGTTTATTTTCAAAATCTATGTTCAAAGCATTCCATGTTTGGTGGATGTGGTGGGGGTAGAGTGTGGTAAGAGTAATAAATACTCAAGGACAAATAATATGAGACCTTTTCCAGGATTTTATTGTGGAATCAAATCACATAGCAGAGAGAATACTTTTTATTTACCTTGCTAATTTCTGCACTGCTCATCAAAGGAAGGAAGACAAGTTGAAAGGGTAATTAGTATACTGGGTGCACCTGGAAGACAGGCACCATTTTGTAAAGTAAGTACTCCTTAGTTGGGCATTAGTAACCACTTGAACCCTATGACCCTGAAGAGATTTGGGTCTGGAATCTTTGCTCCAAACTACTCATTAAGTTTAATCTACAGTGGACTGCCAGATTTCTCTAACTTTGAGCCAGAGAAAACCAAGAAGGGATAAAAAAAAAAAAAAAAGAAGCCATTTTACCAGCAGGGGCACTGTTGACCTCATAACTTGATGACTTTAAGGAGTGTTTGGAGTTTGAAGTAGAAGAGTAGAACACACATGTGAGATGTTCTGTGGTTAAGAGTTTGGACTGACTTCTAAATTTTTTTTATTATTTATTTTTGAGAGAGAGACAGAAAGCGAGTCGGGGAGGGGAAGAGAGAGAGGGAGACACAGAATATGGAGCTGTCAGCACAGAGCTGGACGTGGGGCTCTAACCCATGAACTGGGAGATCATGACCTGAGCCAAAGTTAGACGCTTAACTGACTGAGCCACCCAGGTGCCCCTGGACTGACTTTTAAAAACTTAGTTATTGCTCTCCTAAATCAACCCCAAATTGTGTGAAGACAGTCCCTCAGAATAACAGACTAAAAACTACGGTGACTTTATGTGATGGCTGGTTTATTTGGTTCCTTAATCTGCTTTTAATATTGCCAAGTTTTAATCAGACTGTGCTATGAAGATGAAATTAAGATGTAAAACAGGATCAGTCTGTTGACTAACACTCTAAATATCACAACTCCTGGGGAAGAGATGGAAGCCACAAAAAGCTGGAAATCCTACCAGCTCCTGGGAAATAAGCAAAGGAAGAGAGATGTTGCCTTATCCAAGGAATAAGCCACTGCCCTTGCCCCCTGGCTGATGTGAAAAGAGACCCAAATTGTGGCCATTGCCTTTTTTTCTTGTTCCAGTATGTGCTCCTAGCTCAAAGGGAAACCAGTTTGTTTCATAAAGAGTTCCATATTTTTTTTTTTGTACCAGCTATATATCACATTTGCTTTTACTCCACTGAAGAGAAGTTCTCTCTTGCTTTCATTTAAGGAATGTTTTGTGAATGGCAACAGGAAGGTAGGTAATTTCAAACCACAAGCCTCTGGCCAGAAACCCAGCTCAGAAGTTTCTCCTTCAAACTTGTTTTATTCTTTCTCTTCATCTTTGTCACCATCAAAACATTTGCCAGGGACTTATAATTCAGGCAGTAATATAAAGGGAGGGTCAGAGACAGGTGTTTGTGCAGAGGTATATCTGTGTGTGTGTGGGGGGGCGGGGGTTGGCAGGAGGAGATGAAAACATTACTTACAGAGAGAATCCTGTTACCAAATACTCAAGAGTGGTCAAGAAATAAGACAATGCAGGCTTGCCCTGTTAGAACAAAGAGGGTGTTAAAGGACTTAGGAGGGAAGAGTGATTATGGAAGACCTTATATTCTGGGCTAAGAGGTTTATACTCTATTCTGAATCTAACAGAAAAACACTGAAGAATTTAGAGCAAAGGCTGATTTGGCCAAAGTAGTTGATTAAACTAACAGCAGACTTGGAATGGAGTTGAAAAGAAAAATCCAAAGACAGGAAGAAAAAAGTCTCAAGAGTTGGGAGGAAGGGTAGGAAAAGGCCCAGAATTGAGTGAAAAGATAGATTTCTCAAGGATAATAAAGGAAAAAAGTCTGGGACTGATTTAGGATGAAAAGACAGCAGAACCAAAGATAACTTTGATATTTTGAGTCCAGGTGACAGGAAGGAAGAATGATGAAACCATCAACAGAAATGTAAAAGTCTAAAGAAAGAGTCAAATTGGAGAACAAGATGTTGAGTTAGATTTTAGACAGGTAGAGTTAAAACTTTGTCACCATCTTTTCTCTTCCCATCACACACTTATTCTAATCAGTGTCATGAGATAATCAAAGATGATTTGGCTTATCATGGCACTGCATTACCCAGCATGGCAGTGCCATTAATCTACTGGCAAGAGACCATGCCACTCTTTTACTTCATGTCAATTTCAGGAACATGGAATTCACTCTTTGCCACAGAAGAGGAGGGGAAAGTTACAGTAAACTCGTAGACAGGTAATTTGCTTCCAGACAAGGAAAAAGCGAAGCTGTATGTAGATATGGCTTCCTCACCCACTGCTTTTCCAGCTGCTTTGCCAGGGCCTCCATCTTGCAGTCCCTGACCCCTCTCAGAACGACTGTGAACTGAGCAGGTGGTAAGATGTATCCTAGAGAGCATTTTTCTTCAATATAAGTTATAACTTTATACTGTACAATTATTTCTTATACAATAGCAGAACAAAAATTTTCTTATTGATGTTCTTTCAAAGAAAAAAAGCAAATAAAGGAAAGAGGAATAAAAAGAAAGAAAGGTATGGGGGGGAGAGAGGGAGGCATGAAGAGAAAAGTAAAGAAAGAAAAGAAGTAGGGAGCAAAGGGAAAAACAAGAGAACAAATAGAAAGAGAAAATTGAGTCAAGGAGAAAGGAAGGCACGAATACTCAAAACAGAATTAAAAAACTTTTTAAAAAATTAGGTAAATCAATTTCATATCTCTGAATCTTCACTGTTCCTATTGGTAGAGAGGTATAATGATGCATTATTATGCACCTAAGGGACAGGAGATGAGGTGAAATGATACTAATTATGCAAAAACAGAAAAGTAATTGAAAAAAGTCTAACAATCTTAAAATGTGAATATTAAAAATATGGAATGATCAAGAGCCATATTAAAAATTAAAATAATAAATCACATTAAATATGATATTAGTGTCACAGTATTGGCTTTTTCTCACACTAATGGGCAACATATTCAAACACTGAATATTAATATCACCTATTAGAAAACCAATCATAATAAAAGTCAATGATGGTGGATAATTAGGTATTAGCGAAACCAAGCCACACTGGCAGAAATAAGGATTTTTTTAGAATACAAAAAGATATTATCTTGTAGTTCCTCTAACTAACAAAATTTCCTTTGGGTGATAAGTATATCTGAGACCAGCTCTTAAGTTTATAATAACTTATCTCTTGCACATTATCTACATTTACTATATAGCAAAGTTAATTAAATAACCTATCAGGAATACCTCTCTCTTCCCATTCCATATTTTTCCACTTATAACAAACAAAACAAAACAAAGCAAAGATCCTGACCCCAAATATAAGATAATGATATAAAAGCAAAATTTGGGGGCTGACTTACATTAGATGAGGGGCTAATAGCCTCTGGGCTTTCTTTTGTCATCAGAGATCAACGTGTAACTATAATTCTTTTTTTTTCTTTTTTTTTACTTCTTACATATAGGTAAGTTTCATAATTAAAAGGAACCCTTCAAAGATGGGCTTTTCTCTTTTAATTGACAGACCAAGACAATGGTATGTAGCTTCCAAGAGGAGCTTACATAAGTGAAAAGAAAGGCAAAGACATTAGATAAGAGAAAGATGAAGAAATGAGCATTTGGAGGGTTAATGGAAGACCTTGTTGACTCCCCAGGAACCTCCTAAAAGCCCGTCTTGTAACTTCCATCCAACCCTGGGGGAGGGGAAAGCCCATCCCTCTTCTTAGAAATAAATCCTCATATACGTCCTCAAGATATGAACTCCTTTTGACTTTGGATGTGGCTGGGACACTTGCCTTCTTTTGACAATGCCAGTTCCACCACTGTAGACCTTGTCCATATTCTACACAGCTCCAAGCACCTATGCAAGAGCTTACAAATGCTAACTAACAGTATGAGCTCAGCTGTGAAATAATGCAGTCAAATCCCAGCACACAACTTTATATCTCCAGACATCCTTCTCCCATTTTGTACTGCCACTAAATATGTTACTTTCTAAAAGGCAACACATAAAAACAAGTGCACTCATTGAACATTTGTTTGTGCTAAAATGTCTAGGGGGATTCCTAGATCCTACTTTAAAAAGGTTAGAATGATCCCTCAAATCTTATAAGCAGATAGGGGTCTTTCAGCTGGTGAAGCCCAGTATTTGTTAGCACACTTTTATTTACTAGTAATAGAGTTTATCTGCCATCAACTTATTCTATTATCCCTTACCGGATGATAGAGAGCTCTGGCTACTGAGCTCCTATCTTTTCAGTTCTCTGATTTAAATAAATCCGCTTTGCAAAAGGTTAAATTTATATGACCAATTAATCAATTAGGAGCAGTTGCATTTCAAAATGCCTGCTTATCCAAATGTTCCATTTCTGGTTGTTTTTAAAATGTAGAAAGTTTGAAATCTATAAAACTTTTCCAAAAGATTTTTATGATGTTGTTAACATATTTTACTTAAAAAACAATTTGTAAATGATGGATAGAAATCAAGGGCAGGTCACAGATACCCATTGAATTTATAGAGAGCTTGGTATTGTCCACCCTCCAGTAATGCATTTACTCATTAAACAAATAGTTATTGAGCACTGACAATGTGCTAGGAACTATTCTAGATGCTGAGGACACAGCCTATAAGGTGTCAGTTCTCAAGGGATTTAGGTATTAGCAATGACAGAAAGCAAGAGAGAACAAAGAAAACGATATATAAGCAATGTTATCTTAGATAGTAATAAGTGCTAAGAAAAAAAAAATGAAGCTGGGAAATGTAATCAAGCTGAACTTGGGCAGGTGGGGAGAAGGGGGCCATATTTGATAAAGTTCAAAGAAGATCTTGCTGAGAAGCTCACACTTGAGTTGAGACCTGAATGATAAAAGGATCTGGGAGAGGCATAAGACAATCTGGGAGAAGAGCGTTTTAAGCAGAAAAAATAGTAACAGCAAGAATGACCATGTAGTGAGAATGTTTGGTATACACAAAGAACAAATAGATGGCCAGTATGGCTGGAATAACATAAACAAGGTTGAGGGTGGTAGAAAATGAGTTTAGAGAGCAAGGTGACAGTCAGATGACATGGGCCTTTTTAGCCACAGTAAAGTATTTGAATTTTGTTCAAACTGCGCAGTGCTTACTAGTCCCAGAGCCCCTAGATATAGTTTAAATCATCTTTACTGCTCTTCTTGAGGGACTGAACTACAATGGTCTATGGGAAAATAATAACACAGTTGTTGGATTTTCAGGACCATATCTCACTCCTTTCAGTATGGGCTTTTTTTTTTTTTTTTTTGCTTCCTTTCTTCCTATAGCTAGAGTAGGGCCAGAAGGAAGTTCATATACTCATCAATTCATTCAGTACTCAAAA
The DNA here is from genome assembly GCF_014898765.1 of Herpailurus yagouaroundi. Lineage (NCBI taxonomy): Eukaryota > Metazoa > Chordata > Mammalia > Carnivora > Felidae > Herpailurus > Herpailurus yagouaroundi. Next base: position 27,552,133 of record NW_024412427.1, on the reverse strand, counting down.
GAATCATTGATAAATGAATGAATGAATGGGAATCAGAAGTATACAAGATTAGCAAAGTTTCTGTCTTCATGGCATAAAACTAGTTAGGGGTAGGTCATTTAGGAGTAGACTAGAGGAGGTAAGCAAAAGGGAAAGAGTGCTCTAGATACCACTGGCTTTTGGCCAATATAACTTCCCAAAGTGCTTTGGATCCTGGAGACAAATACCCCGTCATTTCTTTTCTTTCCTTCTTCAGTCCTCAGGGCTGAGTGGTGGAACCATGGATCAGCATGTGTCTAATTGATTCCATTAAGAATCAGGTCTGAGAACAGAAGGAAGGGGTTTTGTAGGAGCAGTCACTCCAGTTATGGTGCATTAGGAGGAGTACTGGTTGGCTTCTTCATTGTGCTCAAAGGAATGAGGATTTGTATATCTGCCTTAAGGCCCTGCAGGAGCCCCCAGAGATCATGGGCTGGAGCTGAAACATTGACCCAAACCTCAGGGGAGACAAGGCTAATCTTTGGCTGTTTAAGTACACATTGGTAGTTAAAATACTAGAGGACTCCTGTGGTAGTGGTTCTTAAAGAGCTACTTCCCCAAGCTCCCTAAATTCCCCTCAAATTGCCCAAGCTATCACAGGTCCTCCCCCTGGAATGCTCATGATTTCCCTTATTCAAGCAACTAATGGGGCTTCTAAGACCAAGACCTGGTTTAGCACTTTAGACTATGAACATTATGATTGGTCAGTACCTGAGCTATACCTGTTATTAAGTACTTTGAATATCAGATTTTTGAATATGGAGACAGATTCATGGGCTTAACTGAGAAAGAGCCATAGTCCTCAGAGATCCCTGGGACACAGTACATTTACCATGATATTCCTGGTCATGAAAGAGTCCCTTCAGTGTTTTAACAGCAACATGCATTTTTATCTCTCCTTTCTTTCTATGTTTGCCCCCCTCTCTCTTACCTCCTTTCATTTGCACACACTGTTTCCCACTCAGGACCCCCTTCCTTGCCCTCTTCTTAGAAGCCTTTTCAGACCATCCAGGCTGGGTTAGTTTAGAGAAACTCTTTCTCCAATAACAGATTAAGACACCCCCACGTTTTCATTCTTCACACGTTATTTGAGTATTGATAACTTGTCTGTCGCCCTGGCCTGTAAGGTCTTGAGTATGAGGACTTCATATGTTGTCCCATGACCTGGTACAGAGGGTAAACCAAAACCAAAACAGAGAAGAGCCTGGAAAAATATTGGAAGGCAGTGTAGAAAAGAGAAGGAATGGAGGAAGGATGGAGCTAAGAGAGTAAGGGAAGAGTTAAATGGGCTGAGGGAAAGAAGGGTGAGTGGAATGGAGAAAGGAAGAGGGGGTGAGAGAAACAAAGGAAGCAAGAACGAGAAGGAGAACAGGAGAGGAAGAGGAGGAGGAGAGGGAAGAAAGGAAGGAGCAATGGAAACAGAGAAAAGAGGAAGGTAAGGAATATAGAGGAGAGAGAAACAAGGAAGAAGGAAGAAATGGAGGGAGAGGGGAAGAAAGTGAAAGATGCAATTGACTTTAGGGACCTTTTCAGAACAGCAGAACACCGACTGAAGAATGACGTAAGGCTCTGCTCATGCTAGCATTAGCTTCTCACTTCACAGCCATCAGATTTCTTTCTGAATAACCTTTTTATGAGCTATGACTGCACTCTAAGTCTTTCCTAAGCCTAACTGTATTATTTCTGCCAGTCTGGCTTTGTTTTCCCCACATTACTGTGAATTTTGATTAGTTAGGGAAACAGGCTTTACTCAAATAATAGTTGAACTGAATTGTTCCTATCTCACTATGTTGAATGCTGTTTTCTTTTCCTTTAATGATTTTCTTATTTGGAAGGATAGCAGGGGGAAATTAAAAAAAAAATTTTTTTTTGAGAATAAAGTTTCCTGTCAGAAATCATAGACAAGTCAGCCAGGGATCACTGATTACAAGAACTGTAAAAGAATAGATGTTATGAGGAATAAATTAAACACTTCTCAAGCTTTTTTGTTCAGCTCTAACTCAATAATAATTGATTTTCCAATGATTTGGTCAATATGGCCTGAAGCACCACTTTTATTGTCCAAAGGGGAAGAAAATGAATAGGGCATTAGGCCCACCTCTGGAAGGAACATACTCTGTTACTAACATTCTCACCATTTTAGCCAATAACTTTAATGCATTCCAAGGGGGCTGAAATTATAATATAATTATTGGCTAAGCTATTACAGCTACAGTGGAATTTTCATCAGCCCTGGACCCAGCAATTCAGGATCACTTCCTGACACTGGGCTTTTGAAGATCTCAATAGTACTTTTAGTGATTTCTATTGAAATCATTATGGAATTTCCCAAATGGTCACTTAAAAGTTGTATTGCTCTAAGTGGTTTGACCTTGGCAGGTCACTTACCCTCTCTGGTTCTTACTTTCCTTATCTTTAAAGTAAGGGATTTATACTAAATTATTTTTAAGGCCCCTCCCAACTTTAAAATTCTGAAAACCACATGGAGTAAAACACAAGAATACAGTAGAAAATGATCTAATATATTACTGGTGGAACTTACACTATTATTTAAGATCTTACAGATATAATGCAGCTTAGGGCAAAGGTGATGAAGTCTACTGTTTTTGCCAATAACTATGACATGTAATCTATTTTGTTTAAGACCACTTCTACTGGACAGCACAGAAAAAAATACAGATGATTTATCACTTCATGGCTACTTCCTGGTCATATATAGATAGCTGTCACCTCCCTGCATTAGGTACTCACTCCTGGAGTCTCAACATCTTAATTTTTGTCAGTGTGGGGCTGAAACAGAGCAGTCTTTATGATCTTTAAGTATCAGTTTGTAAAAAACCACCAAAGATTCTGACTATGTTGACCTAGTAACCTTATAGAACAGACTGTCATTTATAGAACAACTCAAGTTTAAAACCTGTTATTTTATGCCCAATTAAGGGGAGTTTATCTTTGGCATTTTCAGGAAAAGAGACTCTTGAGGATACATTAAAGTTTACCTAAAGAAATAATTTTAGGATTAAATAGATTCAAAGAGCAGTTGGCTAAATTCACCTTCACTATACAGACATAAATTTAAGTAAGAGTGGATTTCTCTTTAATGGAAAGAGACCAAGAATAACTGATGGGAAACAAATAAGGCCATAATAATTCACAGAATATTAATGGACCTGTCCAGGGAGAAGTTAATAATTTATGTCAGTCCATGTATCCATTCTCAAGAGGATGTTAAGACAGGTCTCAGGGTAGTCCTTAGACACTAATTTCAAGAACACGTAGGAAAATAAACAGACAAGTATGTCCCCATGGTTTGCTCAACTAATCCAGACCACACTGAATTATGCAATCATGTCATTCAGTATTCATACCCTTAAAATACGACTTTGCCTCAGGCCTTCTCTGGGACACCATTTTTAAATAATTTCATTTATTTCCTGCCACAGAAAAATGGATACATTATATTCTGCAGGAAAATGTTTTCCATGGTTTGAGTCCAAAGAGTAGTCATCTTATTCCAAAACTCACTGACCTCCATCCTTTAGGAGGTCAAAGTTCTATCCTATTGAATTAAAAATTACCCATGACATATTCTTTTCTTCAGAGTATTTGCATGAACTTGAATCTGTCATGTGTAGATACTATCTGCCATATCCACCCTCCCAACTCCAAAGCTCCCCTTCTCTCCCCACCCTCTGTGTGCATTTGGAAAGGACCAACCTTGGAAGTGTCTCCCAAGGCCCTATTGATTACACAACTTTCAGAATAGTCTCTATAGCTGTTGTTCCAACATTTTCTTTGTCTTTCCTGTACTCTGATTTAGTAGTCTGATAAATTCCTGTGAAATATTATCATAGCTTCACAGGGACTTGTCAAGTCAGAGGGCCAAATTAAAGGAAATTCTTACTTTGCCTAGCTAAAACCAAAGTGTAAACTAGCCCAGTTTTGGAAAGATCCCTTGACTATTTCCCAAGATGCAGGTGAGAGTAAACACTAGGAAAATAAGTTTCTTGTTTGTTTTACTGATAGCATCACCTCTTTAAAGAGATACACTCATGTTGGCCAGGACAATTTTATTTCATACTTTTTAAGTGTATTTATTTCTGAGAGAGAGAGAAAGAGGAAGTGAGAGAGAGAGAGAGAGAGAGAGAGAGAGAGAGAGAGAGAAAGAAAGAGAAAGTAGTGGAGGGATGCCCCCGCCGCCCCAGAGGATCTGAAGTGAGCTCTGCATTGACCCCGAAGTGCAGTTTGAACTCACGAGCTGTGAGATCATGACCTGAGCTGAAGTTGGACACTCAAGTGACTGAGCCAAACAGGTGCCCCACTTCATATTTTAATTGTAAAAAATGTACTAATTTAGTAATGATTTGGAAGAAACTAAATAACTAGCAGTTTTCACAAGTAGAGGTCCTTACCTCAGCAGTTGGCACAGTGCCTGGCCTATAGTGGGAATTCAACAAATGTTTATAAGATGAATGAATGGGTGAACTAAAGAATTAGCACCTTAGGGTATGCAAAGGTTTATAAGATCCATCCTTTGCTTTCAAGAGGACTTCAATCTTAAGAAGTTTCACCTTGTTGATTGGAAATATTTTTAACTGAAAGCCAGAGTTAAACTCTCAAAATGAAAGGAGATATTCTTGGATCTGTCTTGGGCATATCCAGAAAGAAAGATACAAATAACCAACTGTGCTACCTGAAGTTTATACACTATAGATTAATGTCCATTAAGAACTAAGTTGAAGCCATGGTGCTGAGACAAAGCCAACATGTCATTAAGAAGGGCATGCAGTTCTCAAAGCCTCCATTCCAATGTTACTGAATGCATGAAATTTATGGAGTACCATTAAATGTTCCCAGGCAATTCTGAAAAATAAATGTTTTTGACAAAGCAGAAGTACAAAGCATTTACCAGATTTTCCAATTCTCAGAAAAAATGGCTGTGTTGCCCCCAAAGCTACCTAATGGCCACTTTTTGAGATCAGAATTTAAGTAGAGATATATTAATAAAAGAAAATCCACTAAATGGAATGGACCTGGATTACCAAAACCAACATACTCTTGTAACTCCTTTCATGAAGAATAGACAAATGAATTTGAAGATAAATGTTTCTGCTCAACATGAAACTTATCAATTGTTTTCAAAAGAGAACATACATCATACTTCATTTCTGGGAAGTGCACCATGACAACAGAAAACACAAGCTTTCCTGTAGATCAATGCGGTGCGTCTGCATGCAGAGGACTAAAAATAATAAGGACAAGGAAATCCGATTGTTTGATGCTCATGAAAGCCAGTGGAATATGTTCAGCCTCATCCATTTTTCTCCTTAATAACATTAAATCCAAAAAGAACGTCATGGCAAAGTAAAGTTGAAACCCTCACTCGGAAGCAAATGGACTCTAGGTGAGTTCAATCTAAGCTTGTACTAACTGAGGAAATGGGTGAGCTTAAACTCTCCAAGTCCTTTAAAAAATAAAAAGTCTCTTCCTCTCAGGGCTGCTTTAAGGATTAAAAATACAGTGTCTGTGAGCACCTGGGTGGCTCAGTTGGTTAAGCCTCCAACTCTTGACTTTGGCTCAGGTCCTGAGATGGAGCTCCATGTGGGGTTCTGCATGGACCCCACAGAGCCTGCTTGGGATTCTCTCTCTCCCTCTCTCTTGACCTCTCTCTCTGTCTCTCTCTGTCTCTCTCTGTCTCTGTGTCTCTCTCAAAATAACTAAATAAACTTTTAAAAAATGCAGTGTCTTGTTCATTGCAGGTATTCAATACATGTTAGCCAACATCGACCCACTCTGACAGGGATTAACAATTTCTTCCTCACGAGTTTATCATTAAATATGTTAGGGAATTTGTTAGAAAATACTTGAGAGTTAAATTTTAGTTATTTTCATAAAGCTTGTGTTCAAATTTCAATTTATTAAAATTTATTTTTCTTCATTCTACCTAAATTAAGCTCCTACCATCTGTGGTTTTCCAATTCTTCATTTTAGACTAAAGATTTCATGTAGCTTTAGCTTTGTCTATTTGGGGGTGGGGGGTAAATGCAGAGATAGTGCACAAAGATAAAAATCTAAAGGCCATTTGTAAAGCTCTACCTCATCTAAGGGCTTCTCTGTCCATGCATATTTCTGAATTTATGCTCTTCCTTTCTTCTCCCTCAGATTCAAAGGACTTAAAGAATAGAATTGATTAACAATATCTCTGCTCTTGCCTCATTTTCTGTCTCCCTCTTCAGGAATGTAGTACCCTATTCTAATCACTGACTATATGTTGTGCATGCATGTGTAGAACGCCTGCTCTTCAATTTCACTGATCAAAAACCATATGAATTTCTTTCCCACATGAAAGTGGCTCCTCTTCCAGATCCACCCATTTCTATTCTCCTTCTAATGATTCAGAATTGAACAATTGTACTTCAATTTAAAAAGATAAAAAAAAAACACAAAAAATAGAATTTTCTCATTCTTTCTCTTTCTGCTACCTGGGAACATTTATATTAAAGGTAATTTGCATATATGTCTTCCCAGAGGCTGCTTCATCATGTGCCAATAGAAGAACCAATGATCTACCATTCATTCCTTTACACATCCATTCATGCAACAGATATTTACTTAGTGCCCCTATGTTCCAGGTCCCTGCTCTCTTAAAGCTTTCAACCTACAGTGAAGACAATAAATGTACTAAATAAATATAAGTGGCTCATTGAACAAGAATGGCTTATAGGGTTCAACCATAAGGCAATGATATTTTTGTCTCCCACTATCTTCTTTATCCTAAGATATCCAGGTTTGTGTAATGGTCAAATGTAATCCTGATTAAAAGTTGAGGAGTTGTTCTTACCACAGATAGATGTGTCATAGGGGCAAGCCAGTTGCCGGGGAAGGAAGGAATAGAGGGATGTTTTTGGTTTCTTTTCCCTCAGTCTATGCTTCTCTTCCTCCTCCCTCAGCTTGTCAACTTGGTGACAGACATGAGAAAATGGAGAAGCAAAGACCTACCATGTCTGATATTGTCACAAACTGGCAATATGGTCTCCTATTCTGGGAGTTCAAAGTTGCCTCCTTCTCTTTGGGGCATATTAAGAGTTCTTCAGTTCAACGTCTTCACAAGTTGAAAACTTCTCACCTGGAATTCTCCTTATGCAAAATATATATCTCCTTTGGCTCTAGAAATCCAAAGGTCATTTCTAGCTTCTTTATACCAATTCATTTTACTCATCTGGGCAATCCCTTTGTAGAGGATCTAAGCTGATTCTGTGCCTGAGCTGCCTCATGTGAGGCCCATCGTGGTCCACAGGAAACTCTTACTCAGACTTTGCCCCACATCATTGGAGATGCTGGCAAGTTTCTCCAGAAGCAACTGTTTCTTTGCTCCTCCTTTTACAGCAGCCAGCCAAACTTATTTCTCATCTTTTAGATTTTGCAAGAGGAGTAAGATACAAATTCACAACATCCCTCCCTGACTGTGGGGGACAAAATCTATGTTCTTTTAGTGGTCTCAGAAAAGCTCCCCTTCTTGACTTGAGGTGACAAAAGAAATAACCTGCCTTCTTCTGGGATAGACAGTGGGTCTAGCACAGTGCTGTGCTGGTAAATGTTTAACAAAGAGCATCTGGGGAAAAAATACATATGCATATACACATACACATAAGCATATTATAAATTTTACCGCTATAAAAAGGTATAGCACATAATTTATAAAAATAATAAAAATATAATATTATATTGTAAATTCCACTTGGACAATTGATTCTCATAGAATGATTTAATCTATTTTTGCCAGGCCTTTGTATCTATAGCCAATATAGACTTGCAACCAATAAAGTTTAATTCCAACACGAATAGTAGTTATTTTTATTTACATTAGTAAATTGAAATGGAGATATGAAGAAGTATATCACATACCTCAATAAAGCTGCTTCTTTAAAAAAAAGTATAAAGTTCTGTTATTCTCAATAATGCGATTTTTTATTGAATTAGATAATAGTTTTGGAATACTAAAAGATATTTCTTCAATTCCTGGGTTATTCATAAATGTAACAATACTGTGATGTTAAAGTCTGTGTCTCCTCCAAATTGATACATTGAAATTCTAACTCCCAAAAGTGATGGTATTAGTGGGTCGAACTTCGGGCAGTGATTAGGTTATAAGGGGTGAGGCCTCATGAATGGGATTTGTGGTGCTATAAGACAGATCTCATGGAGCTCTCTACCTGTTCTGCTTTGTGAACATATGAGATGTCTGCAACCCAGAAGAGGGCCCTCACCTGACCATGGTAGCACCTGATCTCAGACCTCTAGCCTCCAAAACCATTAGCAATAAATTTATGTTGTTCATAAGCTACACAGTTTGGAGTATTTTGTCACAGCAGCCCAAACAGGCTAAAACAAACAGCTACAGACCTAACATGCTTATTTTAAGTGTAGTCTCCATTATTAACATGTACTCAATTACCTTAAGCTGAGACTATGAACAAACAATAAATCAAGCCCTGACTTACAGTGTTGGCCAATTTCTTGGTATAAACACTTCCACTGTGGCTTATTTCAAACACCAATGCAACTTCACCAAAAACAGAGTTGAGAAGACATGCACAGCAATACACTACTGTCTATGGTATTTCTACCATACAGATACAATACACATTAGTAACTACAAGAACACAGATAATAACAAAACATAATAACATAATCAGGAAGTGATGAGTTTTGCATGTGTATTATCTGTTTTTAATATAATTTACTAATTATAACTTTATGTAATGTATTATTTTTATTTGAGAGAGAGAGAGAGAGAGAGAGAGAATACAAGCAGAAGAGAGGGACAGAGGGAAAGAGAGAGAGAGAGAGAGAAAGAGAATCTTAAGGAGGGTCCACCCTCAGCATGGATCCCCATTCAGGGCTTGAACTCATGGCCCTGGAATCATGGCTCCTGAGTTGAAATCAAGGGGTGCCTGAGTGGCTCAATCGGTTAAGCGTCTGACTTCGGCTCAGGTCATGATCTCACGGTTTGTGAATTCGAGCCCCGTGTCGGGCTCTGTGCTGACAGCTCGGAGCCTGGAGCCTGCTTCAGATTCTGTGTCTCCTTCTCTCTCTGCCCCTCCCCAACTTGTGCTCTGTCTCTCTATGTCTCTCAAAAAATAAATAAATGTAAAAAAAAAAAAAGTTTAAAAGAGTTGGATGCTCAACCAACTAAGCTACCCAGGCACCCCTATATAATTTAACTTTTAAAAAATATTTATTTATTTATCTTTAAAAGAGAGAGAAAGAGTGCAAGCAGGATAGGGCCATAGAGAGAAAGGGAGAACAAGAAAGAATTCCAAGTAGGCTCTTCCCTGTCAGCATGGAGACTGACTCAGGGGCTTGATGTCACCAGTTGGAAATCATGACCTGAGCTGAAATCAAGAGTTGGATGCTCAACCAACTGAGCCACCCAGATATATATATATATATATATATATAAACTTAAATATTTATATATTTATATAAACTTTATATAAAATTTATATATGTATATAAACTTAAATATTTATATATTTAAGTATATATATGTGTATATATGTGTGTATATATATATATATATATAGTTAAGTTTATTCATTTATTTTTGAGAGAGAGAAAAAGCATGAGCAAGGTAGGGGCAGAGAGTAAGGGAGAGAGAATATCCCAAGCAGGGTCCATGGTGACAGCACGGAGCCTGACTTGGGGTTCAATGTCACCAACCGGATATCATGACCTGAGCCAAAATCAAGAGTCAGACACTAAACCAACTAAGCCACCAATGCACCCCTAATTTTTAGTAATAGCACTCTAATGGCTACCAAAGGGGGGAAAAACAACTCCCTAAATCATCTCTCAATCTCCATTTTTATGATTCTTTAATTTTGTCTTTGCAGGCAAGAAATTGTTAGTCATCCACCTGATTCCCAGGTCCCACTCTGAAACCTTATTTACATCTGGTTTACTTTGTAAAGCCATATTCCCCAATAAAAACTCATTCTAACACTCTGCTACAAAAATAAATGAATAAGATGACTTCAAATAGTGATTAGTTCTCTGCAGAGTTTTTTAAAGGTAGCATGATAAAGAATGACAAATAGGAGTTATTATTTAGAATATGTTGTCAGAGAAGACCTCACTGAAGACATGCCATTCAGGTTAAGAACTGATTGAGAGAAAGAAGCTAACTATGTGAAGATATGGAAGAAAACGTTTCAGGAAAATGGGAACAGTGGAGGCTGTAAGAGAGGATGTTCAATCTGCTTTAAATGTACTTTGAGCATGGTAAATAACAGTGTAGGAGAAGAAATCAGAAAGATAAATGGCCAGGTATGCAGAACTCTGTGGCCACTGTTAAGTAGTTTGGATTTCATTCTCTGTGTCGTTGGGAAACCCTGGAGAGTTTTAAGCAAGGGAATGACCTAATCTGATTTAACTTATCAAATGTTTTATATGTTGTTGTTTAGAGAACAATTAGAACTAGGCAAGAGTGTAAAGCTGAGTGACAAGCTAGGATTCTCTTGCATGAATTCAGTCAAAAGATAATAATGACAAACTAGAGTGCTGACAGTGGAGACAGAAAAGAGTGAATAAATTAGACATATATCTCCCAGGCAAAGCCAAACACGATTGCAGGTGAATTGAATGTGAGATGCAAGGGAAAGGGAATAAATGAGAATGATGCTCAAGTGCAAAGCTTGAACAAGGGAGTCGATCATTTGTAGAAATGTGGGCACCTGTGGTTGGAAAAAATGGAGAAAATAGACTTTATTTTTATATGCCTGGATAATGCCAAGGCAAGGCCAAGAGGAAATGTCAAGTTGAGAGTGGCATATATCAAATCAAACCATGTGAAATTGTCCCTTGGGTAAACCAAAAATGATCAAATACTAGATATTTTATATGGTTTAATTTAATATGCATGCAAAGCCCAGTGGGAAGATCAAACATTTGTGAGGATGCTATCCACTTAATGAATTGTGTGTTTAGCTGGTGGGTTGTGTGTTATTTATAAACATAAAATACCATGTGAATATAGTTTATCATGGTGCCACTTACAGCATATTCATATAAAGTCATACCCATTCATATAACTGATAATATGACAAGTCAACATCTACAAGGGTTGACGCTTAACCGACTGAGCCATTCAGGCACCCTTATTTCTTCTTTTAAAAAATAAACTTTTCAGACTAAAGGAAGACTATATAATCATTTAATCAATGGTGTTTGGGAACATAAATGCATAAAATAACCTATAATACAAGATACATTATTATAAGTATCAGTATCATTGTTCCAATACATTCAATCTTTAACACCCTACTCTGGGTTAAAGGAATTTCTTCACGTTTATGAGGGCCAATTTAGAGTTCACACGCCTCAGTGGCAGCTGAGCACCATGAAATGAGAGCCACTGTGCAGCTATCTTTGCAGTTTCAAAGCTGGCACATGTGCTTTCTCCTCTCAGGGTACTGGTAATTTGCCAGTTTAGAGTAGAGGTAATATTATGCATCATTTGTGATTTTGTTTTCGTTGTCTTATATTTTTTTACTTTCCTGTTTAGGTTTTACTCATATAAAATTTTCAAGTATATAAAAAAATCAAATATTGCATGTACTCTGCTAACTGTTGAGGTGGTTGTGTGCTATTAATTTTGATAGTAAATAAATTTTTGACCTAGAAGGACTTACATGGTGACAGTTTATTTCTTCTTTTATAGAATTCTTTTTAAATTTATTTTAGAGAGATAGTGTGTGTGTGCAGGAGAGAGGGACAGAGGTAAAGAGAGAGAGAGAATCCCATGCAGGCTCTGTACCATCAGCACAGAACCCAATGGAGGGCTCAGAGCCACAAACCATGAAATCATGACCTCAGCCAAAATCAAGAGTCAGACGCTTAACCGACTGAGCCATTCAGGCACCCTTATTTCTTCTTTTAAAAAATAAACTTTTCAGACTAAAGGAAGACTATATAATCATTTAATCAATGGTATTTGGGAACATAAATGCATAAAGTAACCTATAATACAAGATACATTATTATAAATATCAGTATCGTTGTTCCAATACATTCAGTCAGTCATAAATCTCAATTTTTCCTTAAAGTATCTCAGGCATGTGCATCTATCTGTTCTCCACTATCAGTGTAGCATGGCATTTTTCCTCTTGCCTGGCTTACCAAAGCTGCCTTCTATTTGTTCTTCCCACCTCCCATATTACCTCTCCCCCTCCGTAATCCTGCCACTCCCATCTTCTTGTCCTCATTGGCATCATCAGTGACTAATGACACTATATGTGTGGCTCCTCACAGACCTGTCTATAAAAGGCTAGGTATGGAAGTATGGCCACTCTGCAAATATATTTATCCCAATGTTTGTGAAGCAATTAAAGGAAAAATGTTTTTTTTTTAATTCTCTAAATTATAGGCCAGTAAGGAGAGGGATTCTTTCCTTACCCAACAGGATGATGTAGTAGGGAAAATGTTCCCATTCTAGAAACATTGTTAGACCATGGGCATTTTTTATGGTGTTCCTTAAATGGATTAAATGTTTGAATTTTCAGAGGGAGTACTTGGGAGCTAAACATAATGAGAAGCCCTAATTCCTTCATAATGAAAGAAAGTCATGAGTTTAAGGGTTTCCAGATATCACTTTTCAATTTTATCTGGAGTTAAGCCGCTAATAGTGAAGTAAAGGGGTTTAGGCTTTGTTCTGTTTTGACCTCTGGTTTTTATTATCTCTATGAAAACCAATGGGTAGTAAAAGACTCTAGAGCTATAACTGTTTTCTAATAAAAATAATTTTTACATTATTCAAATGTAATGCCATTAAGGAGATGAACCTTAGGAATAAGAATTACAAAACTATAGAACACTAGGAATTGACATGATATGGTAGGTACATCACAAAGCTGTAAGTCAGACAATTTGAGTTTCATTCTTAGTCTTATTGGTAACTAAGTGTATGGTCTTGGACTAATTAATTAATCTTTCTACTTCACAGTTTCCTCATCTATAAAACAAAAGTAACCTCAAAGGTTTCATATATCATTCAAATTTCATAATTACCTAATCTCTCATCTCCTGGCTAGAAAGTAATTTCATAAGTACCAATTTAGACAATAGTAATAGTTTAACAAGTGGTTTCTCACAACCTTGTTGGTAGAGTAAGCTAATATGGGATAAGGATGCCTTTACTGAAGCCGGAAGGAACCCTTTATAATTCTCACTTGACTGGTTGTTTACTACAACACAGTACAGAAAAATCTGTTAATATCTCTTCACTTCTACTTTCCAGAACTAAATTAAGTGATAGAGATAGCCCACATTACCTATTAAACAGAGTGATGTTACAGTCCACTTGTCATAAATCTGTCTCAGTTTTCTTCTTGATGAGTCTGTAGGATTTATGGAACTTTACTGCCTTGTTATCTGGAGGTGCTGCACACAGATGCTATGGTCCCTTTGGTGAACCACACAGATTTCCCCATCTGGACTGCCTGGACAGATTTTTAGCTGGATTCTGCGATTCCCCAACTCCTGATGTTCATGCCCTTGTGCAATCCCATCCTCGTGAGTGTAGCAGGGACCTGTCACTTCATTCTAGCCAAAAGAATATGTCAAAGGAAATGAGATGTCTCCCTGTGGTTACGTTATGGTGTATGGCAAAGGTGATGAGATTTGATTCTCTTGCATTATATAAGAATCCATCTTGTTAGCAGACTTGTTCTAGAGTCTTGCTCTCCTTGCTGGCTTTAAAGGTACAAACTGTCCTAAATCCTACAACTGCAAGGAAATAAAATCTTCCAACAACCTGAGTTAATTTGGAAGTAGACCCAGTCAGAATTTGGATCTGACCCAGTCAGATCTCCAGATGAGAACCCATCCTAGCCAATATCTTCATTTCAGCCTTGCAGAGGACCCAGGTAAGCTGTGCCTGGACTTCTGATATACCCAAATTGTGAAATAACAAATATGGTAACATATTATATAATAATAGAAAACTAATACAAGGAATTTATTCCTTCAACTGCTGGGAAGGCTGAAAATTCCCAGCTATCAGCCTTCCCTAGGAATTGCCTCAGCTGAAGAGTCACCTCTTTCAAAGTCACACCCCCTTCTTGGGGAAGCTAATGCCTAGTGACTAGTCAGTGTGGAGATATAAAGGCCTAGCCCTTTGCCCCATCTTGAAACATGTGACCCAGTTCTAAAGCAATCAAAGGATCTACTTTTCCCTCTGTCCACCAATTATCCTGCTTCCTTCCCCTTATAACACACACGTGTGTGTGTGTGTGTGTCCTAGGCCTAGATATCAAACAACCAATGAAATTGCCTAACATTCTGTAAGGCTATCTTCTATTCTTCTATTCATCATCTCCCAATCCAAAAGGCCAATGGCTACAAAATGGGGGAATTTTGAAACAAGCATCATAACAATTATTGTGTCTTACACTCACTCACATGTTCTCAAGGACAGCCAGATATGCCAAAATCATATGGTGAACATGAAACATATGGTCTCAATAAAGTTCCCAGTTAAACTAGATAATACTTAAAAATAAAAGAGCATTGAGACAGAATTAAGAGAAGTATATGTTGATCCATATATTCATGATACTGTTGGTGTAGAAAAAAAGTAAGCAGGGGCACCTGGGTGGCTCAGTCGGTTGGGCATCTGACTTCAGCTCAGCTCACGATCTCGCGGTCTGTGAGTTCGAGCCCCACGTTAGGCTCTGGGCTGATGGCTCGGAGCCTAGAGCCTGCTTCCGATTCTGTGTCTCCCTCTCTCTCTGCCCCTCCCCCATTCATGCTGTCTCTCTCTGTCTCAAAAATAAATAAACATTAACAAAAATTCAAAAAAAAAAGTAAGCAGACTTTGGAAAAAGACATACTGAATTTGAATAGTTATCATTTGTATGACCTTAAGAAACTTGCCTACTCCTCTGAAACACAATTTTATTATCTATAAGATGGGGATTATATTAGTCTCACAAGGTTGTGAGAATTAAATTAAATGAACGAAAATATAAAAATGCCTGGCAGGGTATTCAATATGCAATAGGCACACAATAAAAGCTAGCCTTATCTCTTCTTTGTTTTGCCAACTTCTCTCCAAATCTTGACTTTTTTTTTTCTTTTAAGGAATGAAGGAATAAATGGGAAATCACCAGAAATGTAACTTTGAATAATTTCTGATTAATTCAAAGTTCAGAGGAGGATGAGAGTCATCTGGCCCAGGTACCTCTATTTTAGAAGTCTTTTTAATAACCTTCCAAATTACTGTTTGGCTGAGACTTTAGTTCTGCAATGGGTAAATCTTGGCATACTGAGATTTTTCCCAAGGTTGTTCTCATTCTTGATTCATAATTAGTAGCTGCCTTACCAAATTACCACACAATTATAGCACCTGAGTCTTTCTTGGAGCTCTTTCAATTAAAAGACTAGCTGGGATTGGCAAGGCTTAATTTTCTCCACCTTGTTGGTCCAAATCAACAGTGTATTATTTGGCACCATATAGAGATGATAGTTCCAAGTCCAAGGTATCTCATGAGTTTATCTATAATCCATATGACTTTATTATGGCAGTGAATGTTTGTTCTGCCACTGGGTAGACCAACAGATTTTAAATAACAGCAAAAAAAAAAAAAAAGAGTAATTTCATCCCTTAATGGATACACTTTCTGAGTTAGATCATTAGTGATACCGAGATGAATGATTTATATGAACAATTGAAATATTTACTTGAAAAATAGAAGTCTGGAAAATTTTGTAAAATGAAAGAGTATACAGGTGGAGGCAGGAATTAATGGAAGTTGATCCGATGTCAGCCTATTTTCTGAACAAACAAATCCCTTCTTTTAAGTTGTGAAGAACTTTTGCCAAATCCATCCATCCCCTTTTATGCACAATTTCTTGGCCTCTGTTATGCATTGGACTGATACAAAGACATACATTTTATGTGGTAACTAATCCCATCAAGGAAAATAGTGTGCTTTAAAAAAATGATTGCTGTTTACCATTAGCAGCAAAAGTGATTAATATACATCCTGGCCAATTCTCTACGGCTATAAATGCAATGCAATATGTATATATGCTTGCATATATGTATGGTGGCATACTGGGTAGGTTCAGGATATGATACTGGAAGAACTTGTCTCTTTCTTGCTCAGGAATAATGGTACTCTATTCTTTTGGAGGTAAGATTTCCAAAGACAAATTATATAAAAAGTCTCTACCATCTTAAAACATAACTGTATAAAGGAAAGCTGCATAGGCTTCAGGAAAGCTGTGATCCTTTCTTCAAATGAATTACAAGTGGAAGGCAAATATAGAAAGATATAAATAGTATTATTCTGGTTAAAAATGGGTTTTATATAGGTAAAAAATATGAAATAATTTGGGGTCCATGAAAGACGTGTGTGTGTGTGTGTGCGTGCGCGCGCGCGCGTGCATGCATCTTTCTGGAACTTTTGCAAGATTTCATGTATATTTGACTATATAGTCAAATACATATAACCAAAGTCAAATATATACACACAGTTATATATCTTGCAAGAGTTCTAGAAAAAAAATTAAAAAAAAAAAACAAAGAGAATGAGAGAAAACAGATAATGGTTGTTGTTTCCCTGAATTGAAGCAAGACAGGAGTCCCCATCTTGGGGGAGAAAAACTAAAATGTAAAAACATGAACACCAGACTAGGATAAATAAAAGCAAATCCAGACATGTCAAAATGAAGTTAGAACACAAACATATTAAAGATAATTAAAAGCTAGCAGGAAAAAACAATGAAAATACTGACAAAGAAAATGTAAAAATATTCATAAATATACAATGTTCATTGATCAGAGGACTCAAGTTCAGAAAGTTATCAATTTTCACCAAATTAATCTCTATTAATTATTCCATAAATTCAATACGTCAAAAAAAGCCCCAAAAGAAACTTCTTTTAAAGTGGAAAATTATCCTATAACTCAACTGGAAGAAGAAAGATCACAAAAATTTAAATCAGTTTTGAAGATGATAAATAAAAAATAGAGTTTTATTCTTCCAGATATCAAGACTATAAAGTGAGAATCATTGAGGCAGTTTAAATTTGTAACAAAGATAGACTAAACGAATCAAAAAGAGATCACAGAAACACAGTTGTACATTTACAAAAACACGGTCTATCAAAGAAGGCCAGATGTTAATGGCCTATATATGAATACAAAAAATTTAACCTTTATTTAAGAATTTATAGAATTAACAGAATAGTTTAATGAAATTGTGATAGGGAAAGATTTTTAAAATAACTCATGAATAGCAGAAACCATACATTAAAAAGTCAGTACTTTTTTTTTTTTAATAAAATTTAAAACATGATTAAGTCTCTATGGAAAAAGTTAACAGCTCTAGTCTGAATTTTTAAAAAATGGCAACACACATAATTGACAAATAAAATATAACAAATATATATAAAAACACCTATACTACAACAAGAAAAAGAATTAACTTATCAAGGAAAAAACGTGAACAAGCCATGTTAAGAGTAATTCACAGAAAAGAAATTGAATAGATAGTAAATTGAGAAGATATTCGATCTTCCCAGTAATCAGAACTGCATATTAAAGCCGCAATGAGATGCTGTTTCATACCCATTCATACGTTAAAACTAAAGTCTGAAAATTCCACTGTTGAATGCAGAAACATATAAGCCTTTATACAATGCTGTGGAAAATGTAAACAAGCTCAGCCATTTCGGATAATAATGTGGGCTTTATAAACACAGCTGAAGATGTGCACACCGAGTCTGGTTATATGGCCAGCCTAGTTCAACCCTTGAACACATGTGTAAAGATGTTACCTGCCACACTCTTTGTCAGAGTGAGGGAATAGAAGGCACTTTAATACTTTTCCGTAAAAATGAAATTAAGCAAACATCATATCTTACTTATAACAAGGAATTGTAGCAGTCAATTGAAATGAATGGATGAGAATCTATATGTATCAACAAGGAAGCAAAAAATAAAATGTCATGTGAGAAAAAGAGACAGATGATGATATGTACAGTATAATATTTATGAAATATTTCAGAAATACCTAATTAATACAATATATTTTTAATGAATATCTTTACATATGCAGTAAAAGTATAAAGTCCAAAACCAGAATCATACATACAAAATTAAAGAGAGTAGTTGTGTTTGGAGGGAAATAATAATAGTAACTAACTAATCTTTTTATTCTTTTTACATTTCTGAAATGTAATGATAGTACAAAAAGAATAATAATTTTTAAAAAACAACTATTGACCATCCCTCTAGATAGACTGCATGTCAAACATACGTAATTTTCCTATAATTTCAGGAGATTGCTAACATTCAGAAAACCATCAATTTGAGCTAGGACACTCTCGTTAGAGGTTCCACAAACCTCATGTCATGGTCAGGTGGTCCACTATAGCATAGTTGGTGGTCTTTACCCAATAGCTGTCAAATATTTTTCCAGCAGAACTTTGTTTCAAAGCAAATCTGAGTTAGAATACAACATGGTAAAACAGAGAAAAGTGATGGTGATTGGGATAAAGCAGTTTTGTGTAAACTGTTCTGGGTAAATTGTTCTCCCTCTTACCTAGGAAGTAGATTCTGAAAGCCCCCTAAGAGGACTCTGAGCTACAAGATTGAAAACGACCATTCCAATCTATTATATTGAAAGGCCAGCTGTGATGAGTAATCCCGTCAAATCACCAAACTATCCTACTGCTCAGGTTTATAACATTAACAAGCTGAGCAGTGAAATAAAATGAAGACAAATGAAGTACCAGCTGTTTCTTGGTTGGTTGATTCGTTTTGAGTGATTTAAGAATAAGATACAGTCACCGAGAGATTTTAAGAGTGACTTGGACAATGACGATTGAACCACGTGACCTATGGATGAAAGTCATCAGCAAACATTTATGGAATGTGTCTATAGGGTGTACTATCAGGCCTAACAAAAACCTTCACTATATTTACAGTGAAAACTTAAAAAGACAATATGAACATACAGATTTTATTTGCTTTCACTCACAAGGAGTTCAGAGCCTAACTGTACATAGAATTTAATAAATTATATTAAGTCTCTGTGCTACCACCTGCCTTACACTTTCTTTTTGGCATATGTTATGTTGTGCCACTTCCATTCAAGGTTAGAAAAATAAAGTCAACATTTTCCTATTATAAATAGCTTGAAATTATTTTTAGAAATATGTGTGAATATAAATAAAGAAGAAGACATTTTTATTACGTTCAAAATTTTCATTCTCATCTCCCAATCTTATTTGATAGTTGTTTTATGAATATCTGTGAATATACCATTTATTTATTCATCTCTATCAATAGAAATTTTTTGGTGGTGCATATTTTTATGACATTCCAGTTTTGTTTTCCTGCTAGATAAACTGATAATAACATTAGTCACCAAAATGATAAGGAGAATCGGATGCCACTGGGCCGTAGACTCCAGGAGATTTATGAGTCCTTTACCTCTCATGAACTCACATTCTACCATCACAGAAATAGAAATTCTTAAACATCTATGTGAGACTGGCAACTATAGCCTGTCTTCTTTTGCATAAATGCTACTTAATGAAAGTCAGATTTATATTTTTCAAAGCTGAAAAGGAGATTCCAGTTTTACTTTTGGAAATTTAGAAATAAAGGATCTATAATAAGTAAACATCCCATAGGACCACACTGGTGAGGGATGAATAAAACTTGAAGCCTATGAACAATTTCAAATAATCATAATGGATTCACTCCCTACTAATATCATCATTGTTTTTTTATATTCACAACAGAAATGTGAAATCATGAGCGCCTGGGTGGTTCAGCCTGGTTAAGCTTCTGACCACTGGTTTTAGCTTAGGTCAAGATCTTACAGTTCCTGGGATTGAGTCCCACCACAGGCTCCACACTGAGCATAGAGCTCGCTCCGGATTCTCTCTCTCCCCCACTCTCTGCACCTCTCCTGCTCTCTCACTGCTGCAGGTGTGCGCTCTCTCTCTCTCTCTCTCTCTCAATAAATGAACTTAAAAAAAATCATTCAGTCATAGAGACAATCATATGACTTTATTATGAAATTCAAGGTAGTTGTAGCAAACGGTTCCACCTGATATGCATTTTCTCTTTTTCTAAAAAATCTAAATGAATGATTTTAGGCTATAATTAGCAAAACAGAGGTCAGAGAGTTTTAGAATTAATTTGCATTTCATTATGAAATTATTCCAGGTACAAGAATTACAACGTCTCGTTTTGCTTCGCAATCTTTGTTTAAAACTCCATTTCTGTTTTCATTCCTGCAGATATAACATCCTACACTCATTTATGTTTTGTTTGTTTGAGGAAAAAGAAAGCCTGAACTCAGTCTACTGGGATCTAATTATCGGAACCTAATTCCAATTACAGTCTTTTAAATCAACGCTTTAGGCTTTCCTCCTTTCCACTTCCTTTTCAAAAAGGGCCATTTATATTGTTCTGAAGACTTTCCATGTTAGAGACTTCTATTTATAGATACCATCTACCACAGGTTTTGTAGCTCCATAATCTCAGTTTGCCAAACAACTTCACGCTCATTTGAAGTGTGGAATTTCTTTGTAATTTAAACGCCCAGGATAAGAGACATACAAAGATAAAACATACACAAATTAAGACTTTCTTGTTGAGATAAAACATAACATTTCCCTTAAACATCTAATTTTTGCAAAAAGTATAAAGAGAGCTACTAATAGAGGATGTTGCCTATGGATGTTTAAATTAAATGCATAAAGCTTGATCACAATGATTAAATTGGCAAAGTCGGCTCTCAAAATGGTGCTTTTTCACTCACCCTTGAACTGGCAACAACCAATAGGCATAAATTCAGTTTGCAACTTTATGAAATATATAAAGATAACTGCTTCCAACTTTCCATTTTGTTGTTTTATATTTTCATTTTGTAAAAAAATTTTCTCTCTTGTCAGATAAATATTTAGTCGAAAAGCTCTAAATTTCCCTTAGGATCTATTCACTTACTGAGTATTAACACTTAATAGTTACTCGGATGTGTTATCAACTCTAATAGTAAACAAATGCAGATAGAATCTCTCCTATCAGTCTTGGTTACACAGGAGTCATTATGATGACACATTTCATCCCAGACACACATAACTCATGTATATTAAGAGATATACTACAGACAAGTACTGGGGGACAATAAACATGAATCACAGGCACTGTAGTATCCTGCTACTGACTAATAAACAACTGTGGTTTGCCTCATGGCCTAGCCACAAGGTATACATCCAACACTAGTGAACACATGTAAATGTATTAACAATTCAAGTTGAAGCTAGCAACTATAATTTGAGTCTAGACTCAAATATGGCATTTATACAGGGGTGTGGTGTTTGATGGTCCATGGTCAACAGTTTGGGCAAACAAGGTTTGGAGATGTTTACTGTGTTGTGGTATATGGTTTTCCTTTCCTCTGTAGAACTTCTCATTTAGTAAGGTAATGTCATTATAAATTACAAAGATGAAACTAACACAATAGTTCTTACACCTTAGTGAGCATTATGATCAGCTAAAAGGCTTGTTAAAACATGGATTGCTGGTCCTACCTCCAGAGTTTTCTGATTGAGTAGAGTCTAGGGCGGGCCAAGATTTTACATCTCTAACAAGTTGTCAAATGATATGGATGCTTGTAGCCTACTGATCACACTTCGAGAAGTTTGCACTTAAGAACACATTTCATGGTTTTCTTTATGGGAATTTCATCTTAAGTACTAGTGTTCCCTATAATATATGTTGAGAAATATGTTTTATGGTCCTTTGGCTAAAAGAAAACTTTAGTTTAGGAAAGAATTTTGGAAACAAGTGAGGACAAAAGTGATCTCTTCCCTTCCAATATGATATTTTAGAAGCACCTGATAAACCTCCGAAAATTAAAAAAAAAAAAAAAGAAAAGGAATAAAGTTCATGAAGATATTGATGCAATTTTCATTGCAATTTATGACAAGTGATAATACTGAGATTGCTTTTTTTGATGTTTATTTTTGAGAGAGAGAAAGTATGAGTCAGGGAGGGACAGAGAGAAGGAAACAGAGGATCCAAAGCGGGTGCCTCACTGACAGCAGAGAGCCCAGTGTGGGGCTCGAACTCACAGACTGTGAGACCATGACCTGAGCCGAAGTTGAACACTTAACCAACTGAGCCACACAGATGCCCCTATCTACAGTATTTTTTTAAAGCTACAAGTTACATGTTTCCCAACAGTGAAATAGTTAATACCTTATGAACATTAAATTGAAAAGATAGTGTTTCAAAATTAAACAGCATAATTATAAATGATATGACGACATAAGGGTGCTATATGCAAAAGTAGACCTAGAAACTCAGTGCCCAGATGACACTACACAAAAAGGGTCAGGGAGAAAGGAGAAGAGTTGAATTATAATACTAAGATTTTGGATGATTTTTTTTCCTTTTAAAAAATGTGTCAATGCTAGTTTAACCATATATGAACATTTGTAAATGTTCCTATCAATATGTTCATTCTCCCCAAAAAGTATCATTTTAATTTTCTGGTAGCTGGTATTAAAAGCACTAAGCTCCGAATATGGCAGACATTTCTAGGATAGTTAGGTAAGAAGCTTAGTGGGAGGGGGAAAGTACTAAATAAAAGGAGAATGGAAGCTAATTTTCTTCATATCTTAAATGAGGGCTTACTGGACATAAACAGTTGGCTCAAGCTGGAAAATGTTCAGAGGACAGATTTTATGTTCAAAAGAGACAACTGAAATTTTTAATAAGAATATCCTCCTCCGTTCTTTTCTGCCTCAACTTCAGCTGACTGCTGGGCATTGACTTAAGGCCTTATGTCTGAATTTACTAAAGAGTTTCCTCTTGAGTTAAAGCAAGGAAAGGTTTTTGTCCCCCTTGAAATTAACAATCATTTTTGGACCTTGACATTTCAATTAGTTTCCCTTATTTTCTGTATTTTAAAATAAGCTGAGGGTAAGAAAAATATATTCCAGGATTTTTCTTAGTGCATATAAGTTTAGACTGCTCTGTTTTTCTTTAACTGCAACTGGGTTAAAATTTTAATTGTGTGATAATTTATTTCATTAAAAAACTCTCTTCACGGTAATTAACAGTTAGCATGAAATCAGAGATCTCATTGATTATACACAATTTTTTCCTCCCCATATTTTTGCTTAAAGATGCTCAGGATTTTGATGTTTGGACAGAGGCTTTGAGGCTTTGAGTTTGTTACTAACTGTACAAGGCACAGAGCTTTTTTCTTTTCTCATTAAATATCTTTATATAGATTTTTCAATATTCAGAAATATAAGGATATTCTCTACAAAACAACGCCTTTGATTTAAAACATCTGCCTTAAATTTCTGACCCTCAAAGAATAATTTAGAAGTACAGAATATTTTTTCCAGTTATTTAAAAACTGATGTGTTGGTACAATTATAAAGTTGCCCTAAAAAGCAAGTCTCAGCATATTCTTAATCAGAGTAAAATGTGATTCTTTCCAACAAATGCACTGTTGAATTTCTTTCTGCCTTTGTCAGTAAAACAGCTGTGAACAGATTAAACTTTGTGATTTTTAAACTTCTCTCTCATGACTCACTTGAGACTTCCCTTTTTGCCTGTTCTACAGCTAGTAGAATGTTCAAGGAAACTAATTGGATCAAACACATTTCCCAGTTCATACAATTTTTGTCACATTGTCTACACCAGCTTTTAAACTTAAAGGTAACGCTTTTGAAGCCTCCAGTCCATGCAAGGATCCCTTAAAGAATCAGTTCATTGGTGAGCACACACACATTGAGGACCTACTACGTGCCAAGCTCTGTCCTTGGTCCCTGTTCTAAGCTAGCTGCAATCTCAGTGAAAGAGACAGGGAAGACATGGAGATACACATGCTTGCAATGACTTGATGAAAAGATCTCAGAAACCATTGACATGACTCACAATTCAGTCATTAATTTGTTATTAAATAAACCTCTGGAAATTCTTGAATTACACTCCAGTGAGAGTTAAGATTTTGATCCAGGTTGGTAGAGGGATAATCAATAAAAATAAGAATAATAGAACACCTGAAAGTCATTCCCCAACACTAGATGCATAATAAACTAGACAATCTTTACACAGGGAAGGACAGTGGGGCATGGCTAAGTACAGTGACAGGGCTTTATTTATTTATTTATTTTCCATTTAAAAAAACAAATGTGCCTGTGCTGACAAATACGGGTGAGTTCACAGGAACAACAGGGAAGGAAGCTTCAAAGTGGGACTACCTACCAGTAAACGGAACAGATGGCCAACACACACAAGGCCTGTAAAATACACTGGTGCAGTGGCATGATGCTTACTTAAGTAGGAAGGAGGGTTGGAGGAGACAGCAAAATTCAAAAGCCTGGACACCTTCAATGAAGAATATTAAGCACAAACAGGAAGGCCACGCTAGTCATTGTTTTATTACACATAAAAATTTCTTAGTTTAACCCAGTTCTCATGCTTGTGTTCTATGCAATAATATAGTCACACAAAGTAGCGTAATACCAGGAAATTTAAAACGAAAGAAATTAAACTTATCCATTAAAATTATATTGGCAATTACCAAAGTTACCAAAAACCTTTGTAAAGAAAATAAGAGAGGTGAGTTCATGTGAACAATTTAGACAATAAAAACGTAAGCAGCACTATTAATGGATGTGCTAACTGCTATTCCTTATAGCCCACAACATTTCCATCCCCTAGACCCCCACAGATACATTACACCAGATTGTGAAGCTGTTTGCAAAATATAAAGTGCTATAAAAGTACTGGATAATAATGATAATTCATCTTGCTCTCCGTCTCTATAGCATTTATTTATATTGCACTAAATTTGAGCTTTTATTGCTCCCAAATGAATCTGCGGGTCTGTATTTCTTTCTCTTCCTTAAGCAGTAATACAATCTAAGTACATCAGACAGGTCAGGGCTGGGTGGGAGGCAGTTTGCCTGCAGTAGTTTATATAGCAGGGGTCAAATGGTGCGCAACACAGTCAGACTTCCTGATCAATTTCAACGGGCGCTGTCTTATTTCCTCTACTTGGGAAAAGTTGATGGGGTGAGAATGCTCCATCAATGGGTCATATCCCTACAAATTCATGGCATTTTACTATGAAAGCAGAATATTGCCATTGTGTCTTTTGAAATTTTTCTCATAAGCTTTAAATATTCTTATTCCCCATGCATAGGTTTACACAGTGATATAATTTCACCCCCATTGTTCATTCTGCCTTGCTCTATCTTTGTCCCTTTGTCAGGTACAGATGCTAAAACTGAAGACTCCTAGATGTTCCATTAGCAGAATGGTTCATCCTGAACATCATGCCACTTACTGTGTTGCCACTAAATAAGCAGATGGCCACTTGTCTCCTGCATCTGGACCCCATGGGAGTTCTCAGTCAGGGAGCACCCAGCTTTACAAAGAGAAGGAGGTGGTAGCAGAAAATAAACAAAGAAAGAAATACGAGGGAGACAATAATATAGTTGAATAGAAACTAAGTTAACTTGTGTACTATCATGAATTTCTATGGGTCTGTTCTTTATTTCTAATATCAGCACTATATCAGATTCCATACTTTTATCTTTTTAAAATTTTCCTTTCATATCCAACAGTTTAGTTGATCAAAAAATGAAATGTTTGTTTATCGTGCAAAAATGACTACTTTATAATCATGAATTGAATAGGGGGCGCCTGGGTGGCTCAGTTCGTTAAGCATCTGAATTCAGCCCAGGTCATGATCTCACAGTTCGTGAGTTCGAGCCCCGGGACAGGCTTTGTGCTCACAGCTTGGAGCTTGGAGCCTGCTTTGGATTCTGTGTCTCCCTCTCTCTCTGCCCTTCCCCAGGCTTATGCTCTCACTCTATCTCTGTAAAAACTAAATAAACAAAAAAATTTTTTTAAATGTTCCTTTGAACCAATGAATGCAATCACAATATTAAAACCCTAAAACCTCTACATACCCATATTAATTAATGCATCAAAAGCATTTGACAGAATTCAAAATACACCATGATAAAAATCCTCAGAAAACCAAATATAGAAGTTAATAAAATACAAATACATTAAAAACCTACAGCTAACACCACACATAATGGGGAAAGACTAAATATTTTCCCCCTAAGATTGAGAATAAGGCAAGGATGTCCACTCTTAACACTCTTGGACTGTGCAATAAGGTAAGAAAATATTATCTAAGGTATACAGATCAGAAAGAAAGAAAATAAACTAGCCTTATTTGTAGATGACACAATGGTATACATAGAAATCCCTGGGAATTGGGGCACCTGGGTGGCTCAGTCGGTGAAGAGTCCTACTTCTGCTCAGGTCATGATCTCGCAGTCCATGAGTTCGAGCCCTGCATCGGGCTCTGTGCTAACAGCTCAGAGCCTGAAGCCTGTTTCAGATTCTGTGTCTCCCTCTCTCTCTGACCCTCCCCCATTCATGCTCTGTCTCTCTGTCTCAAAAGTTAAAAAAAAAATTTAGAAAATCCCTAGGAATTAAAGTACACAAACGAACAAAAAACTAACCAAACAAAACTAAACAAACTCCTAAGGTAGCTGAGTTTGGTAAGGTCACAAGATAGAAGATTAATGTACAGAAATCAATTATATTTCCATACACTAGCAATGAACCATGGATACTGAAATTAAAAAAATACAATCACATTTTTTACAATCACTCAAAACTGACATAATTAGGTAAAACTCCAAAAAAACCAAGTATAGAGTTTCATCTAAAAACTACAAAACATTTTATGAAAGAAACAGTGAAGATCTAAATAAATGGAGAAGATACTGTGCTCGTGGGTTAAAATATTCAACAAAATAAAAATGTTAACTTTTCCTTAAGTTATATATAAATTTAACAAAATTCCAATCAAAATTTCAGCAAGATTTTTTTTGTAGATATAGACAGGTTATTTTTAAAATTTATATGGCAAAGAAACTAGAATAGCTAAAGCAGTTATGAAAAAGTAGAAGGAATCACTCTGCCTCATTTTAAATCTTATCATATAGCTATATTAATCAAGACTGTATGGCATTGGCAGAGAGAATGATACATAGATTAATGAAACAGAGTAGTGAACCCAAAAGTAGACCCACACAAGTAGGGACAACTAATTTTTGACAAAGGTGCAAAAGAAGCTGAATGTATTTTTTCAATAAATGTTGCTGTAGCAATTAGATATCCATAGGCTAAATAAATAAATAACCACAATCTCAATCTCAGATTTTATGTAAAATTCAAGTCAAATGGATAATATATTTAAATATAAAACATACAACTTTAAAATGTTTAGTAGAAAACACAGGAGGAAATCATTAGGCTGTTGGGCTTGGTGAAAAGTTCTCAGACATGGCAACAAAAGCATAAAGCATAAAAGAAAAAAAATCAATAAATCAGGCTTCACCAAATTTTTAAAATTTTGCTGTATGTATGACCCTGTTTAAGGATGAAGAGACAAGATACAGACTGGGAGAAAATATTTGCAAACCACACATCAGCCAAGACTCCCATCTAGAATACATAAAGAATTCACAAAACTCAACAGTAAAAATGCAAACAACTCAATAACAAATGGGCAAAAGATGTAAAGGCATAATTCATTGAAGAGGATATTTGGGTGGCAAATAAACACATGAAAAGATGATGAACATCACTAGCCATTAGGAAAACACAAATTAAAACTATGATGAGGTATCACCTCATACCTATAAGAAGCTTTAGAAAAAAAAAAAAAAGTGACCATACCAAATGCTAGCAGAGAAATGGAGAAAAAGTATTTCTCATGCATTGCTGGTAGGAATGTAAAATTGTACATGTACTCTGGTAAATTGTTTGGTAGTTTATTTAAAAACTCAACATGAACTTACCTTATGAACCAGCAATCACACTCCCGGGCATTTATCCCATAGGAAAGAAAGTTTATATCCTCATAACAACCTGCACATGGATATTCACAGCAGCTTTATTTGAATAGCCAAAAAGTTGAAACAACCAAACTGTCCCTTAATCAATCAATGGTTAAGCAAACTATGGTCTATCCATCCCAGAGACTATTTTTCAGCAATAAAAGGAACTACTGATATATGCAACAACTTGGATAGATCTTAAGAACATCATACTGAGTATAAGAAAGCCAATCTCATAAGGTCACCTACTATAGGAGTCCATTTAAAAAATTCTCAAAATGACAAAACCATAGAGATGGGAAATAGATTAATAGTTGCCAGGTATTAGGGATGGTGGAGACAGGGATGAGTCTGACTACAAAATGGGTAGCATGAAATAGACCTTTTGTGGTAATGTAATGTTTCTGTATGTGTGCAGTGGTAGTTACAGGAAACTACACATGTGATCAAAAGACCTGGAACTATGTGCATACATTATGTCAATGTCAATTTCCTGGGTTTGGTAATGTATTTAGGCAAAATATAGTTTTCACTATTTGGGGAGAATGATGAAGAGTAAACAGAACTTCTCTGTACTATTTTTGGGTCTTCCTATTAACCTATAATTATTTCAAATTAAAAAAATTATAAGAAGCGGCTCCTTTGTGGCTCAGTCAGTTGAGCATCCTACTCTTTGATTTAGGCTCAGGTCTTGATCTCACAGTTTGTGAGTTTGGGTATCGCATTAAGCTCCGCTGACAGTGCAGAGCCTGCTTGGGATTCTCTCTCTCTCTCCTTTCCTATCTGTCCCTCCCCTGTTCATGTGTGCATGCACTCTCTCTAAAAATAAACTTAAAAAAATTATAAATAAAATGTTCTCTCTTAATTAGTGATAAGGGATATAAGTTTTATATATGCATATATACAGAGATTATAGATAGCATAGATTATATGCATAGATTATAGATACAAGCATATCCATGCCTAATTTTCTTTGAATAACATAACCAGATCCAAACTCCTCACTAAAATCTAGAGTGCACGAAAGAAATAATGAAGACATCTATACATGGCTGAAAAATATTTCTTTTAGAGGTTCCTTAAACTCACCACTTTGGACAGCATGGATAGCTCTGTGGCTGCCAGGATATTATTTAATATAATTGGTTCTACTAGATGGCCAAGAAAATTGAAAATATATCCCAAAGTATCTGCCATTCTGGGTGAAGAGTTTCCTCAGTTGAAGGTTTTGATTCATAAGATCAAGTCATCAGTACATGTACTGTGGAATGAGTGAATAAGCAAGAAAATCATAAAGGGATTAATAATATAGGAAATGAGTACAGTTCTTTGGTTACCTATTCTCTAAGGTTGAATCCATTAAACTCTAAGAGCAACTTTGTACCCTTTCTAAGTGAAAAAATCAGGTCACAGCTCCCCTTGAGGAATGGCCAATAAAACTTTCACCTCAGTAGGCCACTAGTATAAAATTATCTCATATCTACAGTAAAAGAACAATGTTTGGAAGATGAAAGTGATCATTGACATCTAAGTAATGAATATCTCTTTCAAAAGACTCATATATATATATATATATATATAGAGAGAGAGAGAGAGAGAGAGAGAGAGAGAGAGAGATGATATATTATTAAGCAATTCATTGGCCATTAAATTCAGAAACATTTACAATATATTAATTTTTTAAAGCTTTAAAAATGTTGACCAGACAGTTGTCCAAAGCAGCTGGAATTCTTTTAGAACAGTTCCAATGGAAAACTCATTTATTTAATCAGTTATTCTATAGATTAGATGTCTTTTTCTGCTCACTGAAACCCCCAAATACCTTTCTTCTTCAAATTCCTGCAACACTACATGCTTGCTTATGACTTTTCAAGGTGTGATGGATTTGTAATGTATGTGTGATATGTGATTATAGTCATGTGGATACATTATCTATCTCTTTTACTACATTTTCTATGCTTGTCAACTTGTCACCAAGCTAATCCTGTGTTTTTCCCACCATCAGCCTTTCATGCTTATATTGGCTGAATAAATGTATGAAAGAACAAATGAACACTAAGAATGTGGGCACCATTTTCACCTTGATGGATCAACTTATCTCAACATCAGAAAAATATTGTTTAGACTTATTAAAAGTATTTGTTTGTCAAAGAGTTGCATATATTACATACTAAAAAATGTAGATTAGAAGAAATAAAGTACAGAGATTATGAACCTTATAAATATATGCACCTCATAAACATGTAATGAATGTAGGGATTATTATTAGGTATCAGTATATTGGTAATATTAATATTCATGATTGATTATTTCCATATTATAAATGCTATTGTTGTCTTGTGGATATAAATGAAGAAAATTAAAATTAGTATACATGCTGTAATGGTAACACTGATTATTTTAGGCCAACATTTCAAAAGATAAAAAGAATGCTAAAAATGAAATTCCTATTCTTATCTATCCTATTTTTGACACATTCTTGTCTTCTCAGTTTATTACAAAGTAAATTGAAGTTTGGTAGAGACTTTTAATTACATTTATAAAATATAGGCCACCAAATAGAAAAAGAAATAATTGACATTTTCAGGGCGGCATCATATAACTTAATCTTCATTTAGTCAAATATTTCACATAGCTGTTTTTAGAACATGTTTGTTCCAGGGATGGAATAATGTAACACCAGAATTGTTCTGAGATGATATATTGTTTCTAACTCTTTAGTGAGATGGCTTTATTAACTAGGTATACAAGTTCATCATGTAGTCATCATTGATTGCATAATTGCTACCTCACCTCTTCCATTCATCTAAAAGATTTTCCAAGACTTGTGTTTTCCTTTCTTGACTTACATACAATGAGTTTGTCATAATCTGTACTCAATTTGTAATTCTTCCATGACAGTGAATGTCTATAACACATTCCCCTTAAGAGCAATTTGGGTAACATAGTATAATAGTCTTTTGTTACAGGACAAATAATAGTATTATTTCCTCCCCCAAAATGTGGATATATGTATTTTCTAATGATATGTCACTGGTAATATGTCTGATATTTTTATCAAGAATCCACTGAAATTCTACAGACCCTTGATGTATTCAACTTTTACTCTACAGTTATCTGACTTACAAGGATATAAAATTTTGCTACATTATAAATTACTTGAGAACATTTATGGAGTCTTTACTATATTTCTGCCAGAATCTCTGTTAAACTCTTTACCTGTATTATCATATCTTATTCCATTAGACACATGAGGGGGGCATTACTATTTTCATCAGGTTACAAATGAGAAAATTGAGGTACAGAGAGTTTAAGTAAGTGGCTCAAGATCGTAAACTAGAAAATGGTGAAAATGGGTTTTGGACCCAGAGAATATGACTCATGAGTTTGGAGGTAAATCACAAATGACCTCCAATTATGATATAAGCCATGCTGAAAAAAATGAGAGAGTAATGAAAGGTTAGGGGTAGAAGAAAACTCAAACACAATTTAAGGAACCATTACAAAGGAAGAAACTGGGGCTAGGAAAATGAGGTGACTTGGGGAGAATTAAAATTCTTGTAAGAGAGCCTGATGAATGTTTAGAATTAATCATGGGGAAAAAAAAAATAATGGCCCTCACTTCCAGGGGCATCTGGGTGGCTCAGTTGGTCAGCCATCCCGGCTGATACTCGGATCGAGCCCCACATTGGACTCTATGCTGACAGCCCAGGGCCTGCTTGGGATTTTCTCTCTCTCTTCCCTCCCCACTTGCACACTTTCTCTCTCAAAATAAATAAATAAAATTAAATATATATATTATATATATATATATATATATATATATATATATATATATATATTACAATGGTCCTTACTCCAAACAGCAAAATCACTCCTGGTAACACTTTCCAGAACATGACTTACAAAAATAGTTATAGGTGAAATTCCTTTTATTATTCTAGTTGTCACATTTGTAAAAAGATGAGATTTTTATCGCTGTTATTATAAATCCATGGGAATCAATGCATGGAGTGGATGGGAAAATATTAAGTTACCATGTAAGTTGTTAAAAGGAGAAATGTGGAGAAAAACCTCGACTATTGTTCACATTGATTTCTCCACAATATCTACAACGTATCATAAGTTTAACTTGTTTTAATGAATGCTATTTAGAAATTCCTTAGAATGCCAGGTTTTTGACTCACAATATTATAACATGTTGTCCACGTGCACATGGAAATTTAAAATGAAGGTTTTAATGTACAATGAAATAAATTTAGTTCACAGTATTTTGGTGAATACATATTCAGATTAATCTGCATAGTATCGAAATCCCAATATGTGATCCTGTGTGAGAGCAACAACTTTAAATTCCCCATCTGAGTAAACAGCAATTTGCATTTGTGATTAAAGGTTATAGGAATATTTAATATCAAGCTGCTTTCTCCTTCCACTCATCACTTCCTCCCATTTACCTATATCCAGGTAAGAACTAAAAGTCGACTCTATTTAGGGAAGTACATTTGCAATTAAAAAAAAAAATTCACACTCAGAAGTCTAATATAAACACATTTAATCATTATTATATTTACCTGAGCCTCTCCAGCCCAACTAGCCTATGTAGATAAAATGTTACAGGATGACCATGGAAAATTTCAGTATTATAATCATCACAGCCTTATTGAAAACCAGCAGCCAAAGCTATAGTGATGTAGAAACAGATGCCAAAAGCAAGGAGTATCAAGCTTCTGGCAACAGGTATCCTCTCTTTACTCTGTCAGCTAATTAAATCTCCAGGTTAACCAAAGTCCATTTCATTAGGCTTTTCTTGCACGTACTTTTTAAAACCAGTCTGAAACTCTTATATATAATGCACAGTTTAACTCACTTCAAATTTATAGACGAGAAAGCCCCAGTACACTATCTCAAAGGAGGATGGACATTTGTCCTATAACATCTTGCTCTAGCCAAGATGAGGCCCCTCATGGGACCCCCTCCGCCAGCAAAAGAATACAAATTCTTAGAAAGTTTTTTTTTTTTTTACTTTGACCATTTCATCCATTATAATTACAACTCATTCTTTAGCCATGATTTTTCTTAATCTTTGTTGCAAAAAATAAATTACTTGAATTACAAATTCCAAAATTAATGGGAGGAAGAAACTGGAAAAGGTTAGTGTCCCCACAAAAATAGTGTGCCATCTTATTTAGGTAGTAACATATGACCTGTAAGTTATACTCTAGACATAAAAGAGAATGTGAAAAACTCCAGCAAATAAAAATAGAAAAACTTACAGCAAATAAACTGAAAAAAAAAAAAAGATTATGTTTCTTGGTTTTCTCGTGGGGGCACTATTGGATTGAATGGGTTGACACAAACATTCAATTAATTTAGAATGTTTCTAAAACAACACACTGGGTGGCTTCTGGAAGAAACGTAAAGGCCAAGTTAAAAAAAAAAAAAAAATCTGGGTGTGTGCTGAAATTCTCCAGAGCCTAATGCTTCCCTCCCATGAAGGAGAATAATCCATTCAAAAGCAAAGGAAAAAAAAACAAAACAATACAAAACAATACAAAACAAAACAAACAAACAAAAAACCAAACCATGTCAGTTAACTGATTTGAAAAAGCAGAAGAAAGACTCCTTCTCTCTGTATTTTAAAGTTGCTCTTTTTCCTTAAATTGACACATTGGACTATAATGAGGGGCACTGAGACTGTTTCAGCAACAAAGTCACAGTCTATAGTGATGTTTCTTCTTTTAAATGTGAGTCCTTCTTTTACAGTAAACATAAAAGTCTCATGCTCAAATTTAGGAAACTCTAACTGCTGCTGTCACAGATTAAACCCAAAATCTCAGTAGTTTAATAGAGACAAGTTTGTTTCTGGTGTTGTTACAAAAATGCTAATGTTAAAGTCAATTGCATGCTGTTGGGGCTGGAGAGTCCCCATTTTGGTGGATCTCTTCAGGGAATCAGAATCATTTTTCTTGTGCACTCAGCCCTCTTCAACAGAGAAGCCTAAGGATGCCGTAGGGATTAGCTCCATTCAAGTCAGAGGGAAGAGGACAATTTCATGGAGGACCATGAAAGTGTGTTGTGGCCAGACCTGAAAGAGGCACACATGGTTTCCACCCATGTTTCCCTGGTCAGATCACTATCACATAGCATCCTCTAGCTGAATGTCAAGGAAGAAAAGGAAATGGGCTGGTTAAATACTTATTAGTCTTTGCCTCATGTTCCAGGAAAATCCTGATAAATCCTCACAGAAGGTGCCATCCATAAGGTTCATGTCTTAGAGTTTGTATACTATGTATCCCTACCAGCTAAGATACATTAATTCACTCCACGGATATTTACTGAGTGATTCTGTGTGCCAGAAG
Source organism: Herpailurus yagouaroundi (assembly GCF_014898765.1). Classification (NCBI taxonomy): domain Eukaryota; kingdom Metazoa; phylum Chordata; class Mammalia; order Carnivora; family Felidae; genus Herpailurus; species Herpailurus yagouaroundi. The sequence continues at coordinate 27,517,772 of NW_024412427.1, read as the reverse complement.
CAATTTAAGTAAGTAGACTAGTGAATAAAACAAAACAAAACAAAACAAAACTCCTTTGTGCCTGGAGATAAGACAATAAACAAAATAAACAGGTAAATTTTATAGTATGTTAGAAATGATCAGGACTGGGGGCGGGGGGGGGGGGCAGCAGAGAGATGAGAGGCAAAGAACACGAGTGCATGAGGAGAGTTACAATTTTAAGTATGGTGGCCACAATTTAAAAGGAAGTGATGATGCGTACCATCAGAAAATATAGTCAAGCATCCACTAGGTGGTTTGCATTTAAAATTTTCTCAATATAAGTTTATAAAATCCTGAATATATTATCTGAAAATACAACCACTTTCCTTCTCTCCTGATCCAACCCAAGTGATAAACCACTGTCTTATAAAATAAGTAAGAAGTGCCTATCTTTTAAATTCTAACAAGTAAAAACCAAGGTAGATATGTTTTATTCATAAAAAAAGAATACCCTGGACCCCCTGTACTCCAGTGGAGTCTTTTGATATGTGAAGGTACTCAAGCTAAGGGAAGTTAAATGTCTTGACCAATGAGGTTATATAAATGGCAGAGCCAGAATAAGAATCCATTTAAGCCAAGTTGTCTTTGAGAAGTTATTTCAAGTATGTAGGAGGCTGCAAGTCCCAAATGACCTGTGGCCTTGAAAGACCTTTAAAATGACCAAGGACAGAGTCACCTTGCATAGAACTAATCCAACAAACATTTGTCATTATGCCAAGCGAAGAGCTAAGATTAATTTATCAGGGTTCTCCTAACCTAAATCCTTGCTTTTCTCTCTAGCACCTGGCCATGTGCTTAGCTTCTTGTTTCACTTTGAGGGTTGGTTCTCTGCCCTAGAGATTTCAGACTAAATTTGTGCCCAGGGGATTCTCCTGACTCAGCATGCCACAGTATTCCTTTGCTGCCAGGCTTCACTCTGGTTGGTGTCATGGAACTAAAGTTCAAGAATCATCATAAATAGGGAGAGTTAAGGCATCTGAGTGGCTCAGTTGGTTGAGTGTCTGACTTCAGCTCGGGTCATGATCTCGCAGTCCACGAGTTCAAGCCCCATGTCCAGCTCTGTGCTGACAGCTTAGAGCCTGGAGCCTGCTTCAAATTCTATGTCCCTTTCTCTGCCCCTTCCCTGCTCATGCTCTGTCTCTCAAAAGTAAATAAACATTAATTTTTTTTTTTAAAATAGGGAGAGTTAACCACTGACGATAAGCTACCTTGGCTTTATAACGAATTTATATTGAAGTGCTTTAAAAGAGATGATTTATTCCCTCTAAATACCCTCAAGGAGACACACAAAATCTCTAAGACAGAAAACAGAACATATAGCTACTCCTCTTCCCATTTCTTCCTTGGAAACAGATGGAAAAATCTGGTCTCCACTTCCCAGCCCAGCCAGCTCCATGCAAGAAGAATGGAAGGAGCTAGGTTAGTTCCTGGATTCAACAGCATGGGAACTTTGCTGCTGTTAACTGTATGATTTTGAGAATAAGTTTGTTTATCTGGAAGTCTGCCTCTTTCCTGGTACCCCCAATTCTAGTCACTCAGTAGCTGCCAACATTTAATTGCTAGGCTCAAAATCCAGTCCAATGTCACAGTTCCTCAAAGACTTGTTCCTCCCGCTCAACAGCCCTCCCAGAAATAGGAATTCTCCTCTTGATACCTAGTATTTAATGATCTCTACCTTATCCCAGACATGATGAACTCTGGTCATGTATGTCATCTTGTCAGACTGCCTACCAGTTGAAACCTTCTGCTAAGAGCTCTTGAAGACCTAAGTAATAAGCATTTACATGGTTACCTGTTGACATCATCTCCAGGAATCAAACTCTCCCTGCCTGGCTAGGTACCTTCCTATTACTTGACACTTAACATGTGAGCAGTCTGGTTTCTGTATCCCTGGACATGCAGAATGGCCCATTGCTCTGTTTCCTGAACAGCCACCTGCCAAAAGGGTAGCAGTTCCTAATCTTATAGAGACAGTGGCCACTAGCCCTGTGCAGCTACTGAAATTAAAGTTTAAATTAATTAAAGTTAACTAAAATTAAAAGTTCAATTTCTTATTTGAACTAGCCACATTTCAAGTTTTCCGTGAGTGCCACATGTGTTTAGGGGCTACCACACTGGACAGCACATAGAATATTTGCATCAGCACTGAAAGTTCTGTTGGATGACACGGATCTAGAGCTTGGAAATGAAATGTCAAAGGACAAGGATTTGGCCAAGAGGAGTCAGTCTTATTAATTTATGCAACTAAATGATGTGTACTAAATTATGCTGATCCTATCCCTAATGGAACTAATATTCTAATAGCTTTAAAGCATGAGCTGAAGGATATAGATAATTGCAGGCAGGAATCATTGTCTATTTCACTCACTGATAAATACAAGAACCTACAAGGCTGTGACTGGCACATTGTAGAAACATCTTGTAGAATTTATATCGACTGGATGAACAGACACACAATACTACAGTTAATTATAAGGAGATCATCATAGAGGAATAAGAATGATTTTCTGGGCTCCACTACAGGTCAGATTAAATAGCTCACTAAATGTTCCAATTCTTTTTCTGTGGTCACCAATTTTCTAGTCACTAATTCTACATCTTGGGCTTCTTCACACCAAGAAAAGGTAAATAGGGCTATTGCAGCTGCAAAATTAGAATAGCCACATTGTAGTTGAATAAACTGGCAGACATATTCAGACTCAGTCTTTTGTGAGTCTGGCTAATGTCTTCTGGAAGAATACAAAAAAAAAAACAAACAAACAAAAAACAAAAAACAAAAAACAAACACACAGTCCAAAATAAATACCAAAAAAAAAAAAAAATACCAAAAAAAATACCAAAAAACAAAAAACAAAAAACAAAAAAAAAAACCACACACACAAAACAAATTGAGACTCAGTGCTTAGGCCAAATTGGTCCCTGATGCAGCCACATCTGAGAAGTGAAACCCCAGGTTGCTCTGTTTAACATCTTTTAACAGTAGTGGCATTTGTTTCTTCCCAAGCCTGCAGTATAGGAGAGCTTTCTCTGGCCCTCGCAATCACCTAGAACTGTACATTCAAAACTGGCATGTTTGTTCCCATCTGCATCCCACCAGCACTTTCTCAGTTGGACTGATCCAGTCTGCAGAGAATACAGACTGGGAAGCATCAGGAAGAAGAGGGCAAGAACTTGTTAAAGATTAGGGTTAGGAGTGTCTGAAGTAGGAAGAAGAGGCTGACACCTGGGGAGAAGGAGAAAGAAAGGGATGGGGCGATTATGTTCAGGTATTCATCATTGAGTCTAGATCTGGATTTGGAGTATAAGATGGGAACTTCTATCATCTGAGTAATTCAGTCTGGAAGAATCTCATCTGAACTGTCATTCATAGGTATCTGACACTCCACGAGCTTATTTAGACTACGGCTCCCATTCCCCTTTCTACACTTTCCTATATAGAGATAAAAAGAAAATGCATGGAAGGGAAATGTAATTACTCATGTACCCACATTGGTCTACCAGTTAAAGTCATATTTGAAAGGGATATGTAGACTGAAAGGGAAGAAGGTTTATCTCATCAAACCTAATAGAGCACAGAAATCAATCTTCGAGTTTGGTGACATGACAGATGTTACAGCTGATCTCCCTCACCCTCTAAATGCATGGCTGGTCAGCTCTATGAACAACTGTTATCCTGGGATCTTTGAATGAAAAGCTCAGGTTCTTTTAGGAAGAATGAATGTTTGATACGGCTACTTTGGATTCTTAGAAATAATCAAAAGGCACTCACATATATAGAAATACTGGATGGGGAGACAACATACCTGGTTTCTAGTCTTAATCCTAGGACTAACTAGATTGATTATATACTTCCATTGGTCTCTTATATTGCTTTCTTCTATGAGATATTGGAGGTGGAGGAGGTGTTAGATGTGATAGAGAGGAAGAGAGAGAGAGAGAAAAGGAGAGGGAGAGGGAGAGAAGGGAAGAGAAGATAACACTGATTGCCAAAGTATTAGATAAATAGTGTGTTCTAATGAAGACTTCCCCTGAATCATTGCCCTATTTATGTCTGGCCAAAGAAGCAAACTAAACATGCTACTCCAACATTTTTATTCAGGAGATCAATTTTTCATCCCCAATCAGGTTGACACCATCTCTGGAAAATGCTTATAGTAGGCACTTTGGTTTCCTTTGGTTACAAAAGGGTTTAGACTAGTTCAACAAATGAACACACAAAATGTCAAAATGATGTTGTAACAGAAGCATGCACAAGCCAAGCAGCATCAGATGTGCTTTTGAGCCTGTGGCCCTAATTCACCTCGATGTGAGTGGGAGGCCTGGCTAATCCAGGGCCCCATAAGGAATTCTGACAACATGCCTTTTGCTTTGTACTGTGCATGCTATAATTCCTAGGTGCATCTGAGATATTACTGAAGCAATACTTTCTCTTTCCAAAGCACTTCATAATCATTAATGATTTAAGCCTTACAACAATCCCTCCAAGGGAGGTCAGTAGCAAAACACCAGAAGCACAGATGAAGAAACAAGAGGAAGATGTAAAATGATGTGGTAGAAATTTCAAAGAGAAGAGGCAATATTAAAGCAAGAGCCCTCCTCTCATCATATAGATATATCAAAGTGGGTGGGTGATGGAAAGTATTTTCAAAATGAGGTCATGTCCATTCCCTCAATACCAATAAAGTTCACCCTCAAAACTCCCCTCCCTATCTCCACTGTTTTCTTTTCATCTCCTTAATTCTTTTAATGTCTGAAGTCACATTACCATTTAAATGCGTTAAAGTGATGTAGTCCTCTGCTATTTGTAATTCAGTTAGGTATCCTTGGTTTTCATCTAATAGAAATGAATAAAAGACCCTCCCTAACCAAGGGGAAAGACCAGGTATACTTAAACTGTATCATTGGCTTATCCCATCATATATAATTTTCATCATGATTTTAAGGTTTTCACAGATCCATTGATGTCCATCCATGGGTTCCTTTGGATTCAAATTCCTCCTATAGGAATGCTGACTGTTCCCTGGGGATTCCATTCCCATTGCCACCACCACCTTCCCCATTGCCTCCAAGCCAACATCTTTTTTTTTTTTTTTTAATTTTTTTTTTTCAACGTTTATTTATTTTTGGGACAGAGAGACAGAGCATGAACGGGCGAGGGGCAGAGAGAGAGGGAGACACAGAATCGGAAACAGGCTCCAGGCTCTGAGCCATCAGCCCAGAGCCTGACGCGGGGCTCGAACCCACGGACCGTGAGATCGTGACCTGGCTGAAGTCGGACGCTTAACCGACTGCGCCACCCAGGCGCCCCTCCAAGCCAACATCTGATGGACCATAGTCACTGACACTAATTGGGGTTCTTAGAGCTCACAAAGTCTCAATTAAGAAATCCTGATCTGATTTCTGGAAGTCACTTGCCAGTGGTTATATCTGTGCAACTTGCTTTCATCCACATGAAAAATATATTTCTAAAAGGCTGTAGGTACACCATCATTTAATAAATTATATGACATGTTTCCATTGATTTACATTATAATGTAATAGATTTTTTACCTTTAGGTTAGAAGCATATCAAACAATCACTCTTAATGCCTTAAATTTAAATGTATCTACTTTTCCTCCTTCCCTTTGTTTTTTTCCCCTTTGGGAATTATCTACCAATCAATATTAGAGGAGTCTAAAATATAAAGACTTTTAGAGATCATGTTTTGTGTATTTAAGCACTATTTTTGGGGCGCCTGGGTGGCTTAGTTGGTTGAGCGTCCGACTTCGGCTCAGGTCATGATCTCACGGTCCGTGAGTTCGAGCCCCGCGTTGGGCTCTGTGCTGACAGCTCAGTGCCTGGAGCCTGTTAGGATTCTGTGTCTCCCTCTCTCTCTGCCCCTCCCCTGTTCATTATCTGTCTCTCTCTGTCTCAAAAATAAATAAATGTTTAAAAAAGAACTATTTTTGTAAAGTGAATAAGCTCTCACTTCATGTTCTAGATTTTTTGCCAACACTTTTGTTAATGAATGTCAAAGCCATTATTAAACAGGAGTGTTCTTCAAAGATGGTTTCAAGGCAATGCTCTGCATGTAGACAGTGAAGCCCAGGTGTATAAAACTCTCAGGAGATTTGTTATATTCTTCCCCCTATTGCACCTAAATATGTTTTCTCATGGAGTGGTCTTGGACTCATCCAAATCATACCATATTAAAGTCAATACTAGATATTATAATATAACCTTGGTAAAAGTTATTGGATTTTTAAAATTACTATTTAATATATCATGAATTAATGATGGTGTCTACATGGATAAGACTTTGTTTAAATATTTAGTGAGTAATATTAAAATCTTAAAAGTTACCAAAGAGCAAATCATATATTCAAAATATGCAAAATACTTGTCAATACTTTCCTAATTATTTTATGTCCCAAAGAAAACATAGATATGAGGATGTGTTTTGGGGAGGTACTTTGCTCAATGAGTGGAGGGCATTGCCCCCTCATGCATCATTGTAAATGAAACAAGCAGCCCCCCCTAAAAACATGATTATATAGGTTATTAGCCATCTATAGAAGGAGCCCCAATGCTACAAGTCAATAATTCAAGAATTTTTATCATCCCCAACTCTCTACTGAAAATAATTTTGGTATGTTTTTTTCAAGGTAGGAATATAACATGATTATAACTTCATGGAAAAGAAATCTAAAAAACTGCTTTTTGACAAAAGACCATGTAAACAGAAGCATAATAGTAAGCATGGAGGGACAAAAAGTATGTGTGAAGAAGGTAGGTAGTTAGAGAGCAAAATTTATAGTTTTTATTCAACACTGATCACTGGAGAAAGACACGAGACTGGAAGGATATGAAAAGCCAAACTCTAGAGCAGTGTGTTGTATTGTGAGACAAGGATGCGTTAGTCTGAACTCCATTTTTGTTACCTCCTATTTACCAAGTAATCTTCTGCTGCTACTTCTGCTCTATCCCAGAGCTCTGAATCCAGGAAACCCAAGCAGAGCATTGTTGTAGACTCATCATAATTCAATATAACAATATGAGTCGAGTTCATCCAAAGGAGATAAAAAGAGATGAAAAGAAAAGTTGACCAAAAAAATTTGGGGGCCTATATTAAAAAAAGAGGGGCGGTAGGTGGTGCAGTTGGTTGGGCATCCAACTCTTGATCTTGGCTCAGGTCATCATCTCACAGTTCATGAGTTGAAGCCCCACATTGGTCTCTGTGTTGATGGTGCAGAGTCTGCTTGGGATTCTGTCTCTCTTTCTCTCTGCCTTCTCCCTGCTTGTGCTTTCTCTCTGTCTCTCAAAATAAATAAATAAACTTTTTAAAAATTAAAAAAAAAAAAGAAAGAAAAACGTAACCCTATATCCTGGTTATTTCACCAAGATAATGGGAGCCAGTGAGGCTGTGTTAGTTTCCCTACATACCTCATTGTCCTCTGTAGCTACAAGACTAAAAAATGTTTGTCACTAATCCACTCACCACTGCATTATTTTTTTTTTTCAACGTTTATTTATTTTGGGGACAGAGAGAGACAGAGCATGAACGGCGGAGGGGCAGAGAGAGAGGGAGACACAGAATCGGAAACAGGCTCCAGGCTCTGAGCCATCAGCCCAGAGCCCGACGCGGGGCTCGAACTCACGGACCGTGAGATCGTGACCTGGCTGAAGTCGGATGCTTAACCGACTGCGCCACCCAGGCGCCCCACCACTGCATTATTAAAACTACACCACAATGGAGGAGAGATATGACAAAATGTATTCTTATTCGGGGAAGTGAAGGGGAATCATAAAATTAGGCCAAATAATAGCATGAAAAGTAGCTATACTTTCACCTTCATCATTGGCAGTAAAACTACAATGAATAATCTTAAATCAGAAAATGAAACTTTCCAATTAATTTTTCTGTGTTTCATAAACAAGAACTGGTTCAAATAATATTCAATAATAATCACGGTGTTAGAAGTGGGCTTGGAAACCTGAGTTTGACTTGTTCAGAAGTCATCTCAACAAAACAGATCTCTCTTGGGCTATGCAAATTCACTGATAAGTACAAGATAAGTTACTAGAGAAATATTTTTCCAGCCATGTTCAGGATCCCCAGTCATGCTGGGCTTCAAGTGCGAAAAACGATTTTGCAGCCAGTTCTTCCATCTGCCCTACAGTAGGCAAGCAGCCAGCCTCCAGGATGATCAACAGCCTCTGGGGCTTATGACTTACCAGCCAATGAGTAATATATTTTGCTGTTTGGTGCTTTGTTGATTGATTTCTTAGAGTGAAAACTGCCAAAGCTGCAACCCACCTGCCAATTCTTTCATCTCTGCCAAATTATTTTAAAAACATAACCTGAACAACAGGATACACACAATCTAACACTTCATTTGTGATAGAGGAAACACTATTATCACCATATACTAAGTATTGTAATAACTGAAAATGTTTGTGAAAGTTATCTATCTATATATGTAATACTATACTATATATAGATATATAGATATACAGGTGTATAATATATATATATATATTATGTGTATATGTATGTATGTATATTATATGCATATATACACATATATGCCCTTGCATTATTACACACTTAAAGTACTTATTTTTAGAGGCACCTGGGTGGCTCAGGCAGTTAAGCATCCGACTTTGGCTCAGGTCATGATCTCATGGTCTGTGAGTTCGAGCCCCGCGTCGGGCTCTGTGCTGACAGCTCAGAGCCTGGAGCCTGCTTCAGATTCTGTGTCTCCCTCTCTCTTTGCCCCTCCCCTGTTCATGCTCTGTCTCTCTTTCTCTTTCTCTCTCTCTCTCTGTCAAAAATAAATAAACATTAAAAACTTTAAAAAAAATACTTCTTTTTAAGTTTCACAGTGAATATTCTTTACTACAATCCTTCCTACTAATGACATATTTGCTACTGACCAGCTATAATAGATCAAATGGGCATATTTGAAGGAGCCAGTAATGCGTGTTGTTGATATTAACAAGCTTCAGTGACTGCTGGATGAAATGTTCCAAATATATCATTCCAGGCGGTATCATTTAAATTGTGAGCATTGTTCTTTTAAACTGAAAATTTAGAATCCTACTTTAAAATGAATCATATGAGGTGTTTACAATCAGAGTTTGAAAAAAGGGAGGTGGGCATACTTGTATAAAGCACCATGTGGAAGAGTGATTAAGAATTGAAATTAGGGAAGCTGACCCTTTTGGCTCATAATTCGGGCTCCATTGTGTACTAACAGATTTCAGGCAAATAACTTATAGTCTCCATGTCTTAATTTCCTCACCTGCAAAAGGGGAATAATAAAACTACTTCAGGGAGTTATTCTGTGAATTAAATGAAGTAACAGAGAGAAAGTATCTGAACACATTAAGTCTTTGATAAATGTCAGTTATTGTTATCAGCACCTTGAGCTTAGGTTGCTAGTTCTCACAAGCTCCTCGAGGCCTGATTGCTGACCAGCACTAAGGAAACCCTCCCCACCCCCCACCCCCTCCTCCGAGCCTTTTACAGAAGACTGCTGGTCATTCAGACAAGGCAGCAGAGCACATTGAGGTGAAGGCTTCAGGGATGGAGCTAGCAGCAGACCTCCAAAGATTTGGCTGCATCCTCTGGGAATGAAACTCACTGGCATATGAAGGTAAGACATGTTGAAAAGCTGGATGGAGAAATTTGAATGAATTAATATAAGATAAGGTATTTTCGTTAATGTTTATTTATTTTTGACAGAGAGAGACAGACCATGAGCAGGGGAGGGGCAGTGATAGAAGGAGACACAGAATCCAAAGCGGGCTCCAGGCTCTGAGCTGTCAGCACAAAGCCCGACACGGGGCTCGAACTCATAGACCGCGAGGTCATGACCTGAGCCGAAGTTGGATGCTTAACCGACTGAGCCACCCAGGCACCGCTATAAGGTATTTTATTATATGTGCTGCCGAAGCGAGCACTGCTATAAGGTATTTTAAAGCAATGTCTTTTAAGTCATAATGGGTACAATAAAAATTAGACTTCAATATTATGGCTTAATTGGGTTTTGTGACTATATGTAGAGAGGAAAAGAAAGGAGAGAGTCAGATAGGAAGGAGAGAGTCAGATAAGTGCTGGTGGGATAAATATCTAATCTGACAGAGAGAGGGTTCTTAGTATATTTTGGAAAGTACTTCAAATCCACTGAAAAGTCTTCAGTATTATTTAATGCCTTTATGACCTCCTAAGTTCAAAACTGTACAACATTGATAGGGATGGTTGAGGGAATAAAGTTGTGGGTCAGAAATGTTATGCATGTTTCAGAAAGATGAAACAAATGAGGAAACTAAATTGTAGACAAGGCGGAGAAAACTGGAGCTGTGTTTAATCATGTTCTCATAGTTCTGTCTGGTTCCTGAAGCTCTCTCAAGGTGGTTACTGACTTGGCAAAGAGCAAGCCCACACACTCACATACACACCCTACAGACCAAATGCTGGGAGCTATCCAACTCAAAAAACCTGTTGAAAATCAACTTTTTAAAGGCAGCACTGCTAAGGTTAAAAGGAGAAATTGAATGTGCAAGAGAGAGAGTGTGTGTGTGTCAAGCTGGAAGCGAGGTAGTACTCTGATAACAGACCCTGCAGGGCTGTGCAGAGCCAGAGCTTAGCCAGATCCAACTAGAAGACACAGAGGTAATGGTTTAATTTGGAAGAGTCAAGACTTCTGAAATGTCACTGAATTATAACCAGAACTTCTAAGAAGAAAAATATATAAACACATTGAAGGAGGAGGGCAGCCTGGAGAAAGCCCCATTAAAAAAAAAAAATCTCTCTTGCCCGCATGTGTGGGTGATGCAACAGGTAAGAGGGAGAGGAGGATATGGGTCACAGAGATAACACAAAACCACCTAATCTCTGTAAAATGCCTTAAAAGAGAAACATATTTATAGCAGATAAAAGATAAACCTTACATCTGCTTTGCTGTTGTTGTTATTAAAAAATTCAGAGAGGGGCGCCTGGGTGGCGCAGTCGGTTGGCGTCCGACTTCAGCCAGGTCACGATCTTGCGCTCCGTGAGTTCGAGCCCCGCGTCGGGCTCTGGGCTGATGGCTCAGAGCCTGGAGCCTGTTTCCGATTCTGTGTCTCCCTCTCTCTCTGCCCCTCCCCCGTTCATGCTCTGTCTCTTTCTGTCCCAAAAATAAATAAACGTTGAAAAAAAAAATTTTTTTAAAAATTTAAAAAAAAATTCAGAGATAGTCCTCGTTTGTAATTTCCTCTTAGGACAGATTCTAATCATATGGGGAAAAAAAGTTTATTAAGCATCCATGAAACTGTGCTTCCTGCAGAGGCACAGAACTTGGTGTGAGGGGAATGGCTTACAAGAGACGAGGTCTTGCCCTCAAACTCCTTGCAATCTAGGAGGTTAGATTTAAACATTGAAATCAAACAGGGTGCATTTTGTTTTACAAAGGGAGATGTTCAACAAGCATTCAATAAATGAAAGAAAAGGGAACTGGATCTTGGGTCTTTGGTTGGTCTGGGCTTATCTAAGGAGAGTTGAAGAGTAGGTGATATTACAGGGGGATTGGTGAAAGATTAGGGGTTCAGATAGGCTTCCTAAGTGAGGAGAACACAGCAAGCAAAGATATGGAGATGGAAAGTGCAAGACCAAAGTTCTAGGAAGGAACAATTCTATGAAATGGAAATAGACCAGGTGGGCTCAAAGAATGGTGAGCAGAAGGGAACAGCATCCAAGATCTGATCTGCTATATCTACAAGTATCCTGGGTGTTTGGGCTAGGCATTTACAAATACTTGCACTGGTGACTGAATCAAGAGCCTCATTTTAACAACCTAAATGTTGTTTTCACGTACTTATCGCTACATAAGGAAAATTTGAAATAAGGGAATGCATTCATATTCCTTAAGAAAATTATGATGCAGCATATCTGGAATAAATCATTACCACAGCCAGAAATTCCCTTATAGAAAATTGTCTGGTATGCTGTCTTTGAATCACTACATTTATTATTTATACACCTTAGTGGGAGCACATTTTTAGTACACAAATTTAACACAGAATTAAAACCATACCACAAAAATGTGTCCCTTCCATGAGGAGCAGGAATAAAAAGAAAAGTCACATTAGCAAAACAGTCTACCAGTATCTTCACAGACAGAAAGATAAAGAAGACTATCCTATGATGGAGGTACAAATCTGTTGGTATACAATGCATGGTAAGAAAAATAACTTGGAATATCCAGTAATAGCATGCCTACAAAATGTTGTCCTTTGAATTGAAACATAACAAGAAAGGCATTTGAAGGACTCTATCTCTCCATGGAAGGAAGAGGGAGGAATACAGAGTTCTACCTAAATTTGTGAAGAGCCAGTCACTGCACAAAATCCCGAACAACAGCTCCACAATGGACTGTGGTTGTTTAGTCATTGCCATGGCCCGGAGTTATTGCCTAATCCGTGATTGGAGGAAAAGACCAGAGTCCCCAGTTGTATATAGTGTGCTATCACAAGATAGCTCGTTGATCTGCTACAATTTGGATTTTCCTCACCATGATAGTTGTGGTCTCTGTGACCACTGAGGTCCTTCCCAGGCCTAAAAATCTCTTACAAAGGTAGCCTCCTGTGACACTGGTCATATAAGGTAGAGACAAGAAGAACACAAAGACACAATGGAGTCTGGAGTCACTCTAACTTCACGTTACGGGAAACAGTAAATTTCCTTATTGTTTAAGTCAGTTTGTTTTAAGTTTTTCTCTTATTTTCAGTCAAAAGTTGAAAATATTTCTAATCAAGATTTAAACGTTAAGAAAATGGCATTTTCTAAGTTTTATCTACCAGTTATACAGGTTTAATAAATTGGATATTAAATGCAGCACAATATTGTATATATAAATATAGATATAGATATATAAGGCTTTTCAGGGTACCCAGCTCCCCATGAGCACTCAGTGATTGCTGTTATTAACTTTTGATAACTAACATTTGAATGGCACTTTACAGCTTAGAATGCATTCATGTTTTCCCCATTTGATTTTCTCATCATTCCTGGGAGGAGGCACTCTTAACCCAGTCAAAAAACTGATCTAAGGAGGAAAATTGATCCGAGAGGATTAATGACTTTCCTGAGTCCAAAAGCTAATTAGAGGTACAGTCAGAACTACGTCTCTGGTTCCAAATATCTTGCTGCTTCCACTACCCCACAAATCTTCTATTTTGCCCTAATACAAAGAAAGGATCAGAAACAAAAGTCTATTTTGGTGAGTCAAAATGGTCTCCTTATTGACCAATGGAACTTTACAAGATAGAAGAGGAAAAAAAAAAGTATAGAGTTATACAGAAATCTCTACTGGATATTCAATCAAGAGCTGAAGCAATCATGTTTTCAAAGGCAAGTTCAGAGTTAGCTAATGAGGGAACTGGGGACAAAGAACTCGTATGCCTATTTTGAGAAGAACTTTTCAGAAATTTGCAGCAGAGAGAATGATACCTTAACTGAAAACTCACAACAGCTTTGTAGCAATGGGACGTTTCATTTGTCTTCGACTGTGAATACCTTTTAACATTGCTCTAATTGGAAACATATATTCCTTATGAAACCCTCTTGAAGCTGTGATTTATGTGGTCCAGTCTCAAAAACAGTCTTTTTTAAGGCAAAGCAATGAGTCCAGCAATCAAAAACATTTTTTAAATCACTGAGATACTTTGCTTATTTTTTTCTGAATACCATGAAGAAAATATACTGTGTATAGCAATGGTGGTTAATGCATGCTGAACACTGTTCTCTGATCCTTATATAAATTAACTACTTGAATCCTTATAATATCACTTATAAAATCTCTTTCAGTAATGTTTGCTACTTTATCTCTATTTTACAGATAAAGAAACGAGTCCTAGAGAAGCCAAATTAAGTGGGCCAAAGTCATGTATCATGTAAGTGGCAGAGCTGGAATTCAAATCCAGAGCCAACTTCAGACTCTACAGGGACATAGCCATTCCCCACACAGAACAACTCCTCTTCCAGCATTGATCAATATCCTAGAAAATTTCTCTCTTAATTTGAATCTGATCTCCCCCCTCCTCTCAACTTGCATCCTAAAAGTCTAACCTGACCCAAACACTAATCTGTCAAAAAAATATTCCCCTTTGGAAGAGAAGGTGGAGAGAGGAAACGAGAGGAAGACTAAATTTCTTCAGTTGGAAAGGAGGGCAGAAAAGAGGCAAGGGACTCTCTATAAAGGCCAATGCCTTTCAAACTTGAATTGCCTTAGAATCACCTAGAAGGTTTATTAAAACACAAATTGCTGGGCCCCACCCCTGGAGTTCATTATCCAGTTTGTCTGGAGTTGAACCTGAATTTTTGCATTTCTAAGAAGTTTCAGTTTCATGCTGGTCTGAGAACCATCTTTAGGAACCATTGCACTAGGTGAACAGCTTTCTGTTCCCGGCTGACAGAAGAACGCTACTTTAGGAGTTCTTCCAAGTATCCAAAATTTCCTCCATATTACATAAGCCTGAACAGCATCTACTCATGGGGTTTAGCTTCCTTTAATCAGGCCTTGCTGGTTTTAGCTTAAGAGAAATGGTACCCAGAGGAAGAAGCCAAAGTTTGCATTCTCCATGTTTGCTAAAGCCAGCCTTCAGAGTTTCCATTGCGTTTTTGGAGGCCTGCCTCTTCCTGTCAGTAAGTTCCCGTGCCTTCCTGCCTTCCTACTTCATGACTAGTAGCCTCAATTCCTATGCAAAGGAGGCTACAGTCTTAGCTTATGTCACCAACAGAAAAGGACACTCACTATCACACAAAGGTCATGAGGGATGGCTTCTTTACACAAACTGAAAGAAGAAAAAAACATACCAAAGTGCTATAAGGGACAGCTGACAAGCTGACAGCAGAAGAAGACAAAATAAATCACCATCCTCATCACCATTAAGTCAGATATCCACTCATGAAAGGTATCAATGTGGGAACACACTCATGCCTTGTAAAACATAAATATCTATGTTTGTATTAAGAAATCCACATTTGATGCTCATTTTCACCTAAATTAATTGTAATTTAATCCCATGAGCTTACTGCATATATTTTTTTAATGCTGGCCTGTAAAGACCAAAATCAAATTTCTGTTTTGTACCCTACACCAAATTTTATTTGTACTAAATTTTTAGAGCACAGTCTTCCTTCCCCTGGCCACATGGAATTATAGCTCTAGAGTAAATAAAAGCTTTAGATTGATTAAGCTGAAGGAACATAGCATTATTTTATTATATGCACTTCCCAGTTGATTTAAATGGATTTATTCAACTACGTTAAATAATGTATTACTTCAGCAGCAAATGCGATTTGGCTTATTTTGTATACAAAAGAAAATTTTAAATACTTTCCAAACCCAGAGAAAAGTGGGACTCCTGTAACAACAGGACTGAAGAGAGCCCACCCAATCAGCTCAATCTTTCCAATTTCTTTTTTTTTTTATTAAAAACCTTTTTTTTTTTTACATTTTTTATTTTTATTTTTTAGAGAGAGAGAGACAGAGGATGAGTGGGGAAAGGGCAGAGAGAGAGGGAGACAGAATCTGATGAAGATTCCAGGCTCCTAACTGTCAGCACAGAGCCCAATTCAGGGCTCAAACTCATGAACTGCGAGATCATGACCTGAGCTGAAGTTGGGCACTCAACCGACTGAGCCCACCCAGGCACCCCAATCTTTTCCAATTTCTACAATCACAATCCATTTTTTCACATTTTGAACTCATCTCGCTTAAGATTCTTGCTTTCATCTATTAAATATGGCCACAAACTTTTTATATTATAGAGAAATAAGATACCTCTGGGAATTGGAAAGATGCCAATTAAATATCCAGAAATAACATTTGTTTTTACTTACTTATTTTTCTTTTTTTTTTAAGTTTTAATTACAATTCCAAATTGACATACGGCATAATATTAGTTTCAAGTGTACAAAATAGTGATTCAACAACTCCATACAACACCCAGTGCTCATCACAATTCCTTAATGCCCATCACCTATTTCATCCACCTGCCTCCACCTCCCCTCTGGTAACCATCAGTTTGTTCTCTGCAGTTAAAAGTCTGTTTCTTGATTTGCAGAAATAACATTTATTTTTAAATTACTACTGTTGGAATAACATACTTTAAAAAATCATGTAGAGAATCAGGAACACGAGGAAAATTTGCTTTGTTTTCCTTGTTTTTGAAACAAGGAATGCAAATGAAAATGCATGTATGCATGGGTGTGTATATGCATGCACGTATGGATGAAGATATGTATTGGCAAACTGATGCTCTCAGTAAGCTTGGAAAACAGTATTCAGAAAACAAGTTCCTAAAAATGACATGAGAAAAGAAGTCTTGAAAGAAAGACCCTCTTTGGTAATATGGTCCCATATCTGATACTATTTTGAGCAATGAGACAAATAGGTTTTACATGACTTAGAACTTATGTTTTGAGGTTTGAGTTTGAATGATCTGAAGCTATTTTCTGTTACTTTTTCTAATTTTCTAAGACAAAATCCCCAAGGTACCTCTTCAAAATTAACCTTTTCCCTTAAAATCATAAATTTTCACACAGAGAGTATTTTCCAAAACAAAAGAAAACAAAACTGATGTACATTATAAATGCATGAGTACTGTACTCTAATATATAAAAGAATCACATCAACTTTAGTCAGCATGTAGTTCATTAATAATTCAACCATGTGGACTTCATCATGATCAAGATAACAGATTTAAAAATTAAAGATAAAATCTATAATGGACAAATATTACTTTGTGTTAAAAGAACTCTCTATATTAGAAATCCATTTAATTTTTTAACAAGTAGATTTTGTCAGTTATTCATACAAGCTTCTATAAAATAACTAAATACATTTGGATAGTTATGGAAGAGTAAGGTCAAAACCCTGTCCTAGACTTATAAGCACATCCCCATGTGTTATTGCATCTGGGTTAGATAATTAAATAATAATAACAACTTTGCCTCATTTTTCATATTAAGGAGACATCATGATTCTCTGCTCCTATAAAGCATCAAAGATGAAATATTCTGCTCCTATTTTCAAAGAAAAGAAAAATGGCAGCAGTGCATGGAGAGGCTCTTATGTAAGCCACAGGTAAAGATAACCAGGGGCAGAAGACAGATGGCCAACCTATGAAATTATTTCAGGACAGGAGGAAGCTTGCTGAGAGGAGTAATTTCATTTTTTGGCTCTAAACTTGGGGTGCCTTCCGAGCTTATAAAACCTGATGGCTCAATAAATCCCAGAGGATGATTTAACAGCTCTGTTTGAACTTTGTCACTTTAATCCATTAGTCAGATGTGGAAAGGAAGTTTTCCAGTCCACCCTGCAATACTGACTTTCCCACTCGTATCAAGATAGCAGGTTCCTGAGTTAGCCCACTTCCTTGGCATTTTTTTTTTTTTTTTTTTTTTTCTGTGATCATCAAACATCAGTTTCGGTTTACTGGAGACATAACTTGAAATACAAAATAGTCCTACTTTTTTCATTGACATAGAAATGAACTGCTTAGCTTCTGTGCAGACCTCCTTTACATGCCCAGTACCTAATCTACACGTTGATTAAGCAACATTTTTCTCAACGTGTGGGTGAAGTCATTCTGTATTTTCCGTCAGCTCCCATGGAAAAGCCCTTTGCAACCAGGACTGCTAGAGTATAACAAGCTCAGCCACTTCTGAATACTTGACATAGAACAGTGCTTGTCAAACTGAAGCATGCCTGAGAATCACTTGGAAGACTTGTTAAAACACAGATTTCCGGGAGTGGAGTCCGAGAATCTGCATGTCTAAGAAGCGTCTAGGCCCACTTTGAGAACCACTGACATAAAGGCTAGACTTTCAGACAGAGGGAAAAGATGTGTATTTCTTATGTCCCTGTGAATTCACAGAAAGGTTTTCTTTTAAAATATCACATATTGGGGCACCTGCGGGGCTCAGTTGGTTGAGCGTCTGACTTTGGTCAGGTCATGATCTTGGGGTTTGTGGGTTCAAGCCCCATGTTAGGCTCTGTGCTGACAGTTCAGAGCCTGGAGCCTGCTGCAGATTCTGTGTCTCCCTCTCTCTCTGCCCCTCACCTTCTCGTGCTCTCTCTCTCTGTCTCAAAAATAAATAAACATCAAAAAAAGAATTAAAATATCACATATTAATTTCCATATAACCTTTTCAAATTATATAAGCCTTTTTTTTTTAGGCTGAACTAGTTGGGAAATTATTGTAACTGACTGCCAAATATATATATGCCTTATATATATATGCAGTATATGTATATATATATATATATATGCAATATATATATGCAGATAGGGAACCCCAGACTTCAAACAGCATGCTAAATCACCTACAGACACATCATCTCCAACTCATACAAGCCCACAGGGCCCCTGAACTTGATAGTGAGACCTTTTCTAATCTTTTCCATTAATGGTATCTTCTAGAAGGAACATAACAAAATAATTTGGAAGTGAGAGTAGGTAAAGGTAGGGTAGATATGAAAAAGCATAAAGAAAAATATTTTACATAATCGCATAGACTCCATGAAGATCTGTTGCATTTCCTTTCAGACTTCTATATTTTTGTGTCCTAATACTCATTTACATTATTTCATAAGAATTTTCCCATAATTAAAATTGTTTTAATGGCACATAATTCTTTAACTTATAAATATGCTATAGTAATTTTTAATCATTTCTCTAGTGTTATGTATGTACACTTGCATTGTTTCTGATTTGTTATTATTATACAATATATACATACTATTATACTTTGATAAATATCTTTGGGCATATTTTTTTCCGGCATTTGGACATTTCCTTTAAAGAAGTGGTTTTTTTTTTTGTTTGTTTCTTTGTTTTTGTTTTTGTTTTTGTGGTAGGCCTCACAGCCAGCATGGAGCCCAACACAGGGCTTAAATTCACAATTCTGAGATCAAGACCTGAGCTGAGATCAAGAGTTGGACACTTAACTCACTGAGCCACCTAGGCACCCCAAAAAATTTCTAAAATTCTAATGGTTATATCAAAAATAAGAACATCTTTAGGGTTTTTGATACATATAGTAAAACTGTGCCATAACATACCAAGTGACATCCTATGAATTAAATTACATATGGGTGGGTGTCAAAGTTAAAGAAATGACCAGGGCCAGTCAGCCCAGAGAGCCAGCAGGGAATCTCAGGTATGATACAATCCATCCCTGTCCATGCTGTGGTTTGACACCACCAGGTGATACTTGTTTGCTCTGATTTACATTTCTATTGGAATGATTCTAGCTCCTGTGCCTAAATGGGAATTCCAGAATAGTAGGAATGATGCCAAAAACCTTCCACTTCTTCAGTCTAATTTAGGATACTACTATAGATTATGGCTGCTGTTTCCCCAACCAACCTGACCCTACATGTACATCCCCTTAACCCCTCTCCAGAAGATAAGTATTATCCCCACCCTCTATGCCTGGATCACTGCAATAACCCCTAACTAGCACCACCCCTGTATCCTTGTATCTATTCTCAACTGCCAGAAGGATCCTTTTGAAAACATAAATCATAGTGTTTATCTCTCCTGCTCAAAATCCTGAAACTGCTTTGTTTCACTTAGAGTAAAAATCAAGGTCAGTTCATGGCCCTTCATGATTGGATTCTGTGTTACCTGTCTAACTTCATCCTTTATTCTCTTTTTTCTGGCTTATTGTGTCCAACCACACGGGCCTCCAGCTAGTCTCATACACATCTCTATAGTTACTGTTCCACTTCATGCAATGCTCTTCCCCAAGGCATCTACTTGACAAATCCCTTGCTTCTTTTAAGAGTTTATCTAGGGACACCTGGGTGACTCTCTTAGTTAAGCATGTGACTCTTGATTTTGGCTCACATCATGATCTCACGGTTCATGAGATAGAACCCTATATTGGGCTCTGCACTGACAGTGCAGAGCCTGCTTGGGATTCTCTCTCCCTCTCTCTGCCCCTTCCCCTCTTTTTCTTTAAAAAAAAAAAAAAAAGAGCTTATCTAAATATTACCTTCTTAATAAGGCCTACTCTAACTACCCTGTTAAATACTGACTTTTCCATCCTGGCCCCTGACCCCAACTGTTTGGCCCCTCTGATCCTTTTTATCTTCATTTTAAAAAAATCCATTATTCTTATCACTTTTTAGCATATCATATAATTTAGTTATTTATCATGTTCACTATTTATTATCTATAAGCTCCACAAAGACAGTGATATGTCCCAAGCACATAAGATAGTCCCTGACACATAGGAGGGACACAACAACATTATTTTAAAGGACTTTAGCCTAGGGGCACCTTCTCTGTCTCTCTCTCAAAAATTAATAAACATTAAAGGACTTTAATCTATACCAAGTTGAGAGGAGGTGCTAGGTAGAAAACAATATAATCATCCACCAGATTATAGTCTAATTCATGTTTTTATCACATTATTTTGGACTTGCCCTATTTCCAACTTTTTCTCTAAAAAAGTTAAACCTATTTATCTTAGCCAGAAGTGTATAATAGTTCTCACCTTTCATGTGCCCCTGGATGCCTTCTGGTCTTCATTCTTGGCAACCTGTGGCTATTCCTGCACATGCTTTGTCTTGAAGATGTGGGAAGAGGAGAAGAACTTCTCCCTTATCCTCCTGATGCAGTTTTCTCTTCTTGTCTTTTTAGAGCCCTATCTTGGTCCTCTCCCAATGTGAGTGAAATTTTAAGTCCTCTAGCCCAAAAGTTTCCTTCCAAGATAGATAGGTGAAAGATCACATATTATTTACATTTAAATCTCATATTATTTACTTTTAAAAATGCATACAGGGAATGCACATTAAAAAAAAATTCTTTTTAGTGTTTATTTATTCCTGAGAGTGAGAGACAGAGCATGAGTAGGGGAGGGGCAGAGAAAGAGGGAGACACAGAACCTGAAGCAGGCTCCAGGCTCTGAGTTGTCAGCACAGAGCCCAACACGGGGTTCCAACTCACAGACTGTGAGATCCTGATCTGAGCCAAAGTCATTCGCTTAACTGATTGACTCACCCAGGTGTCCCAGGAATGCACATTTTTTTAAGTTTATTTATTTATTTTGAGAAAGACAGAGATACACCAGTGGGAGAGGGGCAGAGAGAGAGGGAGGCAAAGCATCTTTGTCAACATAGAGCCTGATGTCTGGCTCAAACTCACAAAACTGTGTCATCATGACTTGAGCTGAACCAAGAGGTGGCTACTTAATGGATTGAGCCATCCAGGCACCCCCAGGGAATGCACATTTAAGAACATATGGGGAGAGAAAAAGAAAGGAAAGTATAATAAGTTGATAAGAATTAAAAATTTGAGGTCTTTATATTTCATAAATTAAAATGGTCTAAAATAGATAAAATGTACTTTATATCAACTTATCCAATAAGGTATAAAAAATCATGATAAAATATATCTATGAATGTCTGGGGCTGTGTATAGAGCAGGAATGTTTGAACTTATTAAAAAATTCTAACTTTAAGGGAAACAACATTGCTATATGAGACCAGCAAAGACAAATGCTGTTTTCAAGATAAGTATCTGTAAAGAAATTTTAAAGTAACCAAACTTATCATGATTTTTTTTTCCAAACTAACTTTCTCATTTTGTTCTGAAAACAAATCTAAATGTATTTTTAGCGTCTCTAGAAAATAAGAAAAATTGTCCTGATGGCTTATCTCATTCATCACTTTTACAATTAAGAAAAGGTAGTTTCTTCCTCTTTCATACTCATTCTCTAGAGGCAAATAAAAAGAGGCCAAGATGAAGCAACAAATCAAGCAGCTTGGATCTGAATGTGATGGATATAAAAACATGACAGGGTACATCAAGAACCTAAATACAATTACTAAGAAGGAATTGGGGAAGATATTAACTCCCTGAGAAAAAGCCTACTAAAATCCAAGTCATTAAGTAGCTCTTGTATGATTGGGACAAACCCTGAAACTCTCTTCCAAAACATCCAAAACTTGGGGAAGGCCACCATATGTCACATTAATGGAACCCTTGCTCCCTTGTTGCCTGCATGAACTCTGATTAATGGAAGACATGCTATGAATGATACAAGTGATTACACTACATAAGTTAGGACACAGACAAGCCAGGGCTTGATTAGATTCTGGGAGAAAAACACTTCCTCTCTCCTGGGGCATAGCTGTCCACAGTACAGCAGTCATTTGTTAAATAGTGGCATATTTCCTCATGGAGGTTACCAAGCATCAGTTTAGAATTTAACACCTGCCTTCCAAGAGCTGCTTTAAAATCTACCCCCTACATCACTTCAAATAAAAATGATAATGTAAGCATAAATGAGAAGGCAAATTTTAAAATATCAAGGAATGATTTAACAGGATGGAGAGACCCAAATGTGACAAGCCACGGACTAACACAAATGTGTTTCCAGCCTTAGCCATAAGATGATTTTGCAATTTCCACTTTGTAAATAATCTTTACTGAGAACCTGTTCTCTTACACTTCAAAATATCATTGACTTTGGTCAAGTGCTCAGATTTACAAGGTACACATACGGAACAGGGCAAAAGAAGGGAGATGATACATTCCTAGCCATCCAGAACTACTGACAACAAGGACCAGTGGGGTGAAAGATCTTGTATTATCTCATCCTCACACCTTTAGACTTTTTCTATTGTCAGGTTTTTAGGTTGCAGTTAACATCCATGTCTGTCTACCCTATCTGCTACCACCACAAAAAGACCAACATTTTTATCAACAAGTACCAAAAAATAATAATTTGTCTTCCCATGGAAGAAAGTCTTGTGAATGCCTTTTAATATATAGGCAGCTGAATACTCTTTGTAAGTGAAGTAAGGCTGTGCAACTGGGAAATATCTGATCCTTATTTTGAAGAGTGTAATAAAAAGACTTACCTATATTGCCTTTCACTTTGACATGCCTGGGGTTTAGCTAATAAATTCTCTAATTGTGGTTGAACACCAACACCACCTCTTCCACCCGTGTTGTGGTTAATGACGTTGACAGTAAGATTTATTCCAAAGTTCCAAGGACAAAAATGATCTTTTCAAAAGGCACCAGTCTTTCTGTTGGTGTTTTCTATGTCCTGATTAATTTCAGATAATGTTATGGCACAAGAGACTAGTGGGTGAAGAGTATGTTATTTCAATTTCAACTATTTGATATCCAGACTATCAATTAAACAAGAGAATCTGAGGGCTTAGAAAGTAAGTGCAGGGTCTGTGTCATCAAAATGTTTATATAGTTTTTGGCAAATCAAGATATACATATGGAAAGCTCACATGAGACAGAGATTACCTTACCATTATATGTAGCAACAAGAGAATATTAGAGGTTCACAGCAAGATTACTGAATTGCAGTATTATGAACAGTTCTAAAAGAAGAGATGGAATTTAAAGCTTGTTCTTGAGATTTTGTATAAAATTAAATACTGAACATCAAGAGGAAGAATTCAGGTTATACCTAAATTCTTGGTTATATATATCTCGGTATATTGTATATTGAAAATTGTACTTCCCTAAAGGAATAAAAGCTTTAAATCTTTTCTTTTTTTGATTTTTAAAATGTTTTCATTTTTGAGAGAGAGAGAGAGAGAAAGAGAGAGAGAGAGAGAGAGACAGAGCATGAGTGGGGGAGGGGCAGAGACAGAGGGAGACACAGAACTTGAAGGAGGCTCCAGTCTCTGCATGTTGTCAGAACAGAGCCTGACACAGGACTCTAACCCATGAACTGTGAGATCTGAGCTGAAGTCAGATGCTTAACTGACTGAGCCACCCAGGTGCCACTAAAGCTTGAAATCTTTCCAAACAAAAAATACAAACAAAGCCAAAAAGACTATTTTTAAAGAAATGTTTCAGAATTATAGTTCATTGATTAACATTATTTTAATTTAAACAAACCAAAATAGAGATTTGACATCACCATGGTGGCAATACAGAAGTTCCTGAGTCCCTTTTCCCATGGATGCACCAAGTATCCAGCTATACAAGGATCATTTCCTTCTGAGAGAAAACTTGAAGCAAGTTGACTCCAACACATCAGACAGCTGAGAAAAATACTCATATTGAAATGAGTAGGGAAGACTGAGAGGTACTGTCACTACCCCTGCACAGCAACTTAGAATCAGGAGAAGATCACCAACTCCCATTTTCTCCCCAATGAGTGAAGGGTTTGGACCACACATCTAGAACCCCAACTTCGAAGGCTGTCATCCAAAAGATAGACCCCAAATTGCCTCTCTCTGAAAGCCAACAGGGTGTGCATTCACAAGTTCCATAGGACTATAGCAAATCAAAGAAGAAATAGTTAAACTGGCACATGAGCACTCCCATGGCTATTCCTCCACATTCATACTATAAGAAAAGAAAATGACAGACCAATATCTCTGATAAACATAAATGCAAAAATTCTCAACAAAATACCAGCAAGCTGAATTCAATGGTGTATTAAAAGGATCATACATCATGATCAAATGGGACTTATCCCTGGGATGCAAGATAGGTCAATATATACAAAGCAATAAATGTGATATACCACATCAACAAAACAAATATAAAAATCATATGATCATCTCAATAGATGTAGGAAAAAAATTGACAAAATTCAATATCCTTTCATGATAAAAATGCTCAAAAATTAGGTATAGATGGAATGTATTGCAATTTAATAAAGGCCATAAATGACAAATCTACATGTCATATCCAATTGTGAAAAGCTGAAAGCTTTTCCTGTAAAATCAAGAACAAGTAAAAAATTCCCAATGTTGCTACTTTTATTCAACATTATACTGGAAGTCCTACCCAGAGCAACAGGGCAAGAAAAAGAAATAACAAGCATCAAAATTAAAGAAAAATAATTAAAATTGTCTGTTTGCCCATGACAATTACATTATTATAGATAGAAAACTCTAGAGGCTCCAATGAAAAAGCTGTTAGAACTAGTAAATACATTTAATAAAGTTGCAGGATGCAAAATCAATGTATAAAAAATCAGTTGCTTCTCTACACACTGACAACAAACTATCAGAAATAGAAATTAAGAAACCAATTCCATTTATAGTAGTATCAAAAAAAAGAATAAAATATTAGGAATATATTTAACCCAGGAGGTTAAAGATTTGTATACTGAAAAGTATAATATATTCTTCAAAGAAGGTGAAGAAGAAACAAATAAAAAGAAAGATATTCCACTCATGGATTTGAAGAATTAATATTATTATAAAGTCCACATGACGCAAGGTGACATACAGATTCAATACAATCCCTATCAAAATTCCAATGGCATTTTTACAGAAACAGGGAAAAAAAATCCTAAAATTCATATGGAACCACAAAAGATGCCAAATAGCCAAAGCAATCTTGAGAAAAAAACAAAGCTAGAGGCATCATACACCCAGATTTCAAACTATATTATAAAGTTATAGCAATCAAAATCGTATGGCTCTTGCAAAAAAACAAAGACACATAGACTAATGGAAATGGATTGGCAGCCCAGAAATAAACCCATACATATATGGTCAATTTATTTTCCAAAAAGGAGGCAGGAATATTCAGTAGGCAAAGGACAGTCTCTTCAATAAATGGTGCTGGGAGAACTAGACAGCCATGTGCAAAGGAATGAAACTAGGCCTCTATCTTACACCAGAAGCAAAAATCAATGCAAAATCAGTAAATAAATTGAACATAAGACTGGATACTAAAAAACTCCTAGAAGAAAACATAAGGAAAATGCTCCTGACATTGGTTTTGGCAATTATTTTCTTGGATTTGTCCACGAAAGAAAAAATAAACAAGTGGAACTATATCAACCTAAAAAACTCTGTACAGCAAACAAAACCAGGAACAAAATGAAAATGAAACCTATGGAATGGTAGAAAAAATATTTGTAAACCACATATCCAATAAGGAGTTAATATCCAAAATATACAAGGAACTCATACAACTCAATAGCAAATAAATAAATAACCCGATTAAAATGTGTAAAGAACCTGAATAGACATTGTCCTGAAGAAGACATTCAAATAGACAACAGGTACATGAAAAGGTGTTCAACATCACCAATCATCAGAGAAATGTAAATTACAACCACACTGGGGTATCACTTAATCCTGTTAAGGTGTTATTATTGAAAAGATAAGACAACAAATGCTGGAAAGGATGTAGATATTAGTGGGAATGTAAACTGGTGTAGTTACTATGTAAAACAGTACATGGAGCTTCTGTTTTACTATGTAAAACAGTATGGAGCTTCTGTTTTACTATGTAAAACAGTATGGAGCTTATTGAGCTTCTTCCAGAAATCTGAAAGATAACTACCACTGTGGTCCACCAATTCTGCTTCTGGGTGTATATTCAAAGAAAACAAAATCATTATCTTGAAGAGATATCTGTACTTTCATGCACAGAGCAACATATTCATGATAGCCAAGGTATGGAAGCAACCTAAGTGTCTGTGAATGAGTGAAGGGATATAAACAAAATGTGAGATTAAAAATTAATTAATTAATTAAGAAAATAAAATATGGCATTGTCATTATCAAGTCTTAGTTAGGGTTTAGAGAAATGGGAGAGAGGTTGATAAAAGGGTATACATTTTCATTTACAAGATATATAAGTTTTTTTTAACATTTATTTTCAAGAGATAGAAAGAGACAGAGTGCAAATGGGGGAGGGGCAGAGAGAGAGGGAAACACAGAATCCAAAGCAGGCTCCAGGCTCTGAGCTGTCAGCGCAGAGCCCACCCAATTCGGGGCTCGAACCCACTAACCGTGAGATCATGACCTGAGCTGAAGTCGGACGCTTAACCCACTGAGCCACCCAGGTGCCCCAAGATATATAAGTTCTTAAGACCTAATTTATAACATGGTGACTATATCTGATACTATAGTATGGTTAGTACTGTATGATATAATTGAAGTGTGCTTAAAAGAGTAGGTAAGTGTTTTTATACATACACAAAAGGTGAGGTGATGGATGTGATAATTAACTTGATTGTGGGAATTCTTCCACAATGTATATCAAATCACTGACTTGTACACTTTAAATGTATTACAATCTTGTCAATCATACTTAGGTGAAGCTGAAAAAAAAAAATAAAAACCAATGGAGAAATTATTTCCTAGAACATTGGTACAATTCACTGCATAGATCTTGTTTCAGATCATGTTGAACAAAAGAAGCACAAGCACGCATAATACAGGAAAAATTCTTAAATCCTATTTAGGTAGCTTTTAAAATAAAAGGCAAAGGGATAAACTGGAAATAACTGAGACTGGATGCATGAGACCTTCACGGCTCTATCTGTTCAAATGTAGCCCTGGGGTGAAGTTAAAGGAGAGCTTGATGTGATTAGAAATTGGAGACACAATCTAGGGATATCTGCAATGGTCCAGATAAGAGTATAAACTAGCATCATAAAAGTATCCATTGGAAAGGAAGGGAGAGATAATAAAAATACATACGAAGCTGAATCAACAAGATTTATAGAATCAATTAAGTAGCATGCAGCTTGATGGAGCAAAGTGAGAAAAGAAAGGTTAAAGGTGATGACTCAGAAGTATATGGTTTGGGCCAAAGGCTGGATGGTGGCATCATTTACCAAGATAGGGAATATTTGCAAAGGAACAGCAATTGGTAGGGACAAAATTAGTTTATTTTTATTTATTTTTTATTTTTTATTTTTTTATTTTTTTATTTTTTTTATTTATATATGAAATTTATTGTCAAATTGGTTTCCATACAACACCCAGTGCTCATCCCAAAAGGTGCCCTCCTCAATACCCATCACCCACCCTCTCCTCCCTCCCACCCCCCATCAACCCTTAGTTTGTACTCAGTTCTCAACAGTCTCTTATGCTTTGGCTCTCTCCCACTCTAACCTTTTTTTTTTTTTTTCCTTCCCCTCCCCCATGGGTTCCTGTTAAGTTTCTCAGGATCCACATAAGAGTGAAACCATATGGTATCTGTCTTTCTCTGTATGGCTTATTTCACTTAGCATCACACTCTCCAGTTCCATCCACGTTGCTACAAAAGGCCATATTTCATTTTTTCTCATTGCCACGTAGTATTCCATTGTGTATATAAACCACAATTTCTTTATCCATTCATCAGTTGATGGACATTTAGGCTCTTTCCATAATTTGGCTATTGTTGAGAGTGCTGCTATGAACATTGGGGTACAAGTGCCCCTATGCATCAGTACTCCTGTGTCCCTTGGATAAATTCCTAGCAGTGCTATTGCTGGGTCATAGGGTAGGTCTATTTTTAATTTTCTGAGGAACCTCCACACTGCTTTCCAGAGCGGCTGCACCAATTTGCATTCCCACCAACAGTGCAAGAGGGTTCCCATTTCTCCACATCCTCTCCAGCATCTATAGTCTCCTGATTTGTTCATTTTGGCCACTCTGACTGGCGTGAGGTGATACCTGAGTGTGGTTTTGATTTGTATTTCCCTGATAAGGAGCGACGCTGAACATCTTTTCATGTGCCTGTTGGCCATCCGGATGTCTTCTTTAGAGAAGTGTCTATTCATGTTTTCTGCCCATTTCTTCACTGGGTTATTTGCTTTTCGGGTGTGGAGTTTGGTGAGCTCTTTATAGATTTTGGATACTAGCCCTTTGTCCGATATGTCATTTGCAAATATCTTTTCCCATTCCGTTGGTTGCCTTTTAGTTTTGTTGGTTGTTTCCTTTGCTGTGCAGAAGCTTTTTATCTTCATAAGGTCCCAGTAATTCACTTTTGCTTTTAATTCCCTTGCCTTTGGGGATGTGTCGAGTAAGAGATTGCTACGGCTGAGGTCAGAGAGGTCTTTTCCTGCTTTCTCCTCTAGGGTTTTGATGGTTTCCTGTCTCACATTCAGGTCCTTTATCCATTTTGAGTTTATTTTTGTGAATGGTGTGAGAAAGTGGTCTAGTTTCAACCTTCTGCATGTTGCTGTCCAGTTCTCCCAGCACCATTTGTTAAAGAGACTGTCTTTTTTCCATTGGATGTTCTTTCCTGCTTTGTCAAAGATGAGTTGGCCATACGTTTGTGGGTCTAGTTCTGGGGTTTCTATTCTATTCCATTGGTCTATGTGTCTGTTTTTGTGCCAATACCATGCTGTCTTGATGATGACAGCTTTGTAGTAGAGGCTAAAGTCTGGGATTGTGATGCCTCCTGCTTTGGTCTTCTTCTTCAAAATTCCTTTGGCTATTCGGGGCCTTTTGTAGTTCTATATGAATTTTAGGATTGCTTGTTCTAGTTTCGAGAAGAATGCTGGTGCAATTTTGATTGGGATTGCATTGAATGTGTAGATAGCTTTGGGTAGTATTGACATTTTGACAATATTTATTCTTCCAATCCATGAGCAGGGAATGTCTTTCCATTTCTTTAAATCTTCTTCAATTACCTTCATAAGCTTTCTATAGTTTTCAGCATACAGATCCTTTACATCTTTGGTTAGATTTATTCCTAGGTATTTTATGCTTCTTGGTGCAATTGTGAATGGGATCAGTTTCTTTATTTGTCTTTCTGTTGCTTCATTGTTAGTGTATAAGAATGCAACTGATTTCTGTACATTGATTTTGTATCCTGCAACTTTGCTGAATTCATGTATCAGTTCTAGCAGACTTTTGGTGGAGTCTATCGGATTTTCCATGTATAATATCATGTCATCTGCAAAAAGCGAAAGCTCGACTTCATCTTTGCCAATTTTGATGCCTTTGATTTCCTTTTGTTGTCTGATTGCTGATGCTAGAACTTCCAGCACTATGTTAAACAACAGCGGTGAGAGTGGGCATCCCTGTCGTGTTCCTGATCTCAGGGAAAAAGCTCTCAGTTTTTCCCCATTGAGGATGATGTTAGCTGTGGGCTTTTCATAAATGGCTTTTATGATCTTTAAGTATGTTCCTTCTATCCCGACTTTCTCAAGGGTTTTTATTAAGAAAGGGTGCTGGATTTTGTCAAAGGCCTTTTCTGCATCGATTGACAGGATCATATGGTTTTTCTCTTTTTTGTTGTTAATGTGATGTATCACGTTGATTGATTTGCGAATGTTGAACCAGCCCTGCATCCCAGGAATGAATCCCACTTGATCATGGTGAATAATTCTTTTTATATGCCGTTGAATTCGATTTGCTAGTATCTTATTGAGAATTTTGGCATCCATATTCATCAGGGATATTGGCCTGTAGTTCTCTTTTTTTACTGGGTCTCTGTCTGGTTTAGGAATCAAAGTAATACTGGCTTCATAGAATGAGTCTGGAAGTTTTCCTTCCCTTTCTATTTCTTGGAATAGCTTGAGAAGGATAGGTATTCTCTCTGCTTTAAACGTCTGGTAGAACTCCCCTGGGAAGCCATCTGGTCCTGGACTCTTATTTGTTGGGAGATTTTTGATAACCGATTCAATTTCTTCGCTGGTGATGGGTCTGTTCAAGCTTTCTATTTCCTCCTGATTGAGTTTTGAAAGAGTGTGGGTGTTCAGGAACTTGTCCATTTCTTCCAGGTTGTCCAATTTGTTGGCATATAATTTTTCATAGTATTCCCTGATAATTGTTTGTATCTCTGAGGGATTGGTTGTAATCATTCCATTTTCATTCATGATTTTATCTATTTGGGTCATCTCCCTTTTCTTTTTGAGAAGCCTGGCTAGAGGTTTGTCAATTTTGTTTATTTTTTCAAAAAACCAACTCTTGGTTTCGTTGATCTGCTGTACAGTTTTTTTAGATTATATATTGTTTATTTCTGCTCTGATCTTTATTATTTCTCTTCTTCTGCTGGGTTTAGGCTGCCTTTGCTGTTCTGCTTCTATTTCCTTTAGGTGTGCTGTTAGATTTTGTATTTGGGATTTTTCTTGTTTCTTGAGATAGGCCTGGATTGCAATGTATTTTCCTCTCAGGACTGCCTTCGCTGCGTCCCAAAGCGTTTGGATTGTTGTATTTTCATTTTCGTTTGTTTCCATATATTTTTTAATTTCTTCTCGAATTGCCTGGTTGACCCACTCATTCGTTAGTAGGGTGTTCTTTAACCTCCATGCTTTGGGAGGTTTTCCAGACTTTTTTCTGTGGTTGATTTCAAGCTTCATAGCATTGTGGTCTGAAAGTATGCATGGTATGATTTCAATTCTTGTAAACTTATGAAGGGCTGTTTTGTGACCCAGTATATGATCTATCTTGGAGAATGTTCCGTGTGCACTCGAGAAGAAAGTATATTCTGTTGCTTTGGGATGCAGAGTTCTAAATATATCTGTCAAGTCCATCTGATCCAATGTCTCATTCAGGGCCCTTGTTTCTTTATTGACCGTGTGTCTAGATGATCTATCCATTTCTGTAAGTGGGGTGTTAAAGTCCCCTGCAATGACCACATTCTTATCAATAAGGTTGCTTGTGTTTATGAGTAATTGTTTTATATATTTGGGCGCTCCGGTATTCGGCGCATAGACATTTATAATTGTTAGCTCTTCCTGATGGATAGACCCTGTCACTATTATATAATGTCCTTCTTCATCTCTTGTTACAGCCTTTAATTTAAAGTCTAGTTTGTCTGATATAAGTATGGCTACTCCAGCTTTCTTTTGGCTTCCAGTAGCATGATAAATAGTTCTCCATCCCCTCACTCTCAATCTGAAGGTGTCCTCAGGTCTAAAATGAGTCTCTTGTAGACAGCAAATAGATGGGTCTTGTTTTTTTATCCATTCTGATACCCTATGTCTTTTGGTTGGCGCATTTAATCCATTTACATTCAGTGTTATTATAGAAAGATATGGGTTTAGAGTCATTGTGATGTCTGTATGTTTTATGCTTGTAGTGATGTCTCTGGTACTTTGTCTCACAGGGTCCCCCTTAGGATCTCTTGGAGGGCTGGTTTAGTGGTGACAAATTCCTTCAGTTTTTGTTTGTTTGGGAAGACCTTTATCTCTCCTTCTATTCTAAATGACAGGCTTGCTGGATAAAGGATTCTCGGCTGCATATTTTTTCTGTCTAGCAAACTGAAAATCTCGTGCCAACTCTTTCTGGCCTGCCAAGTTTCAAAAGAGAGATCAGTCACGAGTCTTATAGGTCTCCCTTTATATGTGAGGGCACGTTTACCCCTTGCTGCTTTCAGAATTTTCTCTTTATCCTTGTATTTTGCCAGTTTCACTATGATATGTTGTGCAGAAGATCGATTCAAGTTATGTCTGAAGGGAGTTCTCTGTGCCTCTTGGATTTCAATGCCTTTTTCCTTCCCCACTTCAGGGAAGTTCTCAGCTATTATTTCTTCAAGTACCCCTTCAGCACCTTTCCCTCTCTCTTCCTCCTCTGGGATACCAATGATGCGTATATTATTTCTTTTTAGTGTATCACTTAGTTCTCTAATTTTCCCCTCATACTCCTGGATTTTTTTATCTCTCTTTTTCTCAGCTTCCTCTTTTTCCATAACTTTATCTTCTAGTTCACCTATTCTCTCCTCTGCCTCTTCAATCCGAGCTGTGGTGGTTTCCATTTTGTTATGCATTTCATTTAAAGTGTTTTTCAGCTCCTCGTGACTGTTCCTTAGTCCCTTGATCTCTGTAGCAAGAGATTCTCTGCTGTCAGCTATACTGTTTTCAAGCCCAGCGATTAATTTTATGACTATTATTCTAAATTCACTTTCTGTTATATTATTTAAGTCCTTTTTGATCAGCTCATTAGCTGTTGTTATTTCCTGGAGATTCTTCTGAGGGTAATTCTTCCGCTTGGTCATTTTGGCTAGTCCCTGGCGTGGTGAGGACCTGCAGGGCACTTCCCCTGTGCTGTGGTGTATAACTGGAGTTGGTGGGCGGAGCCGCAGTCAGACCTGATGTCTGCCCCCAGCCCACTGCTGGGGCCACAGTCAGACTGGTGCGTGCCTTCTCTTCCCCTCTCCTAGGGGCGGGATTCACTGTGGGGTGGGGTGGCCTGTCTGGGCTACTTGCACACTGCCAGGCTTGTGATGCTGGGGATCTGGCGTCTTAGCTGGGGTGGGTAGGCAAGGTGCACAGGGGCAGGAGGGGCAGGCTTAGCTTGCTTCTCCTTAGGTGATCCACTTCAGGAGGGGCCCTGTGGCAGCAGCAGGGAGTCAGATCCGCTGCCGGAGGTTTGGCTCCGCAGAAGTGCAGAGTTGGGTGTTTGCGCTGAGCGAGCAAGTTCCCTGGCAGGAACTGGTTCTCTTTGGGATTTTGGCTGGGGGATGGGCGGGGAAGATGGCGCTGGTGAGCGCCTTTGTTCCCCACCAAACTGAGCTCTGTCGTCCGGGGGCTCAGCAGCTTTCCTTCCCTTTGTCCTCCAGCC
Organism: Herpailurus yagouaroundi; assembly: GCF_014898765.1. Lineage (NCBI taxonomy): Eukaryota > Metazoa > Chordata > Mammalia > Carnivora > Felidae > Herpailurus > Herpailurus yagouaroundi. Next base: position 27,484,478 of record NW_024412427.1, on the reverse strand, counting down.
TTCCCGCTTTCTGAGCAGAGCTGTTAACTTATGACCTCCCAGCCGCTAAGTCGCGCTTGCTGTCGGAACACAGTCCATCAGGCCCCTCCGCTTTTTGCAAGCCAGACTTGGGGGCTCTGCTTGGCCGGCGAGCCGCCCCTCCGCCCCGGCTCCCTCCCGCCAGTCCGTGGAGCGCGCACCGCCTCGCCGCCCTTCCTACCCTCCTCCGTGGGCCTCTCGTCTGCACTTGGCTCCTGCGACTCCGTTCTGCTAATCCTCTGGTGGTTTTCTGGGTTATTTAGGCAGGTGTAGGTGGAATCTAAGTGAACAGCAGGACGCGGGGTGAGCCCAGCGTCCTCCTACGCCGCCATCTTCCCAAGTCAGTCTATAGACTTTACTTTTAAGAATGGAGTGCTAATGCAAGCCACTGGTTCTGTCAAATATATCTGTCAGTAATGGAAGAAAAGTCAAGAATAAAGGTTCCAAGCTGCCAAAGAATAAGACTATTTGTCAAGGGGAAGCAAAAGGATCAATCTTCCAATGACTGTCCCCTTGTGCTCAATGAGGGACAAAGGCAAATTAAGCACTTTACCAATGTAGATGGCAAAAATGTCAATGTCAACACATGCACTCATTATTCTAGTTGAAAAGTGAGCCCCAAGCTCTTATTTTATAGTTGAGCTCATTGGGGATCATGGAATCACAGGGTTCATTGACAGAAGTAGACCTAGAATTTAGATTTGACTCCCCAGACAAAATTATTTTTCCTTGATGCCAAATTCCATTTCTTATAAATATGTTTCATATTTATATACCACATTTATATACCACATTCCTGGTATGCACACCTTTTTTATGCATAAAAAATCCATAACAAAAAAAGAACGATCCCTTAGTTTTTATACAATTGTAAACAATGCACCTCTAAATAAGAGACAAATTTATGGAAAATGGGTTTTAATTGTTTCTTAAAGAAGGTCATTCATACCCTATACAAATATGTAACAAAAAAAAAAAAACACAGGAAGAAATAATCCATAAAACCTAAGTTACTTTGACTAAAAATTCCCATTTGTTTCCATAAATGAGTAATTAACTCAAACTTAGAGGAGTTTGGAGCTTTCAACACTTCTACTTAACTACCATGGGACAAAGAGATTTCATTAAGGAAATAGGATTTTCCTTAAAGTTTTCCTGATTCTGATCAATTGTACCTCATTTAGAGATTTGCATTGTTATTATTAAGCAAAAATGATTTTTATTCTTTGTGGCTCCACTTCTGTGAATCATTACTCAGTCTGATAAAAAGGAAAGCATAATGTGTACATGATAAATAATCCCTCCTATACTGGCCTCCAAATCTTTTTCTACAATGTACACAAGGCAATTAGTATCAATCCACTAGCATATAAAATTAAACCCATTTGCCATCTTTGATTGAATTGAACCCACTGGCTATTGTTTTGTATATAAAAAACATATTTCCAAAACTTCATGATCCACAAAACTATTTGAAGAAGCATAAAGCTGATACACTAACAATAGATTAGAATAAATTTTAGCCCCCAAAGTTTCAAGATCATGTATAGCGACCTGATCTAAGAACTAATCCACTTGAAAAATGGAAAAGTACATCATTTAATATCACCACACACATATATCATACATGCCAATAGATTCACTTATTGCCTTGAAGGCAAAATAAAAAAAATGTTTCTCATCGTCTTTACAAAAATTAATATACATCACAAACACTTTCCAATATATAACTAATACAATCAAGGAGAACATTTAATTAGCAATTAGTCTGATTAACATTCCTTGGAGACTAATTTGTTTTACCAGATGGCCTTCATAAAAATAATTCTTAGAGGATTTCTTTAAAAATCAGCTAAGCTAATTATAAGATGCAGGAAGAGATAGAAATTTTAACAATCATACCAAGAATAAATTAATGTGTTTGAGTTGTAAGTCTTCAAGATACAACTGGGAAGCAGAAAATGGCAAGAAGGAGTTTGTGGGCCTGCCCAGTAAGGACACAGAGCCAAGTACTAGGAACAGTTTGTTGAGAGGGCAAAATTCAGGGACTGAGTCATATAGAAGCTCGAGGGGAGCAAGCTACATTAGAAAAGCAAATCCCAAATTAGACACTGTAAACTAAACTGGACCAAAGCCAAGGGAAGTTCCAAAGCACAAAAGAAGAAAAGAGCAAGCAGGCACAGAGCCCAGAAAGAATTCTGCTGAATGCTGCCTGGCAGTCACATCAACTGACTTTGCCACAGGGCCACAACTAATGGTCTTTCCTCAGGCATGCATTTCGAGACACATTTCCAGAAGCTATGATGGATTCTCTCTTACCCACAAAGAAGTGATCTCATATTTATTGAATTCATACTTTTATTAGACACTGAGCTAGAAGAATCATTACATTATTCCAAGTAGTTTTGTCCTCACCAAATCTTTTTTCCCCACCTCCTGACACACACTGTTAGTCTACATTTCTCAGCCATTTTGCAGGCAGGCAATGCAATGATACTGAGTTATGACCAATGGAATTTGGGGAAAAGTGATGCTATCTAGTACCATTTCATAAAAACCTTCCATTAGTGATCCACCATGTCTTCATCCATTTGCTGGATGACAGGAGAGAAAATACAAGGACCTAGAGAGTGGGTCCCTGATGACCACAGATAATGTTCCCCTATTCATGAATGCTTAGAATGGACTATAACTGTGTTAATAAAAAATAAATGCTTATTGTGTTAAACTACATATACTGGGAGATTAGTTTTCTATTGAAGTTTGCTCAGTTTCACTAAGATACCTATTTATCTAATTTAACAATACAACAATCTGTGGTAGTAGTATTTTCATTCTAGCTTATCTTATTTATAAATTAGATAAATCAGGAATTGAAACAACTCTGTCAGACTAAAATCTATTCCTTCTCACTAAGTACTCTCATAATCAACATATGAAAAAAGGGCTATATGCTTTGTTTTGTCTTTTGAATTAAGTTCACATAACGTAAATTAACTTATTTATTTATTTATTTACTTATGTATGTATGTATGTATTTATTTAGAGAGTGAGAGAGCAAGAGTGAGCATGTGCTAGGGAGAATCCCAGGCACTTTCAGTGCAGAGCCCGATGTGAGACTCTAACTCATGAATTGTGAGATCGTGACCTGAGCTGAAATCAAGAGTTGGTCACTTAAACTACTGAGCCACTCAGGAACCCTGAAATTAACCAATTTAAACTGAACAACTCAGTAGCATTTAATACATTCAAAATATTTTATAACTACCACATCCATCTAGTTCTAAAATATTTTCATCACCCCAAAAAGTAACTCTATGCCCAATAAGCAATTACTTCCCATTTACCCCTCTCCTAGCCCCTTGGCAACCAACAATCTGATTTCCATCTTTGTGGATTTACATATTGTAGATATTTCATATAAATGAGATCATATGATATGTGGTCTATTGTGTCTGGTTTCATTCAGTTGGCATAATATTTTTGATATTCAACCACAATGTACCAAATATCATTGTTTCATTTCTTTATATGGCTGAAAACTATTCTATTGTATATACCACAATTTGTTTATCCATTCATCCACTGGATTATTTTTATCTTCTGCCTGTTGTGAGTAATGCTTTAATGACCATGTATGCATATGTATTTGAGTAACCTGTCTGTTCTTTTGGGTGTTTCCTTAGAAGTGGAAATTCTGGATATATGTGATTTTGTTTAGATTTTGGAGGAATTCCAAACTGTTTTCCACAGCAGTTGTACTATTTCACTTTCCTACCAGATATATACCAGATAGATAGATGATAGATTGATATAGATAGATAGATAGATAGATATTCCAATTTCTCCACCTCCTCACCAACACACTATGCCATCCATTTTATTAGGCTGATATACAACTTCATACATACTAGTATAATTTTAATGAAAACAAACAAGCAAACAACAACTAAAAATTACAAGTGTTGGTGAGTCTCTTGGATCATGTTTTTATCTGTTCTGGCAATGGCTGCCTTTTGGAAAGTTTAATTCATTAACACTTAAAATAATTTCTAATGATCTGGGACTTAATTCTGTCATTTTGTTATTTATTTTCTGCATGTCTTATACTAATTTGTTTCTCATTACCTCTATTACTGCTTTGTTTTATATTTAACTGGCTGTTTTCTAGTGTGACATTTTTATTCCCTTTTCATTTTCTTTTGCATATATTCTTAGATATTTTCTTAGTGTTTGCCATACGGCTTACATTTAACATCCCAAATTTATAACAGTCTATTCTTAATTGATACTAATTTAGCTTCAATATCATATTAAAACTTCTCCTATACAGCTCCATACCCTCTTTATATTGTTATTGTCACAAATTTATATTGTTTATATTGTTTATATTGTTATATTGTCATTGTCTTTATATTGTTATTGTCACAAATTTCATACATCTTTAGACATTGTGCTCCTATTAACACAGATTTAGTGGTTTATTCATTTATTATTTAAATAATGTAAGAAATAAAAAGAGGAGTTGCAATTCAAAAATAAAATAATATTGGATTTTTTTTAACCTTCATCAGAGTTCTTTACTTCTTCAAATGACTTTAAATTACTATTTTTTTTTTTTTTTTTCATTTCAGCATGAAGGACTCTACTTAGTATTCCCTGTAGAGCAAGTCTGCCAGCCACAAACTCTTTCAGCTTTTATCTGGGAATCTCTTAATTTCTCCCTTATATCTGAAGGATAGTTTTGTCAGATACAGAATTCTTGGTTGACATGTTTGTTTTCCTTTCAGCACTTTAAATGTATCATCCCACTCCCTTTCAACATCCATGGTTTCTGATGAGAAATCTACTGTTAATATTATTGAAGATCTCTTGTACATGAAAGATCACTTGTCTTTTGCTGCCTTTAAGATTCTCTCTTTGTCTTTGTCTTTGTCTTTGGACACTTTGATTATAACGTGTCTTGGTGTGAATGTCTTTGTTTATCCTTCTTGGAGTTCATTGGGATTCTTGAAAGTGTAGACTTTAATCTTTTATCAAATTTAGGAAGTTTTAGCCATTACTTCTTCCAATGTTCTTTCTTCCCCTTTCTCTCTCTTGTTCTTCTGGGATTCCCATTATGCATATGATGGTACACTGGGTACTTTCTTAGACTTTCTATATTTTTCTTCATTTTTTTTCCTCTCTGACTCTCATATTAGATCATTTCATTGACCTATCTTCAAATTTTCTGATTCTTTCTTCTACTTAATTAAATCTGATATTGAAACTCTCTGCTGACATCAGTTCTATGTTGAGGCACCCTTCAATGCTTAGCCATGCTGTTTAGAAGTCTACCATATCTTCACTTCCTGCTTGACTGTACCAATAGATCAGCCAGAGATGAATACTTAGGGTCTTTACAGTTCTCTTCTGAGCATGTGTCCTGCACTGGCAATGTCTGTAGCTTTCTAATTTATCCAGTATACACAGGTACTTTTAAATGGCCTAATTTCCCAAAGAAACTCCCTTCCAAGCTTTTTTTCTCAGGCTTTCACTCCTTCATTGTTTGCCTCAGATACAATCTTTTCCCTCAGGTACTGCACATTGTTCATCTGTCTTACTTAGTTTTTAACAAATGCCCATTGCCTTTTCATCCTAAGCAAGTTGCAAGTTATGCAAAACAAAGACAAGCACCTTGCATCAGTCCTTCAGGTAGCTCCTAGACAAGTTTAAATAGATAAACATAATTCATTCAGAATAAAGTCTTATTTTCTCTCTCCAGAATCATGGAACAATGCCACTCACTGGGAACAAGAGCTTCAGGATTCCACCAACCTGGAGAAGGGAGTGTGGCAAGGACAATTAAAAATGTCATGAAGCCTTTCTACCACTTTTAAATTGCCTTTTTCTTTTACTTTTTTTTTCTTTAAGTTGCCTTTTCCTTGATTCAACATTCATTTGGTTGCTGTAAACATCTGACTATTTTCCAGAGTTGTGACAAGGTTGATCCTGATAGTGTTTGCTTGGTTTTTCAGTTTCTGTGATGGACAGGCCCTTGGAGCTACATTCCCATCCATTTTTGCTGATATCATTCAACATGTGGTTTTCAGCATGGCACTAGGTAAAAATTTATTGGTCCTAAATGAAGCTATATCCTTGATCTAGATATTCATTATTACTACGTTATTATCAATTTAGCTAGTGCATCACAGACATCACCTAATTAGATCCCCTCCAAATAAATGGAATGTGAAAAACAAATAATAACACAATTATGGGACAAGTTGCAGAAGTTTTAATCAAGAAAGGTAAAAAAAACAAAAAAACAAAAAACATTTCTGCAAATAATAAAAAAAAAAAATTTCTTACCCTGCCCAAATACACTTTTTGGGGAAAAAGGGCCACATTCAGGAATTTGAGCTTTAGAATATCCACTAAATATGGATAATATTTAGTGGTTGATATAGCATACATACATACCTTTGTTTATATCCTTTATAACCCCTCTTCTCACCCTACTCGGTGGAAGAGGTAGTGGTGGGTAGGAATTCAGTGAGCAGCTGAACACATCTTATTCCTTAATTTTTCATTAAAATAAGTGAAAGAAAGCCCCTAGAGAAGGAGTGAACACCAGATGTGTCCCCATAAAACAGGAGGCAAACATTCCAAACATTACTCAAATGAGAAATCTACTTCAGTTATTGCATTTCAATTTTTAAAAGGCAGAATCTCCATTTTTTCTAGAGATAACTAACATTTTTAAATTATTACTTTTTTTTCAGAAAATTAAGTTCTGACTTGTATTATGTTGGAAGCATAGTATAAATTTATTTCTTTCCTCACTTGATAAAATAAGTTATACATATACATATATGTATATATATAGACATATATACACACATACTCATATATACATTATATACACACATATATATGTACATATTTATATAACCATATGTCTTGCACTATTCTTACTTTCTTATATACTTGCAGCTATTATTCTACACAAACTTAAGCATAAGTGAATTAATATACACACAACACACATTCCTTTTAATTTAATAGAAGCATACTATGCACACATACAGTTCTATGCATTGCTTAAGTTATTCCAAGACATTTTGAACATACACAAAAGCGGGGAAACCATAGACTAAATTCTTATGCTTGTACTAAATTCACAAAGCTTCAACAACTAGTAACTCATCTCATCTATGACACAGCCTCCCTTATATAACTCCTAAAATACTGGGTTATTTTGAAGCAAATGTCAGTTATCCTAGTATTTTATCAGAAAATATTTCTGATTATCACCCTAAAAGAAGACTAAAAATCAAAACAAATAGCACCATCGCACTTGAACAAATGAGCAGTAAATCCTAAATATCACCAAATATCCAGTGTTTGAATGTCTAATTGTCTCAAAAGTAAGTGTCTGTGTATGAATATAGTTATGACTACATGAAAGTATACATGTAGGACAAATTCCTGTAGGTCTTTTCCATAAGTGTTTCAAAGATTTGTCCCCTAGTTTGTCCTTTTTTCCTTTACTTTGTTATACTTTTTCAATATTGAATTTTTTAAATTCATGCATAGTCACCTTATCTGAATTTCTTTTATTATTTTTTGGTTTATTTACATTATCTGATTATATTTTGTCAGTCACTAAAATGTATTTTCTTTTAATAGCAGCATACAACTCCACCAAATAAGGAACAGTAATTTGTTTAACCATTTCCTGTATGTATGCATGTATATATATATATATATATACATATATATACATATATATATGTATATATATATATATTTGCTACTAAACATCATTGCTCTGTAGAACTTTGAAGATATGCTATTACTTGCATCATTAAAGCTACTGGTTAACCATTATTGTACAATTTTCAGCATGTACCTTAAAACATATACAAAGAAATCATTTGAAATACACATTTTGTTTTCTACCAGAATTGTTTGGAATTTTCTTCCAAATTGTTGGCCCAGTCTTTTATTCTTATCCCCTTTACACTTTGGAAATATATTTTCCTCTGGTTTACTGGGCAGTAAAACACATGGAAAATGAAACCATGCTGGACACTATTTATTGAAATATCTTAATATTTCCTCTAAATGCCTTTGTTCACATAAAGTGCATGCATGTTCTCTTGGGATATATTGAAAAATGAGTGGCTGAGAGTTGACTTTCCTGTTTGGACTGAGAATTTCTTTGTGTTGTCTGAGCAGTGACGAGGAAGGAAGGCCATTCACCAAGTTCTTTCTGGTTGATTGGACTTCACCTTTGCCTTATCTGAAAAACTTTCTGTTTCTGTAAGATGTTGTAATCATTAAGAATGTAACTTGATTTTTAAACATAGTTTTGTCCTCTGAATTCATGTATGTATGTGTCAATACATGTTTTCTCACCCCTCAGTTCCTAAAAGCTGATTAACATTTCATGAATTTGTTGCTGAATTTTTTTTTCTTTCCTGATTTACATCATTCTCTTTCTTACTATAGACATGCCTTCAAACAACTTTATTCAGATATCAAATACACACTGAAATATGATTGGCAAGTCTCAGGAAATAGGAATCATGTTGGTTGGATTGAGACCAGATGAGTCCAGTTTTGGAGTTTAAGGTGAGTGAGGCTGGTTTAAAGAACTGGTCAGACAGCATGAAATATCAACTTCAGAGAAAACTATCTGAGGCCTTCAATATTGAGCCCCAACAATACTTCTAGCTTCACCGTCATTCTTACCTCTCTGCCTGGTAAGGGCAGTAGAAAAAAATTTGGTGAAAAATCACTCTCTCCTGGATTCAGTGTCCAATATCTTATGCACATCCCCACTGAATCTTCACAACAACCCCAATGAATGGGTACTATGATCCCCATTTTACAGATGAAATGACAGAGTCATAAAAAAATAAGTAACTTAACCAAGCCACACTGTCCTAGTAAAACAAAAAAAAAAATTATGTTGAAACCCACATTAGTCCGTCCTCTGAACCTGTGCTCTCCTATCAATTTATGCTGCTTTGATGAGTTTCCAAATAGCACATGCTTGAGCCACATTGGACTCTAAACCTTTGCCTGGATACACTACACTTGTACTTACCTCTTAACTTCTCCTCTACATGTTTTTCCTTTGCTTAAAATTCCTACCCTTTCTCTTTCTGATGAACTCCTCATTCTTCTACCCACCACTAATGTCACTTCCTCTTTGAAGCCTTTCCTTAATTCTGCAGACACACCAATTGTTCTTTCCTCTGTGGTGACACAGCACTTTATACATAGTCCAATGTAGTATCTTACTAGTTTTACCATCATCTGTTTCCTCCCAAGGCAGGTCTCCTGTCTTATTTGTTGTATTTCCAGTCTATAATATGGCTCTTGATAAAAAGTAAACACAAAATAAGTATTTCTTAAGTTAGATCACCAGTCCATGAAGAAGTGAATCAGATGATAAAGTAATTAGTGCTTGATGGTAATTTGCCAGATCTATAGGTCCTTCAGAAAGGCAAATGGGAGGAAGGGATTCCTAGTCAGTAATAAAAAGTTGGTGATGTCAGGATTAGTTTGAGAATCAGTAGATATCTATGTCTATGCCAATTTAGTCCTTCCTTTCTTTGCTCTGCTAAAAGGAAGTGTGAATGAAGGGACGGATTGGAAAGATGTCTGCAGGCTTCACCTGGGAGTCATATGGCCTGATTAAGGGGATCAGTAAGCAGATACTATCTTCTGCACTAATCTCTGCATTCCTTTTAGCTTCATATTTGATCTGTTAAGACTTTCTCTAGCTGGTAATTTAACACAGAAATTTGTATAAAAAAATAACTCCCTACTTTCAATGAGGAAGGGTTCCCATTCACATGAATATTTCCTGCAGCTTTCCATGTGGGTGTAATATACCAATGACAAGGAACATTTAAATATGTAAAAAAAAAAAAAAAAAAAAAAAAGAACCAATTTTAGTGAGCATGATGGTTACTGTATTGCTTTTGGTTGGGGGAGAGAAGTAACAGGCCCAAAACTCCCAGAGGGAAATGAAGCTACTATGAGTTAAAGAAAAAATGTTGAGGGGCACTTGGGTGGCTCAAATGATCAAGCTTCTGACTCTTGTTTTCAGCTCAGGTCACAATCTCAAGGTTCATGGGTTTGAGCCCCATGATGGGTATCATGCTGCCAGTGTGGAGCCTGCTTGGGATTCTCAGTCTGTCTCCCACTTTCTCTCTCTCTCTCTCTCTGGCCCCACTTGCCCCCACTTGCACCTGTTCTCATCTCTTTCAAAATAAATACACATAAACTTAAAAAAAAAAGAGAAGAGAACAAATGTTGAGATTATAACTTTCTGAGCTTTGGAGGAAAAGAAAAGCACAAGGAGGCCTAACCAAGCCAGTCTAACCCAGATAACTTAGTGTTTTCCTGAACCCCAGCCCAGTTGTGGAGCCTCTGGGTGGGGACCACAAAGCCAAGGTTGAAAGGAACAAAAGGTATGTGTGCTATGGAAAATTAATCCTTAGTGTCGATTTTTCAGTCAAGAAGTGATAATTGTCTATATTTCTTTCATTTGTCCCCTTAAAAACAATCATGAAATTCAGTTGGCCTTCTTCCTTTACCCTAAATGTTTGACATTTGGCAAGCAAGTGGACCTCAACTATAAATAAACCTTTAAAAAGTGTAGGTTCCCATGTGAATGACCTTTACCTTTAACATTTGCAAGTTTGAACAATGTTTTTCAAAAAGCAAAAAATTTACTTGGATTTATTTAAAGAAAAATTGGAAAGTATGTTAAGAGCTATTTTTCTGTTTATATACTTACCCCTAATCTCAATAGTGAATGTGATCAATAGTTATAGACTGATCCAATTTGAATGATGAATTCAACCACAGGGTAATTAAATGACTCAATAGTGAATTTTTATTATTGCTCAAAAAGCCCTTTGTAAGTAAACATTACAAAAAACCAAGAATCTTAGAACTCATCTGGCAACCAACTTAGAAATTATACTTCTGGTAAAAATCATCAATGGCTACTAAAACTATTAGGTGAAAAGTTTGGTGATAAACAGGATATTTACATTGCTTCAAAGTACTTCTCTACAAGACAAATATTAATTACAAATGGGAAATAATAACTTTACAGGGGATAAGTCTGACAGATATCATCTTTATCAGGTCTTAAAACTTAACCATTATCAGTAATGAGACAAATAAACATTGTGTGGCTCCCAAAGTAATGCACCAGGCATGACACAACTTCACTTCTGTGATATTTCTGGAAAAATGCATACCCTAAATCTAACTATGAGGAAACATGAGATAAACCAAAATTAAAGGGATTACACACAATAACTGGTGTGAACTCTTCAAAAATATCAAAGTTACAAAAGACAAACAGACTGAGGAACTGTTCCAGATTTTAGAAGACCAAAAAAAAAAATGACAACAACATGTAATATATGATCTTGGATTGGATACTAGATCATAAAAATAAAATTATTTTATTATAAAGGACATTAATAGGACAGTTGGTAAAATTCAAATAAAGTATATAGATTAGATAATAATACTATAATTTGTATTAATGTACACATTCTAATAATTACAGTATAGTTATAGAAGAGAATGTCTTAATTTTTAGGAAATACACAATTAAATATTTAGGGGGCAAGGGGCCTTATGGTAATATTTTAAACAGTTCAACAGTTCAGAAATAAAAACAATATGTATTAAAAACAAATCTACGTGTGTGTGTGTGTGTGTGTGTGTGTGTGTGTGGTGTGCCTGTATACATAGAAAGAACAACAAAGCAAAGATAGTTAAATGTTAATATTTGGGAGTTCTGTGAGAAAGACAAATGGGAATGAGAATTCTTCATACTGTTTTTTAAATTTTTCCATAACTCTAAAATGATTTCATCAACTCAACAATTTTATTCAGTAATTTCAAGTGGAATTATTTCACAAAAATGTGCCTCAGAGACCAAGTGGCCCAAGCATCATTCTCTGACAGAGTAAACCACAATCACACAGCTGGTTCAGGGCATCTCTAAGTCTTCAGAGTCTGAGCCTTTCCCCACAGGATGTGTTTCTGCACAAACATAAGATTGGTTTCAAGAAATATTCATAGAGCTTCTGATTTGAAGCCTTGTAGAGCTGCAATGTCATGGAAGAAATGAACTTTTACTTTGCTGCTCTTAATAGTCTCTTTTTGGGAATAACCTGGTTGGCATTGCACTCTTGGCCTAGGACATGGGAGAGCCCTTTCATTTCTCCCTCCCTTCCCCATTACAATTTCACATATATATGGGGAGTTGGGGAGGAGAACCCATCAATGAAAGGTCTCCCATCTCCCCAGCAATCAAAATTAAAAATTTCTAGCTTACAATTGTGTGTGTTCACATTCAAGTTCTGCCTCTTTAACCCCTTTGTGATTTTGGGAAAATTACTTGGCTTATAGGTCTGTAAAATATAATAATATATTTATTATAATAAAAAATAATATCAGTATGTGCCTGTTGGATTATTGGGATTAAAAGTGATAAGTTTTGTAAAGTACTTAGCATGGATCCTGGCACATATAAGGGCTCAGAACATGAGGGTTGTTATTTTTATGACTAAAATGGTGGCTGGTACAGATTCTCAATCCTGGAAAAGTGAACTAAAGAATGATTCAGTTACTAGCAGATTATGTATGTGTCCATGGAGTTAACTTTCAAATACCTATTAATAGTTAACATTTTGGCCAGAAACATACAGTCATACAATGGCTAGCTTACCTCCTACGCTATCAAAGAGACTGAACATTAAACCAGAAAGAGAATAGAAAACAATCTAAATGTCAATCAGCAGAGAACTAGCTAAATACTTTATGATACCTTCACTGCAGTGATAAAAATCAATTAAGAAGAATGAGGTAGATGAAAATGCACTGCAATGGAAAGATACTTGATTCATTTTGGGAAGAAGTAAAAAAGAAAACGGAACAACATAATCCATAGTATGTTTGCAGTTTGTAAAAATGTGCTCAAGGAGTACTACGAATAATTTATTTTTGCTTTTGTTTCCCTTGCCTGAGGAAGGGAAGATATTCCATTTTAAATCTATATTTAAATCTATAATATTCCATATTCTAGATTTTTCCATATCTAGAAAAATGTTTCTACAGCAAAAGTCAAATAAATTACTGCCTGTATTTTCTTCTAGGAATTTTACGGTTTCAGGTCTTACATTAAATCTTTAACCCGTTTTTAGTTTATTTTTGTATATGGTGTTAGAAAGTAGTACAGTTTCATTCTTTTGCATGTAGCTGTCCTGTTTTCACAGCACCCATTAATTCAAGGTACTGTCTTTTCCTTATTGCATATTCTTGTCTCCTTTGAATTGATTAAATGATCATAGAAGCATGTGTTTATTTCTGGGCTTTCTATTCTGTTCCATTGATCTGTGTGTCTATTTTTGTGCCAGTACCATACTGTTTTGATTACTACAGCTTTGTAGTATATCTCAAAAATTGGGATTGTGGTACCTCTAGCTTTGTTCTTATTTTAAGATTGCTTTAGCTCTTTGGGGTCCATACAAAGTATTATTTTTTACAGTTATATGAAAAATGTTTTTGGTATTTTGACAGGAATTGCATTAAAGTTGTAGATTGCTTTGGGTAGTATGGGCATTTTAACAATATTTGTTCTACCAATTCATGAGCATGAAATATCTTTCCATTTGTGTCATCTTCAATTTCTTTCATCACTGTTGTATAGTTTTCAAAGTCTTTCACCTCATTGGATAAGTTTCTTCCTAATTATTTTATTCTTTTGGGTGCAATTATAAATGGAACTGTTTTCTTAATTTATCTTCCTGCTACTTCGTTATTAGTGTATAGAAATGCAACAGATTTCTGTATATTAATTTTGTTTCCTGTGACTTTACTAAATTCATTTATCATATCTAATAGTACTTTTCGGTGGAATCTTTAGTTTTAATGTTCTTAAACTTTTTTTATGTTTATTTATTTTTGAGAGAGAGAGAGAGAGAGAGCAAGCAGGGGAGGGGTAGAGAGAGGGAGACACAAAATCCAAAGAAGGCTCCAGGCTCTTAACTGTCAGCACAGAGCATGAGGCAGGACTTGAACTCACGAACCATGAGATCATGACCTGAGCCAAAGTTGGGTGTTTAATGAACTAAGCCACTGAAGCACCCCTATGTTTTTCATTTTATATGTATAGTATCTTGTCATCTGCATGTGGTGACAATTTTACTTCTTCCTTGCCAGTCTGGATACTTCTTATTTGTTTTTCTTGTCCAATCACTGTGGCTAGAGCTTCCAGTACTAAAAAGCTTTGCACAGCAAAAGAACACATCAACAAACCAAACAAAAAACAACCTACTGAATGGGAGAAGACATTTACAAATTATATATCTGATAATGGGTTAATATCCAAACTATATATAGACCTTATACAACTGAATACAAAAAAAATCCAATTATAAATGGGCAAAACACCTGAATAGACATTTTTCCAAAAAAGACATACAGATGGCTAACAGACATATGAAAAGATACTCAATATCACTAATTATAAGGGAAATACAAATCAAAACCACAATGAGATGTCTCCTTACACCTGTCAAAATAGCTAAAATCAAAGACAGAAGAAATAACAAGTGTTGGTGAGGATATGAAGAATAAGGAACCCTCATGCACTGTTAATGATAACGCAAATTGGTGCAGTCATTATAGAAAACATGGAGTTTTCTCAAAAGCTTAAAAAATATAATTACCATATGATCTAATAAATTCACTCCTGGGTATTTACCCAGAGAATAAGAAAACACTAATTTTTTTTAAGTTTTATATACTTATTTTGAGAGTGTGTGTGCCTGCACATGAGTTGGGGAGGGGAAGAGAGAAAGAGAGAGAGACAGAGAGAGACAGAGAAGGAGAGAGAGAGAGAGAGAGAGAGAGAGAGAGAGAGAGAGAGAGAGAGAATCTCAATCAGGGTCTGTACTATAGAGCAGTACCCAAGTGGGGCTTGATTTCATAACCTGTGAGACCATGACCTGAGCCAAAATCAACAGTTGGACACTCAACCAACTGAGCCACCCAGGTGCCCCAAGAAAACACTAATTTCAAATGATATATGCACCCCTATGTTTATTGCAGCATCACTGACAAACTCCAGGATATGGAAGCAGCCCAAGTGTTCATCCATAGATGAATGGATAAAGAAGATGTACATGCATACAATGGGATATTAGCCAGCCATAAAACGAATGAAATCTTGCCATTTGCAACAACATGGATAGACCTACAGGTGTAATGCTGAGTGAAATAAGTTAGTCTGAGAAAGAGAATTATATGATTTCATTCATATGTGTAATGTTAGAAACAAACCAAATGAAAAAAGAAAAAAAACAAACAAACAAAAATCCCAGACTATTAAGCATAGAGGACAAGCTGGTGGTTGCCGGAGGGAACGTATGTGGGGGGATGGGTGAAGTAGATAAAGTAGATAATAGTAGATAATAGTACAATTATCATAATAAACACTAAGCAATGTCTAGAACCACAGAATCATTATATTGTATACCTGAAACTAATATAATTTTGTATGTTAATTATACTTCAGTAAAAAATGTGCACAAGGAAAGAAAAGGAATTAGACAATTGTGTTCAAAACTATCAGGAAATTACTGGGAATGAGATGGGAAGGGGGTGGGAAACATTCGACTTCCAACTTATATATTACCATCTATACTTATTTGATCATTTCAATAATAAACATTAATAAAAAGACTACCACACATGGTGCTGAAAGTATGTATATATATATATATATATATATATATATATTCTATCAATTAAGCATTGTAATAACTTTGGCTGGTTTCTGATGGTATCACAGGAATTACCAAAGCTACTAGGTAGTGGATCCAGCCATTGTTCCCAGAGGCCCATGCCAGCTTGTTACACTGAAGTCTGGTAAAGAAGTGAGAAAACCAAGCAAAACTTAGCAACCAATAGCAAAGAAGAGTATTTAAGCGTTCAACTGCATTTTAACTTTACACAGACAGAAAATGTGGTACTTTATATTATTATAACCCAGATAATTATGGACTAATGGTTAAATCTGAATCAATTAGGAAAAAGAGGATAGCATAAGTGGAACAAAGTAGTTATGTTGAATAGGTGCATTCTTTCATGGAGAATGGAATTTTAGCCATGAGTCCCATAGGAAAGAAATGAATAAAAGGAACCCTTATAAGCAAAAGATGTAGAATGGTGTGTTTTATCCCATATTATACAGTTGTGAACATCAAACCTAAGGGTCAACTTACTAACTTAGGGTCACACACTGAGTTAGTGCTATGATCATGGGCTCAGATACCTGTAGGGTTCATGTAGGTAATATCCACGGGGTGGTGGGTATAGCAAGAAGGGAGCTTTTGCCAGCCCAAGGTAGGGCTATAGTTGCCCATCTCAACCCATTGTGCTATCCAAGAATGCAAACCCACTCTTGCCAATGTTCTTTCTTTCAAGAGAAGCCAGATGCTTATTATGTTGATTATAAATATTGGCCAACTGGTACAATATGTATTCATATACTGTTGCATACGAGCACACAGAAGGTATCCATGGGACAGAACAGTTCCATTGTCACTATTTGCCACCTCTGAGAATCTAAGACAACTGGTCCTTGGCAAAGCTTTTTCTCTCCAGTCATATTCCATTTGTTCCCAAGTCCAAGTCCAGCCATGCATTTATTTTAAAATTAAAATTTTAAAAACAAAAAGAACACTTACAAGATACAAGATAAGAAACTAAGACAGGGAAAACAGCAAAGAAAATATAATTAGGAACAAGAGGCAGATTCTGGCCTTCAAGAAGCTTAGAATGTAATGGAGCAAAAAGAATTATGTAAATGATTAACAATAATAATTATTATTATAGAAAAATTAAATTAGGAGATGCTGTGATTAATTGCTAAAGTAGGTGATTCATTCTAGCTGAGTAAATAAGGAGGATCTCAGTAAGGGAAAAGGACTTGGAAATAAAATTTCAACAGGTAGAGAAGGGAGAGGCATCATAGATTGACAGTCCAGCAGAAGAAAAACGAGTGTGCCCAAGTCTGGTATACCAGTGAAAAGGAAGCAATTTTGTGTGTGAAAAAATAGGGTACATGCAGGAATGAGGATAGTGTATTCCAAGACCAGTGTAAACCTTATTCTGTAAAAGAAAGGATTGATAAATGCTTTAGACGGGGGTCCATGATTCTACCACTGCTCCACTGTCATGGAATATTTCCCCTGGCATATAACAGATGGATTAGAAAAGGGAGAAGTTGGCAGGAGAAAGACTGGTTAGTTAGCCATTTTAATTATTGTTGAGGCAGTGAACTAGAGTAGAAACAGAGGAGACAGATATAAGAGCCAGTGTAGAGGAGAGATTAACAAGGCTTTGTCAATTGGAGTGAATATCTAGGACAAGGCAGCACAATGACTTTGAGATTTCAAATCCAAAGGTCTTGGAGAAACAGATGCTCTTAGGAATACAGGAGGCAGATGGTAAGGTGATGAATCTCCCATGAAGACAGACTGTTGAGGGGAGAGGAGGCTTGAAGCACAGTATCCAGTAGGATACTGAAATTGCTGCTTTTGAACTTCAAAGACAAATCAGAACCGGTGATTCAGATCTCTCAGCAGAACAGAGATCGTGAAGTTGAAACAGTGGACATCATGGGGATGGTCAAGAATGTGGAGTTTCAAGAAACAAGGGAACTGGCAATAGAATACTGGAAAATACCTACATTTTAAAGGTATGAGGATGAAGATCAACTACATAAGCAAAAAGGAGTTCAAAACAATTAACACCAGGGTGCCTGGGTGGCGCAGTCAGTTATGCATCTGATTTGAGCTCAGGTCATGGAATCTCTCAGTTTGTGAGTTCCAATCCCATATCGGGTGCACCGCTTCCAGTGAGCACAAGCCCCACTTTGGGTGAACCCAAGCCCCTGCTTCCAGTGACCTCCACTTCTCTCTCTCTCTCTCTCTCTCTCTCTCTCTCTCTCTCTCCATCTGCCCCTTGCTCACTTGTGCCCTCTCTCTCTCTCAAAAAAAAAAAATAATAATAACATCAGCTACTGTTTATCAACCATGTCATTTGTGCCAGACTTTGGGCAAAACCTTCTCGTAAATATTTTATGTAATCCTCACAATAACCTCATGAAGCACCCAAAGCTCAGGGAGGTTAAGTAACTTGAACAAGGATATAAATAGCCAGGTTCACAGAAAAGCACATCCAAATGGCTAATAAACATGTGAAAAGATGCTCAACTTTGGTGGTAGTTGGGGAAATGCAACAGATTTGTAAAAATTACAAAGGACTATAATGCTTAGGGAAGGGCTGCTGGTGGAAATGTAAAATGGTACACCTTTTTTAGAAGGCCAGCTGGCAGCATCTATTAAAATTAAATATGCACACTAAATATAAATTAAATATACACATGTCTTTTGATCCAGCCATCCCCCAACTGGGAATTTATCCCATAATATGAAATCACCAGCCCAAAGTGGAAAGTGTCTGAAAAACAAATGGGATATCCATCAATAGGGGAATGTTTGAATAATTTGTGGTACTTTCACAGTATTTTAAAATATGACTTAGTTCTATGCCAGCTCATTTGAAGAGATTTCCACAGTGAACTGTTAAGTGAGTAAGGCAAGAAGCAGAGAAGATTTTAAAATATGATGCCATTTCTATAAAGCAAAATAAAAGGCACATATCTGTGTGAATGCCATGTGTATGCATGTGTGTGTGTGTGTGTGTGTGTGTGTGTGTGTGTATGTGTGTGTAGTTTATTTGCCATGGCACATTTGACCAGTTGAAGGGGAAAAACAGGAAATATACTCAACAGTGTCATAAAAAAGCAGAAAGGGATTAAATGAAGCTAAGAAAAGGCTTTTGGAGTTGGCACTCCAACTCCATGAGGATGCCACATGTGCCCTTCGGAAGAGGCATTTCAGTTGAGTAATTGGGCAGGAGCCAGATGCCAGAAACCAAAAAGCACGGGTGTGGTATGGAAGTGGTGCCAAGGAGTGCTGACAATGCTTTAGAGAAAATTTGGCAATGAGTAGATTGTAGGTTTGACAGGAGTAAGGGGAGCTAAGGTTGAGTTTTCCTGGGTTTGATATATTTGTGTTTTATGTTGGCGGCTGTTTGGGTTTTTGCATTATTCTGTCTTGTTGAGTTCAAGACAGCTTTAGCATATCTGTAGGCTAAGATGAAGATACATGTGAGAGAATAGCCAGGTCCCAGAATAGTTGGTAGGGGAAAGCTGAAGAGCTGCTTGTTGTCCTCTTTCTCCTGGACCCTCTTTTGGCAATGTCCCTGAAAGACGAACAACTTCCTTAACAGGTATAATTTCAAGATTCCTAAGTGGAAAAAGAAATGTAGCCCCCAATCCTAGGAAACCAGCCAATACCTCCCACTAGCCTTAACACAGTGACAAAGAAGATTCTTAAATACCTGTGATGACCTGCCTGAAAGTCAGTCACCAAAGCAAATCCCAAGTCCGCATGTATAAGAAGACACTGAAGAACAAATACCATTTAGAGACAATGTCAGGTGGTGACCATACCCCCTGGCTGCTCTTCCAGCTGTCCCCACTTATTCTCTGGACCTGTCAACTGGGCCCTTTTGTGGGCTTGCTCTTCTGTCTCATGCCTCCTGTTCACATGTCTGGTTCCTCCTCCCAGTCATTTTCACCAGCACTCCTGTGTAGGCCCACCAGATACCTGCTTCCCAGTCCTAATCAATCAACCTAAGGGGAATGACTCATCCTTCCCTGCACTTCCACCTTTAGCCCCTAAAATAGAAACAGCTGCCAAAAGAAATTATATGTCCTCCCTCCCAGTGGAAAGAATGACTTAGCAGCTCAGTTACATGAGTAGATGATCACTACTGTTGTCCAGTTGGCTACTATCTTGCTAGCTTTCCCTCCTCTGACATTCTTAAGTGGCAAGGCCTGTCAGAAAAGAAAAGAAAAGAAAAGAAAAGAAAAGAAAAGAAAAGAGAAGAGAAGAGAAGAGAAGAGAAAAGAAAAGAAAAGAAAAGAAAAGAAAAGAAAAGAAAAGAAACAAAAAAACTGGACTCTACTATTCGTTCTTCTCTTCTCAGTTGAATAAAACATTGACACTTGTACAACCCAATCTAGATTCACCTTAGATAACTTTTCTCCCTCATTCAAGCAGATTCCAGATGGATTCCAGCATTCATCTATGTCTGGACCCAGTTAGCAAAAGGGCTGTATTGCAAACTGGGTCTTAATACATGTACTTTGCCTTATTTCTGCAATGACTTCTTTCTATTGTATAGGTAGGTGTGTGAAATATACATAAAGCATTAGTAGGGATGTGACTGGGTTAAGACAGTACTGATTGATTTCCACGGGTGATAATAAAGATGGCTATAGAAGCATAAATCTTAGTCCAGACAACCTGAAGCAAAAATGCACATTTTTTTTGGCAATGTCCATTCCTCTACAAAAATCTGGCTTAGAGAAGCCAAAATACATGAAAATACTATGGGCCGTAAAATTATTTCCTCAGGGTCTGTTCCAACACTGAACAGTATCTGCAAAGCCATAATCTCTCTTCGTTGAATTAGGAAGCATTCGCAATCTGTTCATGCTTTGTTTATGCTGTGTTTAAGATTTAATGAAGATTTGTTACCGGTAGCCAGAGACAAGAAAACTTAAACACTGTCTGCCTAAGAGATTTTAAATGACCCTGACTATTTTGCTCCGTTAGTAGCTGCGTCCCTAGATAATGACCCTTGAGATAGTCTCAAAAGCGGAAGTTAGAAACAGCAGAAGAGGGGTATCTGGGTGGCTCAGTTGGTTAAGTGTCTGACTTTGGCTCAGGTCATGATCTCACTGTCTGTGGGTTCAAGCCCCTCATTGGGCTCTGTGCTGACAGAGCCTGGAGGCTGCTTCAGATTCTGTGTCTCCTTCTCTCTCTGCCCCTCCCATGCTTGTGCTCTGTCTCTGCTCTCAATAATAAATAAACATTAAAAGAATTTAAAAAGAAACAGCAGAAGAAAGGATGCCAATAAAATAGGATGAAATTTTCCAGTCTTTGCACACACACACACACACACACACACACACACACACACAAAATTATACATTATTTTCCTGCCCTTCTCATAAAGGCAACAGTATCAGGAAAATAACTAACCAAAAAATTCCGGCTAAAGTATACTTTGAGTTCTTAATTTATCACTTCCAGTTATTAGCAATATCACAACAGAAAACTCATTATTTCAGTAGGTGGTATGTGGTGGGTTTAGGGGTCAGAGCATAGAGTAATAGGTCAAAAACTTGAATTCAAATTCTCATCCCTACCATTGAATAGTTGTGTGAAATAGGGACAATTGCATAACCTCGCTGTGCCTCAGCTTCTTCACCAGTAAAATTAGGATAATAATACGTTGTGGGATTGTACAAGAGTTCAATTAAGCCTTATGTGAAAGGCACAAAACATAAAATCCGTGGCATATAAAAGGGTACTTGGTAACTGGTAGCCCGTTTACCTCATCATCAATGCAGTTCCAAAAGTACTATTTTAATATATGTATATATGTAACAAATTTTCAAGTAAATGTAAATATAACCAACAACTCACTAGCATGATGCCACCTAAAATTCACATTGTTAAAAGGTAATTTATTGAACACAAGTCACAGACAAACAAGATTCATCATGTTTATCATTCCCTCGTTAACTACATGAACTTGACTTGTATCTGGAATCAGTGGATTCATTTTACCCTTGAAAATGACTTGGTGGTTAAAACTCAAAAGCAGTCATGCTAAACATAAATTTTATTTTTCTCATGTCAGCCAGTGCCTCCCTCTTCCATGTCTCTTCCCTGCCCGTCCTCATTCCACACCCACATCTTCCCACATCACGCTTTTCAGAGTTTTGTTCTAAGATAGCTGATTACTAGAAGAGCTAAATCAAGGTTGTGGCAGACCTAAAGGATTGTTTCTGTATAAGCAGAAACCTGTTACCAGTGGCTCCATCACTTTAGGACCAGTGAGGAATCAGAGATTCTGACTGTGAAACCCAGAACTCCTACTCCCTAGACATGCAAACTTGACTCATCCAAAAGTCTTTTGTGTTTCAATACCCTCATCTGTACAATGGACATTGTAATGTCTGCTTTGAGTGTCCCATCTCAGAGCGTATATCAAGGTAGACTGGCATAAGAAATACTTAAAGCACTGAAATCCAACACCAAAGACTAGACATATGCCATTGTATTTCTTTTTTTCCCCCTTAGGCTTATATTTTCATTAGCTAGAAGTCACAGTGAAA
The DNA here is from genome assembly GCF_014898765.1 of Herpailurus yagouaroundi. NCBI lineage: Eukaryota > Metazoa > Chordata > Mammalia > Carnivora > Felidae > Herpailurus > Herpailurus yagouaroundi. Next base: position 27,462,100 of record NW_024412427.1, on the reverse strand, counting down.
TTTGTAGAATGAGTACCACACCTCTGGTTAAGTCACCAGGATTTCTGCCTTCGGGACTGTCCATGAAGATGCCTGCAACTGGCCTTAAATTCTAGGTTGGAATGGAGGAAAAGATGGGGGACACTGGGATTTGATAAAGGACTTCAGAGGTCAGAATCCAGGAACTAAGCTATTGTAATATTCTATTTAGGATTTCTCAATTTAAAGTACAAGTTTGACCAGACACACACACACACACACACACACACACACTTTTTTCATTTTGTTTTTAATAAGAGGGGTGTGGTTCACATAAGCTAAGAGAAATGGGTGGTGAAAATGGGAATAGGGTTGGGGAACATCAACTTTTGTTTAACACAGATTTAGAAGCCTGGGATCCCAAGCCTCTCTGTGAAGGTTTGATTGAACCCAGATTCCAACACTGACCATCTATGTCCAACCAAGCAAGTTGCCTAATGCTTTGTGCCTTAGTTTCTTCATCAATAAAATGGGGATAAATAATAGTATTTAACTTGTTAAGTTGGTGTGACAGTTGAAGAAGAAAATTCACATACATTGCTCAACACATGCCTAGCATTTAATATGTCTAATACCGAGTAGTTATTATTATAATTATTATTATGGTATACCTATCCAATAACTTTTCTTCCTTTTTCTTTACACAGATCCCACTTTTAATTGGGGATAAGAATGTCCCAAGCTGGAAAACTACATTTTCCAATCTTCTAGGCAGGTAGAGTTCATAATGTAACTAATTTCTGCCCAATGAGATGTAGGCAAAAAGGTTTTATGTGCTTCTGAAAAAGTTCTTTAAAAGCGAGTCTGACTCAAAAAATTACTTTCGTTTTCTTTATTCTTCCTGCTCTGAATCTGTACGTAATGGCTGGAGCTGTGGCATCTATTTTAAGACCATGGAACAAACTAGAAAATGGAAGCCATGTACACAGAAAAGCTAGCTGAGAAAAAGGAAGCCTGAAATACTGATAGCCTCCTGGAGCTACCATGCCAATTCTGAATTGTCTCTTGTAGAGTTCTTTTTCCTGAAAGAAAAATAACCCTTATCTTGTTTCAGCTACTGTGTTTGATATAATCATTATGCTAATAATCGGTTTAGCTTGCTTCCAGACACAGAAGAAGGTAAAAGCTTATGTGAATGTTAAGTTCTTGCCTAGAACAATATCCTCTTGCACAAGACTCTAACATAGAGGTGGAATGAAGACTACTTCTGCTGCCAACATTTTTTAAACACCCTTGAAAAAGCACCTGATTTTCTCATGGTAGAATGCAGGAGGAAAATGCAATCCAAAAAAAAAAAAAAAAAAAAAAAGAAGAAGAAGAAAAGAAAAGAAAGAGATTAATAAAAAGCTAGCAATGTGAGGGAAAGCAAAGGTAATTCATAATGGTAGGATCTAGGTCAGAGAAAATAAAATGGAGGAAAATAAGAATAGAATAAAGGAATAACTAGCAAAGAAAAAAACTGATAAGAAAAAAGAAGAGAGACTTGTACACTGTACATAGTCAAGTATGAATCATTAACAAATAATACAGTTGTAAACAAAATGTGATGCCTTCCCTCAACATTTTAGTTCACAATCCAACTTTAAAATTTTAAATTGCTAATCTGCTCTGTTGATCTAGCAACAAATACATATCAAGTGGAGGCTGGAAATGATGGAGGTCCTGAGTAGGTCAGACTGGTTGGTGAAGGAAAAGCTAGGAGCTGTGGAGATAGTGGTAAGTAATTGGATTTGAGGTATATTTTGAAGGTAGAGACAAAAGTACTTATTAATATGCTTGTTGTAAAATAATAGGGAAAGATAGGAGTCAAGGCTTTTGGTTTAAGCCACTGAGTGAAGAGTGGAACATTTACTGAGATGCAGAGTAGTGGCAGCACCTTGAGAAGTCTCTCCTCTCTCTCTCTCTCTCTTTCTTTCTCTCTCTTCCCCCACCTTCCTCCCTCTTTTTCTCCTCCCTCCTTCTCTCTCTTTTTTCCATTTTGCAAATTTGAGATATCTGATAGTCAAATGGAGATGCTAAAAAGGCAGTTTGAAATGTTAAGTTCTGAAGTTGGGGGAGAAAGCTAGGCAGGATGTATACATCAGAGATGGAATTTAATGCTATGCAATTGGAAACATGACCAAAGACGTGGATGGAGATGGCAAGGCAGGCATGCCAACATTCACAGGTCTGATCAAAGAGGAGGAGGTCAGGAAAAGGGACTGAGAAGGGGCAGCCAGTGAATTAGAGGGAAACCAAGTGAGTGTGGTGTCAGGATGAGAAGGTGTTCAACTATCATTAATGCTGCTGGGGGACCAAGGAGGATGAGAATGGGGACTTGACCCCTAGCCTTGGTTAGATGTGGCTCAGTGGCTACTTCTATAAGAATGGTGACAGTGGAGTAATGAGGGCAAAATCCTGGTTGGAGCAGGACAAAGAGAGATTGAGAGATGAAGAATTGAGGAGTATAGTAGAAATAATTTTAGTTTCATGGTGGAAGAGAACAAAGACAAAGGGAATGAGGTACAGGGCTTTCTGGGGTAAGTGGGTTTCTTTAAATTGTTTTTGCTTTTTATTATTTGTGTTTATACCCCAAAGGGAGTGACCTTTTCATAAGGGAAGAATTGATGTTTTAATAAAGGAAGGTGGAATATTCTAGGATTAAAGTCCATGGGAAGGCAAAAGAGGGAGGAAGTTCAGGGCCAATGGTTTAGAATAGGAGTGATACAGTCACCTGAAAGGCAGGGAAAATCATTTTACTAGGAAAATTCAGTAAGCTTCTCTGCCAGAGTGATTGCCCTTCTGAGATGTGTAGTCATAAACGTGAATTATATCTAATCAGTACAGCTGTATTATATTTTCCAAAAATGCTTGGAAGCTCAGTGTCAGGCGTCATTGGTCAAAGCCCATCTTAGTAAATAAACTGTCTTAGGTTAGGTTCCTCCAGAAGTGAATATTGAGATAAGATTCCAAGGCAAATAGTTTACTTGCAATAGGATCCCAGGAAAGAACACTAGGGAAATATGGAAGTGAGACAGGGAAGGTTACTAAGGCAGGGTGTGTTATCAAGAAAGTTATCACAATGGGAACCCGAGGTTTATTCCCACTGGAGAACTCTGGGAGATGGTATAGAACATGCCTCAGAGTTCTCCCACCTACAGGGTGAGAGACTTGAGCTATTTATCCAAAGCCACTTCCATCAGTTACCGGTTGTGGGTTTCAATTCCCTGGCATGTCCAGTCTACAGTGTGCATGGGCAGAGAGTTCTGCAAGGGGCAGAGAAAGCTCTTGGGCAAAGAGATGAGGTGTTGAGATCTGGGGGTGAAGCCAGTGGGCCAAAGAGAGATGGGGGGATCCTGAGAGCAAGTATTAAGTGAGCTAAGGGCCATGTTATATTGAAGCTTGGTTCACTGGTTGGAAGGAAACAAAGAAGGTAAATGTTCCCTCTCCTGGTACCTTGTTAATGAGTTTAGAGAAGCAAGGGTGGCCAGCTGTGAAGCTTCCTTTCTCCGTCCTTGTCTTCAATCTAAGGGGTTGGAACCGGAATAAGAAGTGAACAACCCACTTTCCATACAGCATATCATTTAATCCTCACACAATGTCTGTGTCAAGGGCATCGCTGGCTTCATTTCACAGAGGAAGAAACCAGGACTTATGAGTGCTTCCAAGACCTGCCCAAGATCAGACCTTTAGTAAATAATAAATCTGGGTGTATCGGGACTCTCAGACTCCAATGCCCAGCTCCCAATCTGAGTTCTCAGATAACCAGACCCAAGTAGATAATTTACCTGGTCCTCACCTGTCAGGGAAAAGTGATCAGAGCTTACTCTGGCAATCTTTTTGAAGGACAATTTGTTTGGAGAGTATCCAACACAATATTTCTGGTTTTATTCAGCTATTGTATTTTCTTAATTTGTGGGCAGACTTTTCCAAGTGGAAAAATTATATAAAATAAAATGTTTGAAAAGCATCTCATACTGCGATTGAGTCATTAAAAAGAAAAGTCATTAATAATGCATTGACTTTGATTATACTTTCAGTCACTGGGAGCTGTCAATGGAGAATTACTATTCTCTTTCGACAATGTCAAAGTCATATAGGGGTCTCTAACAATGCACACAATTGTTCTAGCATTGTAAAAGTGGGAAATTGTTCTCTCATGGAAAATACATTCCAGGACCAGGGGCATTGTTAACATTCTGGAAGCGTTGTGGTCCAAGGTTGGGATGGGGTGGGGAGTATATAGAAAGAATGGAATCTGAAATAAATGAGAAACATCCAGCCAGTTAAAGATGGTTTGGTAAACACCTCCCCCGCCCTCCCTCTGTCGATGCAGCAACATTTTTTCATGAAATCATTCCAGTATGCTCCTCTATGCTAGTAAATTCTCTATTGATCTTTGTGGTCTGCTTAATTAAAAAGAAAGTTGGAATGTAAATGTGGACAGCTTTTAGATCTTAGGATTGCACACCTTTTTCTTCTCTAAAAATACAAACCCACTGTAACAAGTACATTCTGAAATTGACTCAGGTATTCTGGGCCCACAGCCAAAGTCCATATGTGTATAGGGAAGAGCACTCAGCACTTGTTTGGGTGAGTGTATCAACAGGCAATAACTCTCTCAGCCCCTCTCTGGCATCGAGTTTACAGACTACTTAGAAGGGCAAAAGAAGCAATCTGCAGTAAACATTTAAAGGGATGCAGGAGCCCTCAATATCCAGAGGCAGCAGAGGATGACAAAAATCATGGATCTCTTCTGTGTAAGGCATCCAACACTCAGAACCACAGGACGTCAGACCTTGGGGCTCACAGGGCCTCCAGGAGACCAGAAAAATGAAGGCCACACATTTTACTAGGCTGAGAAAATCTTCACCCCACTGAGGCTCCCTTCACGCTGGTCTTAAGGCTGCTGCTGTCATCTGTAAGCTTTCAGCATTAAAGCAGGACTTTTTTTTTTTCCTTTTAAACTGAGCTCTGCAGGGATATACTGTGCCAGCACCTCAAATTCATTAAAATTTCATTAACATCCACTTATGGAGTTGCCACTTATTTGCTGCATAGCATTTTCTGATAACACTGAAGAAAGAGATAAATGAGATTTTCTTCTTTGGGATAGGAAACAACCAAATTCCTTTCCAGGCTGGATAGTTAACAGTTTTGTTAGGCCAGGGTATTACTCTCTAAGCATCATATGTTGTGTTTAGGGCGGGGAGGGGGGGAGGGGGGGAGGGGGGAGGGGCGGGTCCACTGGGGCCAGTCCAGTGGTGAGTCAGACGAATTCTTAATGAACTGCTGCCTCTGTGATCATGTAAGGGGGCTTGACCATCCAGTACCTGTTCTTCTGTTTGCTCTCAGCTTGCAATGTGGAATACTTCCAACACATACAAAATTAGAATCTCATGTATGGCTCTACCCACTTCCCTCTTGCCTGTATTTTTTGAACCAAATGTCAGACATTGTATTATGTCACCTAGATAAATTCCAAGTGTATGTTTCTAAATGAGAAAGACTCTTTCCCCTCTTTTAGGAGCAAGGGAGGGGTATAAGTGCACTTCCATTACTGTATCTTTAAATAATTAACAATAATTCCTTATGTTCATTGAATGCCTGTCAGTGTTCAAATTTTAAATTGTATCATAAATTTCATATTTTTCAAAAATGTTGGGGTGTGTATGAAACAATATCCAAATTTAAATTTTTATTGGAAGGGGTTGGTAGGTCTTTTATGCTTGTTTGGGTTTTCTTTTTAAATAAAGTTTATTTATTTTGAGAGAGAGAGAGCAGGGGAGGGGCAGAGAGAGAGGGAGACAGAGGATCCAAAGCGGGCTCTGTGCTGACAGTAGAGAGCCCAATGGGGGGCTCGAACTCATGAACTATGATATCATGACCTGAGCCAAAGTGGGACACTTAACTGACTGAGCCACCCATCATCTCAAATGCTTATTTGTTTTTGACTATAATAAACACAATACCATTTAAATTATGAAAACTAAAATGCAGATGTATGGGGAATAATTTTGTGTAATAGCTTTATAGTCTTCAAACAGAATGAATGAATGATATTTTGTTATATTTGCTTCAGATGGGATGTCTTTTAAGTCTTATTTTCTGCAGATTTTTCCCCTCTCTCCCAATTTATATGTTGAAGCTGGGTCGTCTGGTCTGTAGAATTTTCTAGTATGGATTTTGTTGGCTCCATGGTGTAATTTCACATGTCTCTCTCCTCTGAATTTCCTATAAGTTGGTAGTTATATGTAGAGGATTGATCTAATTTAGGTTCAATTATTTTTAAGGGTTGGGTTGGCGAGGCTACTCCATAAGTAGTAATATATAAGAGGCACATAAGGTCTAATGGTGTGTGTGTGTGTGTGTGTGTGTGTGCATGTGTGTGTGTGTGTGCATGTGTGTCTGTGTGTGTGTGAGAGAGAGAGAGAGAGAGAGAGAGAGAGAGAGAGAGAGAGATGTTGGCAACCACAACACAGATGAGCATTGCCTCCACCCTTTAATTCATTAGGGTTGCAAAATGGTGACTGCTTCATCCTATGGTTGCTCTTTAAGAGAAACTTCTCTGCATCTAATCTTTCATTACCAGGCCCAGCATGTGGTTTTCACAATCACATATCAACACAATCCCTTTCTCATACCCATCTCAACAGACTGAACTCAGGAAGAAAAGAAAAGCAGAAAGATTTTTTTCTTTTTCCTTTCTCCAGCTTGTGTTGTGATGATGTATATTTGACATTCAAAAGTGATAAAAAGTGTCACTATATTGCACACCTAGAACTAAGGTAACACTTGTATGTTAACTATACTGGAATTTTAAAATAAATAAATACAAACAAAAGTTATAAAGATGGCTGGGAAACTTCTCACACTCATTTTGATTTGCCTTTTCCTGATTCCTAATGAGAGTGTTGTTTTCATGTGTCTACTGGCCAGGTAACAACTTTAACTGGCTTCTGATTTTCTGTCATTAAAGACCCAGGTGCTGGATACAGCATGGGCAAAGGAAGGAGGCACCAGGCTGTGGTCAGTGCATGTAGCTGTGGCTCATCCTACCCTCTGTGGAGCCTGTGTGAGCACCAGGTAGTGACAGGTGTCTCATATGAACAGACAGTTGGTCAGGCAACACGACAGGGAAAAATGCTGGACTAGAGGGGACAAGGTGGTGAGCAGTCTCTACATCTGCAGAGGACGAGGTCCAAGCATCCAAGCAACTCTGTCCTGCTTGAAGATTTAGACCTGAGGAAGTCTGCATGGGTGTGTACTAAGTTGGGTTGAGTAAGGAATTAAAGAGAACCAGAGGTTAAGAAGAGGCAAGCATGTGGCTGGAATAATAAAGGTAAGCACAGTCCAGAGATACCCAGTGACTGGGCCCTCACATGCCAATAAGAATTAACCAGACAATAAAAAATGGAAGCAATGGGCCAAATATACTACAAACAGGAAGCCATGGGAATTGCTGCCACCTGGAGATGTCCCATCCCATCTCTTGACCAGTGCAAACCAGGCCCCATTTTGATTTTATATAGAATCTCTTGAATTTTAAAAGCAACTTAAAAAAAAAGTTTATTTACTTATTTTGAAAGAGACATAGAGATCGGGAGGGACAGAGAGAGGGAGGGAGAGAGAATCCCAAGCAGGCTCTGCACTGTCAGCACAGAGCCCAGTGTGGGGCTTGAACTCATTAACCGTGAGATGATCACCAGAGCAGAAACCAAGAGTCAGACATTTAACTGACTGAACCACCCAGGCACCCCCTAAAGGCAACTAAGAAACAAAAAACTTTGTGTCAGCCAAGCGATATATCTAAATCCAGATTTGGCTCTCTTGTGCTTGATTCCAGGTTGCTATCATCACATCAGAGGTTTTGACTCTTTCCCTGGGGTCAACAAAATGTCCTTTAGCCAGGGCCCTGGCTGTCTGTTCCCTGTTTCCCTAATCATTCCCTAATCATTGATTAGGAAGGAATTATTTCCATTTTGTGCACCCTCAGATACAATAATAAAGATATTTTTCAACCTTGGGCATGACCAAGCAAGCTTCAACCTCTTATTTTTGTCTGTTTAATTATTTTTGATTTAGGATTTTTCCACACTTAGTGAAGGTGTCATATCTATGGGTTGGAACACAAGGTCCCTATAGTATTAGAAAACATAGAAATACTTTGTCTTCAAACAATAAGCACAGATGCATGAAAAGCAAATTGTTACAAAACTTAATTCATTCTAAGATATGGCAGTGCAGTATAATGCCATACTAATTACAGATCTTTGGATAAAAGTGTACTTCTAAACCACCTAACGCATTACATATGAGGCATGAATAAAGGCTGGGGATATGCATTTTACCCGTTTTCAATTAATCTGAAGGGCTGCCATGTGACAGACAGTATAAATTTATTCTAATGTAACCTTTAAAGGTAGAATTTTGTCAAGAGTAGCTGAGAAAGTGAGCGGGACTTAGTTTAAGTACAAGGAAGACTCTCACAGTGGTACTTCTGGACAATAGGAATGCTCTGCTTCAGGAGGTACATTCAGGAGAGGTCTACAATAACACGGGAGAAGGGAATGGTGGCATGTGAGACCTCACCACATTAGATAATATGTAAGTTCCCTTCCAACTCTAACATTAATGTGTCTATGACATTGAAATCTATATATAAAGGGGAAAATTTTTCCCACTAAAATTATAAAGTTGAATCAAAGCATTAAATCAAGGAAAAAAAAATAACAAAGCAATGTAATCTGATATAATGCATACATAAAAATATTAACACCTATTTTTTAGTTATTTATATAATAATATCTTCATAATAATGATATATTTTATAACTGTAACTAAATATAGAGCTAAGGGCACTGGAGGTAAGTGAATTGCCTAATGTCATAAAGCCATTAGTATTTTCATCAGGGATTAGAAGGCACATTATTCCTCTGGGGATTATGTACCTTTGATTTTGTATTTGAATTGCCACATACTCCAAACGATGAGTATAAAAGGTTGACTTTGTTTATTCACTAAAACACATTGCAAAACACATTGCAAAAGCTAATATTGGGTGAATGATAAAGCAAAGGAGATAAGTGGAACAAATATTTATTAAATATCCTCTCCACACTGGGTCATACATGGGACCTTTGCATGTGCTATCTCATTTTATTTTCATAATAACTACATGAGGTGGGTATTAATGTTATCCCCATTTGACAGACTAGAGGAGATAATTAGCTTGCATAATGCTACACAATTTGAGAAGATCAGAGTTGGAATTTGTCATCTGGATTGTAAAACTAGCCCAGATTCTTTCAATTAAAATATGCATAAAAGTGAAGAGAAAAGCTGTTTAGACTCAAGAGACCTGGTTCTTTATCCAGTGATAACAGGAAGGTTTTTTTTTTGGTTTTTTGTTTGTTTGTTTGTTTGTTTTTATCTTCTTGCAATTCCCTTCACCTATTTATACCATAATATTTGAATCATAATGGATTAGTTATTATTGCTAGTAATATGACTGACAGTGTCTAATTCATAAATATTCCCCTCTGCTATTATATTTGGAAATAAAAGTGACCTATATGTTATGAGCACATGAGATTAAAAATTAATTTTGATGGGGGAACCAAGGTAGCTCAGTTAGTTAAGCTTCTGATGTTGCCTCAGGTCATGATCCGGCAGTCGTGGGTTTGAGCCCCACGTTGGGCTCTGTGCTGACAACTCAGAACCTGGAGCCTGCTTCAGATTCCGTGTATCCCTTTCTCTCTGCCCTTCCCCCACTCATACTCTGTCTCTTTCTCAAAAATGAATAAATGTTAAAAAAAATATTTAGGGGCGCCTGGGTGGCTCAGTCAGTTAAGCGTCTGACTTCAGCTCAGGTCACGATCTCGCTGTTGGTGAGTTCGAGCCCCCCGTCAGGCTCTGGGCTGACGGCTCAGAGCCTGCAGCCTGCTTCCCATTCTGTGTCTCCCTCTCTCTCTGCCCCTCCCCCGTTCATGCTCTGTCTCTCTCTGTCTCAAAAATAAATAAACGTTAAAAAAATTAAAAGAAATATTTAAAAAATTAATTAATTTTGATGTATACCAGGTGTGCTGCAATCTCCACAAAGTTTTCCCTTTTTTGGTCATGAAACTATCATGATTGCCGTTAGACTAATGACAATACTTCATCTCCTGTGCACCTGCAAAAGAGAGTCTGACAAATCTTTTTAAATAAATTTTAATTTCTTTTTAATTTGTTTAAATGGATCTATACTATTCACTTCTTATAGGCTCAGGGCAAAACTGATGTAGGAATGGAAGAGAATACAGTTATTTTGAAAGAATTGGGGATGCCCTTAAAAATTCTTCTTGGATAATTTCATGGGACACCCGGGTGGCTCTGTTGGTTAAGAGTCCGATCCTTGGTTTCTGCTCAGGTCAGGGTCTCACACTTTGTGAGTTCAAGCCCTGCATCGGGCTCTGTGCTGACAGTGTGGAGCCTGCTTGGGATTCTCTTTCTCCCTCGCCTTCTGCCCCTCTCCCGCTCACTCTGTCTCTAACTCAAAAATAAATAAACTTAAAAAAAATTAAAAAAAAATTCTTCTTGGACAATTTCAAATATTGTGCCAAGCTAGTGTTCTGTCAATGGATAATATCAGCTGTTCATTGTGGACCTACTGTGTGCCAGATATTGTGCTAAGTGATTTCAGGCCTATGACGAATAATACCTTTACCACTCATGGGACAACAGCAAAGGTCAGTCAGCCCGTATTCTGTTATGCAGTCACTGGGAACTTCTCAACTTCTCTTTGTTTTTCATCTCTCAAGTCTGGTTTAGATGAGTTTTTCACACTGACACTTTATGGAGCAACTAAACATTTAGCTTAATTTGTCTTTAAATCAGAAATCCTGGAGATGGAAGTGAAAAGGCTAGCTGATGGAATTTGCCAACATTAGTGATTCCCAGGGAGCTGAATTCACAACTTAATTTGCAACACAACACTCACTTATTAATTTGGCTGCCTGGAATGTCCTCTATTTTTCTTTATTCAGCAATTGCCTCTTCATTCTACTGTCCTGTCTTCCCAGCAGCAACCAAAACACTCTGCATTTAGCCTATCATTTCACGTTTTCATTTTACTGCAAATATATTTTATGTATCTGTCTCTCCAATTACACTCTGCAGGGATAGCATATTATTTTCTTTAGCATTTACCCCAGCACCTAAGAATTGAAGTGAATGAGTGGATGAATGGCTGGCTGGGTGGGTGAGTATATTGCAGTATGATTTCAGAGTCTCCAACCTACTCAAATCATAGCCCCTTCCTTTACACAATGAGGCTGGAAAAAGTTAAATGTGACAACTGAACAGATGAGACCTGGATTTGTAATGCTGGCTTGTATCTTGCTAGTACTTTCTGCAATAAATGAACCTGTTGCAATTTCACGGCTTTGTGCAGTCCTTAACAGCCTCCCAATACCTTTGTTTTAATGGCTCAAAGGAAGTTGTTACAATGTTTGCAATGAATGCAAATCATGGATCCATAATCCTGAATGTCTCATAAAGAACCTCACTAAATAGTTATTGTACCTATACAATAGTGTCTCTTATGAAAGCCCAATGAATCAGCTTTAAACAAAACCATTCTCCCCCAAATCTGCAATATGCAATTTTGTGAGAAACTCAACTGGCTTTTACCTCCTTTCCCCCAGCTCCAACACACTGCATAATGAAAGAAAAACCAGGAGATAGAAAATACAGCTTGAAAAGGCTGACATTCCAAGGTAAATAATGCTTATTTCACTAGACAGTCAAGACTTCTGATTTAATTCATTCTGTCCAATGGGTACATCTTGAGAGGAGTAAAATTGCAGCCTCATGGAATCTAAAGCAATCACAGAGATCATTTGAAAATGTTACATTAAACAACAACATCTTGCCTTCATTTTATATTTTAAAGTTTACAAAACCCATTCATATTTGTATTATTTCCACTCATCCTCCTAATAGCCCTGTGATGCTGGGTTCTTGTTATTGTCACATTCCAGCTGAGTGAACAGATTTGGACAATACCTGGCTCAGCAATGTTACCACCCTCCTCCCAAGAGCTTGGGCTGGAAACCGACAATCTTGTCTTTTCCATCTTGAAGCTATTTGACATCAAATCAGTTATTCTTTGTTTAAATTACTTTCATATTTGTCTCCTTTTTTCTAACTCCATTACCATTGCCTTATACTTTGTCTCACACAATATCTAGTACATTGCAGACATTCAATGAATATCTGTTGAGGGAGGGAAGAAATCAGTGAATGAGTGAGTGAGTGAGTGAATGAATGAGTGAATCCTCTGAGGCTGGGAAGTCACAATAGCCTCTTAATAGCTATCTTGCCTCTTGTTTCAAAAGCTTTCAAATAATCCTCCACATGCCCACAACAATGATCTTTTTAGTGTACACACTTGATTTATACTATTCCTCTGATTAATAATCCCCATCTGACAGAAAGAAAAAATAATAAAGCCTCATTTGATCAACTTAAGGGCTTTCCAAGATCTGCCTCTGATTACCTGTTCAGCTCCATTGCCTGCTATTTCCCTTGTTCTTTGTGATTGCTCCCTACTGAGGTGGGAACAAGTTCTTCCTTTGTGTGTGCCATATTCTCATACCTCCATCTATGCTATTTTCATTGAGTAGAAGTCAAGCACAAAGCACAGCTTTAAGTTCTTTCCTGAAGTCTTCACTGATCCTAACAAGGAAACCTGGAAGATCCTTCCCTTGGGAGATCACTGACTTTCAATTCATGATATTTTGCATTGCACATATTTTTTTTCACATGATTATTCCCAGAAGCCAAGTCCTCTTTTTTTTTTTTTAAACCTTTCATCATTACCACCATAGTCCCTGATACAGCAAAAAGGTGGGGCTAATTTTTAAAAGTTAGTTGGAAAAGAATGAATGAATGTGTAAGGTCAAGTGCTATATCTATAACTTGACTACTCAACATCTCTTTATTCAGGCAACTACTATTCCTTCATTTAATATTCATTATCTTTAGACAATGTGATTCAGCATTGGTCCTAGAAGAGTCAGGTGCAGACTGAGCCCTGGCCAGTCAAAGCAGAATGTTCTCTATTCCTAACTTCAGGGATTCATTCTAAGATGAACTGCTGGCCTGAGCAGGACCAGTCAGTCATCACTTGGACTTTAGTCAAAAGTATCAGAAATAGTTTCTGTCTTCTTCCAGGATCTCCAGCTCTCAAGATCTAAGAGTCTAAAGCTGCCATTGTTCCCACCATGTGGAGAGAGATTGCCTGAAAATTAAGCCAGCACTGAGAAAAGCAAAGCTAAGACATGGAGAGACTGATACACATGGCCCTGTTGGGACAATGTGTTCTTGCCAGAAGTCTTTAAGATTTCAATTACATGAGCCAACATAGTCCCTTTTTCTTTTCTTTTTTTTTTTTCAACGTTTTTTATTTATTTTTGGGACATAGAGAAACAGAGCATGAACGGGGGAGGGGCAGAGAGAGAGGGAGACACAGCATCGGAAACAGGCTCCAGGCTCCGAGCCATCAGCCCAGAGCCTGACGCGGGGCTCGAACTCATGGACCGCGAGATCGTGACCTGGCTGAAGTCGGACGCTTAACCGACTGCGCCACCCAGGCACCCCCCTTTTTCTTTTCTTAAAAGACTTTGGTTTGGATTTCAGTCACTTACAACGGAAAAAAACATTTTTTTGATTAAGGCAGTGTTCAAGATAAAAAAAAAATTATAAGCAAAAGAGAAAATCAAACCAGGGCACCCAATTCTATAAAAAAAAAGTGTCTTTTTTACCCCCAAACCACTGCCTCTATATTTGTAACAGTAAGTTGGGATGAAAATATTTACAACACAGAGTGCTCATGATTTTTCATTTTTCTGAAATGAAATCTTGAATGATCTTGTTGAACATTTCAGAGTTCAAAGAAATACAGAGAAAAGAACAGTAGTTTAAAATGGAAAATGTTAATAGCTCCTTAATTATAAAAGCATTATTGCATATTTTATAATAAAGCACATTTAATAAGACAAAATTAATAGGAGTATGCAATTGTTCAAAACTTAGCCAAGAACAAGGGACTCTTTAGCTGTGGCAAGAGAGACTGAGCAAGGATAGGAAAGAAAACTATGAGCCCCTTCTATTCTCTAGGGTGACTTCCCGTCTCAGGTTTCTACTTCTACTGCAGACTTCATTGTCTATCACTAGTGGAGAGTGAATGGGAATTTATGTCCATCATAAAATGCTGTCCAATAGGTAGTTTTATAAGATTTATGTACATACATTAAGTCACTCTGTCCTTTGCCATGTACCTCCAATAAACCTTGTGGTTCTCCCTCATCATTTCACGCCAAATAAAAAGTGGTAATATTACCAGATTTGCAGTTAATTATCATGAAATATGACTCCTAATGATTTAACATCTTTGTTAAGAAGCCATGGTAACATGGAGCACAATGCTGGAAAACATCATTACAGCTATCATTTATCCATGACATTTACATTTTGTTCACAGTCAAAAAAAAATAGTTAATTGACAAAGCACAACTATACAATATTTATTGAGAAAATAGCTTGCTCTCTTGCTGACAGTTAGTTTAGCTTATTAAAGTTTTATTTATAGGATCCTATTTTTCTTATCCTTTTTAATGACCTTGAAAGTGAGTTACATGTCCTTCCCTTTAAATTGAATTTATGGTAAAATAATCCTCCCTTGACAAAGGAGCTCTAAATTGATAAAAGAGAGTTGTTTCATATTCTGTTTCCCTGATGAGTCTCCATTTTCTATGAGAATCTCATAGAACTGTTACAAATCGTGACTAAGGAAATGACATATAACTTCTTTTTTTCCTCAAGAGAAAATGCTTTGGGGGAGGGCTCACTGCAATTCTCTCATCCCTAATGTATACTTCCAAGCCATATTCACCACCCCCCCAAAGTATTTCTAGATTCTAGAATTCTATTTTTTCAAAAAAAGCTTAATATCAGCACTAGCTTCTGAAGAATACCACAGATTCATGGGGCCATCAGGGTCCACACCTAAGAAATTTCTACTTAGTTGTCTGTCTACTTAGATTGGCCTACTCAGTATGATGAGTTTTGCCTACATGGCTAGAATGGAATGTGCTATTTCTAAATGGCAGCCTTACTTCATCCTCGTACGTAAAATAGCACTCTCTTCTCTCTCCAGCCTACTCAGCCTATTTTATATCCTTATAGTCTTCATCTCCAGCTACTATATAAAACATATCCTATTATTATTCCTTTGTTTATTTTCTGCACCCCTGCCAACCCCCAATAAAAAGTTCCCTGAGGACAGACTCTTTGTCTAGCACATAAGAGCCTAGCACATAATCAGTACTCAATGAATATTGGCAGAATTCAAATATAATTTAATAAACTTGGAGAATCACATTAGATTCCAAGTACTTCTTTATTCAAAAAGCACGGTTCGGGGGTCAAACCATATTTACCAAGTAATTTCACAGTAATTTCACTGTATACCCAAGTATCTGGAAGTATATTAAAAGAGGTCCAACTTTTAACTCACTAATTTTTTTTAATTAAGTTTCTTTTCCCTTTTCAACCCACAGCCCTCATGTGCTCTCTTCTCAAGAACCTTTGGAAAACTTCTCCCTTTCCTCAACTTTGATGAAACCCTTGCCTGCATGCATTTCTCCACCCCCTTCTCCCTCAGCATTTAAAAATGCAGTTAAATGTAACCTTTTTTCCAAGCAAAAAAGACTCCTTCCTCTTTGTGCAGGTGAAATAGGTAGAGATGGGCAGTAATTGGGCTAGAGATTACAGGCAAGTTCAGGAAAGAAGACGTTATGAAAACTTTATAATTAAACATTTAGAATTATCACAAATACGTAAATAAGTGTCCCCCAAACAGAAACTTACACCTTAAATCTCTTTAAAAATAGTCAAAGACCGCTAACTATCATAGAAGGAAAACTTTATCTTTCTAAACAGAATATATTGACAAATTCAAAGCATCATAATGGATGACCAGTAATTCAGTGATACCACCCTTCAGTTTATTTGATATAGATAGGGTGTTTAGTTCTTTCACTAAATAACTAAAAAACCATTATAGATTCCAGCTGGTGATGTGTTAATGAGGTGAGATGTACACCTTCCAACGAATTCTACAGAAATGTCATCGGTGTGTTTAAAATCCATAATTAATATCAAACTGGTCAGCAAAGTTCACCACTGAGGCTGAAATCATAGGATTGAGGCATAATTTTTTAAAAGCTAAACACACTGCTCTCCTACAAACATACAGTGAGCACGTGTTAAAGGTTTACTTAATTCATTAATGAGGGAAACAACTTAGTGGTAAAGCTGGTTCAAAAAGAATTGAGAGACTGAGTATCCATTGGCACCAAAACAACTGTGAAAAAAAACAACTGCTATAGTTACAAAACTACCTATTGCTCTAACAATTAAACACTAACCTTTCAGATTATTTTTTCTACCAGATAAATTTCAATTACATTTCTATATGACAAGAACCATTTGTATCACTCTCAATTTTCTCCAAGCTAGTATTTACTTTATAAAGATGTAAAATATCTAAAACAAAATAAAACAAACAAACAAAACAGCAAAGTACACACCCATAGAGAATTAAAGTATTCTTGGGTGGGTCTGTTATGTAATACCACAATATGACATTGAGAGAACATAAAGTCCTTCTTTTAGAGATTTACAAATTTAGGATAATTTTTTCTTAATGTTAGTCATAAAAATAAAAGAAAGGGACTAAACCTTCTGATTAGATAAATGTTCTACCAGCCACACATACATAGGAAAATCTATACCATTTGCAAATCATTCTTAAAATATGGAAAATCACATAGTATTATTAATTATCAAAACCAATCGCAATTTTATTTTATTTTTATTTTTTATTTTGAGAGAGAGGAAGGCAGAGAAAGACAAGAAAGATGAGTGTCATCATAAAATGATCAGAAGGCTAAATGAAAATTAAGAAGTAACTGAACACTAAATTACTGAGCTTTAGGGCGCCTGGGTGGCTCAGTCGATTGAGCATCCGACTTCTGCTCAGGTCATGATCTCACAGCTCGTGGGTTCGGGGCCCATGTCAGGCTCTGTGCTGACAGCTCAGAGCCTGGAGCCTGCTTCGAATTCTGTGGCTTCCTCTCTCTCTGCCCCAACCCACTCGCATTCTGTCTCTGTCTGTCTCAAAAATACATAAACATTAAAAAAAAAATTACTGAGTTCTTTGTACTTTCCACTCCAGAATTATTTTCTGAATTTTACTCTCCTTGTTTTCTCATCTACTCTCTATAGTAGATTTTCAGTAGAAATCAAAGATAAATCTCTAAAAAACTTGAAGCATATTCATATTTCAAGATACTACATAAAAGAAAAGATAGCAGATGAGAATAGGGGCAGAAAAGCGTGCAAGAGAAGAGGTAAGGGAAGATAAAAATTTTCCTGAAGAGACAAAGGAATCTTATAATTTATAAATTTCTTATCTGATCAAACTAATTGTCCTTTGGTAAACTAAGTAATTGGTATAATTGATCTTGCCTTTAACATGCATGCTGATGCTGTTTCTGGCAATACATTTATCACCAAGAAGAACATAATTGGTATCAGTGGGGATGCTTTTGGCTTCAAGTAACATCCTAAAACAGCTAACTTAACCATTTAGCAAGCAAGCAAATAAACAAACTCAAAAAGAAGGAATCCTGAAGTGAGATGGCTTTGCCACTTCCTGCATTTCCTCTCTGCCATCTTTACCCAGTTAGGTTTGTCCTTGGCACCCATCCCATCATGGCTGAAAGATAGTTGCCAGAGTTTCTAGCATCTTAAGAAGCTACCAGAATATCTAGTAGCAAAAGAAAAAAAAAAAAAAACTGTTCCTTCCCAAGTGATTAATTATGAAAAGAAAGAAATCCTTTCCTGAATTCCTGAGCCTACTTCTTGAATGTTTCATTGGGAAGAACTGGATCAAAATCCCACCCCAATTCCTTTTACTAGCATAATAAATAAGATTGTCCTGATTGGAATTTGACTAATGCGGATAATAACCTTGAATAATGTGGAGGATGCATAAAGAGAGTCTGCTGGACAGGAAAAAAGGTTGACTATGTGTTAAATAGGTTCCTATAATCTGGACTGGTGTTTATAAAATTTAAATTTTCGAACTGCTTGTAGTCTTATTAAAATGCAGATTTTGACTCAGAAGTTCTAAGATAGAGCCTAGGATTCTGCATTGCTAAGAAGCTTTCTGGTGATTCTAATGCTGCTGTTCTGTAGACAACACTCTATGTAGAGGATCTAGAGTCTAGAGAACTAAATGAAAAGAAGTGTAATATAATAGAATCCAACCTGGAACAGAATTTCTAGCTGTGTGATCTGGGATATATTAAATTCTGTAAGCCTCAGGAAAAGGAAAAGAGGGAGGAAAGGGAGAGGGAGGGAAGGAGGGAAGTAGATCTGGCAATGGGAATCTCTGAAGCAATGGGATTTCTGCTCACTTTTCTAATTTGTCAAGGTCACTCTATAGTGAGAAATGAGAGAACGGGGCAGAAATAAACAGGATGGTGTTTAATAAGTACACTTGGGAAGAAAAAAAGAAATAAACTGTACCAATAAAAGCCTGGGAATGGTGACAAATGTATATGTATGACAGAATAAAAGGCCTCAGGGTCCCAGTGATAGCAAGCTATATTGAAATATTGCAGTGATGTTATAGTTATAAAACTGGCCCTGCCTTTGGGATGCCTAACAATGCATATATTATGTTCTGGGCTGCAGAGTTTTGAAGGATAAAGGTTTTAGCCCTTGCATTGTACCCGGAAGGAAACTATGGTGGACTTAGGGACAGACCATGAGGAAAGAATGAAGGTACAGGGATCCTCATTCTGAAAAGACTGAGAGTCAAACCTAATGCACTTCAGGGCAGGACTGTGTCCCTGCTTGGGGGAGGACAATTGGCTGTTGCCCATGCTGGCATGTCAGATAGAAAAAATGAACATGCTTCAATAGCAGAACGAAGGTGTAAAACACCTTGGCAGAGGGCAAAGCCCTACATGAAGACTCCTTCCAGCTTTTTTGTAGTAGCCCCATGTCTTTGGGTGTTTTGTTTAACATCTCCAAGTTTCAAGTTCCTCCATTTCAGAACTTAGCAAATCTTAGAGACAAATAGGAAATGTGTCTGGTCAGAGCAGGTGCTTAATGAATGGGAACAAATATTATTGTAATAATTCATGATAAAAAGGTTTAAATTTGAAGGAGTTTCCACTGCTACATACCACAGGTGTCTTTCAAAAATTACTAAAAGTTTAGTGGTTAGCATGCACCTGACACACAGGCATCACAAAAGCTCCATAATTTCATCAACCACCCCCCACAACCCCAAAACATGGGTGATATGAAAACATGTTAACTCTCAAAGGAGGGGGTTGGTGTTCTAATACACTGATCATTTCCCTTCCCCCTTGCTCCTCCAATCCAAGCAGCTCAGCCTTCTCTACCTTCCTCCTAAAGAAATGAAGGTGGCTGGATTTCTTTCCCAATAGAATTGTAACATTTAGCAGAAGTTATTTCATTGCCTTTATTAGGCATAAAATTCAGCCAAGTTAAACAGCAACGATTATTCTAGAACACTTTTACTATAAGAGTGCTTATTGGACCTTGCTTTGCAGGTGTCCCAGAATTTTGCAAATTTTTCCCAAATGTAAAATAGTTGCCCAATAAGTCCTGTTTTCTCTTTGAATTCTGGCTACATTCCTGTGCACTTGAAGTGCCAAAAAAAAAAAAAAAAAAAAAAAAAGCCAATATCTGTGCTTAGATTGGATTTTGTTCCCTTCAATAATAATGAAAAAACTTTAAGGTTTTGTTGTTGTTGTTGTTTTGTTTTTTTGTTTGTTTTTGTTTTTGCCCAAAACCTGAAATAGTAGAAACTTCCTTCCTTAAAGGCAAGACTGGGAGAGACTTTAAAATATGTTTTCCCCTGTGTCAATAATGGCTTACATTTGGGCATTCCTGCAGAGTTTAGGAAACCTATAAATAATCCTTGGAGATACACATGAGCAGAAGGATTATGGCATTTTGAGCCCTCATTGCTGCCTTGGTTATAATTACCCATATGAACTTTAGGGAGACATCTCAGAGAAACAGGGATTCCTAGGAAAGCCAGGCTGTTGAGCCTGGCTAGTCTCTTCAGACACCATGACTGCTAAAATGGACGTTCAGCAGTTCCCAGGTTAGCAAGGTAGAGCTTTAGCCTGATTTCAAAGAACAGAAATTGCAAAGTCAAATGCAACTCTTTCCCAATTATTACGCATCCATTAATAATGCAAACCAAACTATAAGAATACAACATAGAGGCATTTTTTTTTAATTTAGCAACTTGGATAAACTAGTGAGAAATTAACCAGGGAAGATAAAGTACAAGTTCACATAGCAATTAGCAAACACAACATCCTATTAGGAATTATTTGAGTTCTCTGAGAACATTCTTACATAGAGGTGGTTTATAAACACTGCAAGCAATAATTAATAATGATGACGGTATTAACGAAGATAATAATGATAAGCACAATGACATCTTTTGAGCACTTATTATGTATGAAACCCTGTGCTAAGAGCTAAGGTATTATCTCATTTAATCTGGTACAAATATTCTGACAAATCCTAGACAAAGGGTAAAAATTAGGATAATAAAATTTTCTTCATACTTAAATCTAAGACACAAGTACAACTCTCCAGCCTAAAAGGCAAGGATTTCAAATCTTTTACGGCACGGCATAGTACTTGGCATAGAAGAGACTCCACAAGCATTTGTCGAATGAATGAGGCAAGGTCGGCAAGGTTTCAAAGTCCAGAAATCTGAATTATTTCTGTGAAACTAATGTACTTTGAAAAAGTATTTCAGTGGTAGTTCATCATTAAAAGTGATTCCTACTTTAGTTCTACATTATTTATAATGAACATTTTACTTTTACAATCAAAAAGTGATAAAATTTACCCCCACCCTACCCCCCAAACCATGCCCTTTAACAGAAATGATTGGACAGATGCATAAAGACGATTGGGTAAGAATATTCACCACAGCACTTCTTGGTAAAACAAACATAAAACAGAGCCATTTAAATGCATGTATAGAGGGGTGCCTGGGTGGCTCAGTTGATTAAGCATCTCTTGTTTTCGGCTCAGGTCATGATCTCATGGTTCATGAGATGGAGCCCCACGTTGGGATCTGCACTGACAGCGAGGGGACTGCTTGGGATTCCCTCTCTCTCTCTCTCTCTGTCTCTCTCTCTCTCACTACCACTCCATGCTTGCTCTCTCTCTCTCTCTCTCTCTCTCTCTCAAAATAAATAAATAAGAAATGTGAGTATAGAGACAAGAAAAGGAAACAAAGTTGGAAATTTTATTTCCTATACATATGTATATAATTAATTTAGAATATATATAATTTAAAAATTAAGTGTTGAGGTAATGGACAGTCAATAAGTACCATATATTCATTTTTCGGACACCTAAATTGATTTGGGATCATGTGTAATTTTATTTTTTTCCTTTTTCTTTATTTTTAAAATAACAAATCTTTTTATAAAATAATAGTCATATTTTTGTCACAGAGGGCAGGGGATCAGAATTTCCTGAGTACAACAATATGGATTCCTAAAAAGGGATCTGAGATTTCTGCATTTACCAGCTGGGCTTCTTTCACAGTAGGAGAATTTGACAGTAGAACACTTAATACAAGTTATTTCACTGGTCTTCACAAGACATAAAAATTCAACCAAGTGAAATAGTAATGCTCTTCCAAAACACCTTTACTATAAGAGGCCTTATCCTGGACTTTATTTTTTGCATATGTCCCAGTGTTTTGTAAATATTTCCTAAATGTAAATTGTTGTCCAGGATACCCTGCTTTCTCCTTGCATTCTAGCTATCGTAAGTTTCTGTGCACTTGAAGTACATTTACAAAAAGACAGTATCTTTGTTGAAATTAAGTTATGTTTCCTTCAGTGATGATAAAAGCAGTTTAAGGTGTTACCATCTGTCCCACTGGATATTTGGGAACTACTCGACTCCTGGGAGTTCAGGGACACCTCCACTGGTCAGAGCAAGGCCTGACCCTACAAGTCAAACACAAGTCACCTATGCCTGGTATAGCTTTATGCCCTAAATGTCTCTTCTCCCTTTCGAGACCCAATCCATATGGACTCAGTCCAGATCAAGGATTTCTCCAAACCACCTTGGAGCTTGTGCTTGCATTCCGCCTAGAATTTATAGCCCTGCATGGAAAGATCAGATTATTCATTTGTTTCCCTCAACAGAGAACCATTTATCACCACCAACCTAGTTGCATTTTTACCTAGAGACTTCATATTCAGTAAATTTGATGCCTACTGTATCTTGAATCTACTGCTTTTGAGGAACCTCCAAACTATTTTCCATAGTGGCTGCACCAGTTTACACCCCCAATAACAGGACACTAGGGTTCACTAGGGTTCCCTTTTCTCCACATTCCTGCCAACACTTGGTCTTTCTTTCTTTCTTCTTTCTTTCTTTCTTTCTTTCTTTCTTTCTTTCTTTCTTTCTTTCTTTCTTTCTCTTTCTTTTTTTATGGTAGCCATTCTACCATGTGTGAGGTGATGCGTCATAGTGGTCTTGATTTGCAAGTGGTGTTGAGCATCTTTTAATGGACCTGTTAGCCTGTTAGCCATCTGTGTGTCTTCTTTGGAAAAATTTTTATTCAGATCCTCCACGTATTTTTTTAAATTAATTTTTTGTTCTTAGGCATTGGGTTGTATAATTTCTTCACACATTTTGGATATTAACCTCTTATCAGATATATGATATGCAAATATTTTCTGCCATTCAGTAGCTTGCCTTTTAACTTTGTTGAGCATTTCCTATGTTGCATAAAAGTTTTTTAGTTTGATGAGTCTCACTTGTTGATTTTTGCTTTTGTTGCCTTTGCCTTTACCGTCAAACCAACATTATTAAATCTAGAGTAGGGACCAGGAGAAAGACCAAAATCACTTTAGCAGAAGAATGATGTCTGACATATCCCAAGATTGGATCTAGGTATCTGTATATGTAAAGGAAACACAGTCCCAGTGCAGCTGGACATTGAACTACTGGAGTCTAATTGTAATGGGTTCAAAACCCAGCCTCAGTCTGGCCAGACTCCTATCATCAAAGAAAAACAAAAACAAAAACAAAAACAAAACAACAAAACAGAGAGAGAGAGAGGCAGATTTTTTTTTTTTTTTTTTTTTTTTTGCTACTGGGCTCTCAGCCTACTACAAATAGATGCTGATGGCTGTGTTCCAGCCTTATTCCTGTTTCCAGACAAAGATATAGTAGGAACTCTTTCTTGTTTCCTTGGTCCACTTTAGTTCCTCAGATTATAAACACCTTTCCTCATGTCTCCTTATCCTTAGTAGTCACAAGGCAAATCTGTTTTATTAAGTCTTTAGAACTGTCTTAGCTCAATTCACCCTGAATAGAAGGGTGAAGACCATGCAGTCATTGTTATAATAGCTACTGTTTATTTAGTGCTTATGTGCTAACCAACCACTGTGATAAGTGCTTGGCATACATTATCTTCAATCCTTACAGCTTGCCCAGGTAGATATTAGTATTCCCGCTTCAAAGATAAAGAAACCAAAGCTCAGAATAATTACATAAATTGTCCACTATTGTAGCTATTACAACAGTGGGGAAGACGGAATCAGAACATACTTTTTGTTAGAGGACTCTAAGATCTGAATCCTCCCAGCATCTACTATATACTATGTCCCTGTAAATACAGTACCCAGTTGTCTGAGCCAACAATTGTATCCTGATATCCTAGGTTGCAGAGGAGAAATCAATCACTTAGCTACCCATACTGCTTCTTCCATCTCTAGGCCTTCAGGAGAAATTGCCTTTTCCTCACTCTGAAGTCTTTTATGCCTACTCAGCCATTCTCATAGAAAGCCAAATTCTCACCTTCTTTGTTGGCTTTCATTTTTAAAATTCATGCTACAGAAGGTGTCTGCTGGGGGAGGGAAGTTTAATTTTTAGAATCTCAGAAATAGTGGATTTCTTCTAACCCATTTCAAGGTCAAGGGAACAGCAAGGACAAATGTCAAAACTTCCCAATTGAAGTGCCATGAGAAGTCCAGGTTAAGTAGGAATAGGGATAGCAGGAGTCAGAGGAGGAGAGGGGCATTGATGGGAAGAATGACAACTGCAAACATTATTCAATATAAATGTACTTTCTCTGGAAGTGAATTATATAGATTGTTTTACTCCTCAAATTGGAAAAGATAATTGCACTATTATCTGGAAATGATCAATTCCTCCTTTTTAACTTGCATACCTCATTCAGATATTGTTTGTTCATTCTGTGCTTTCAGGACCGTGAGTTCCCACCATTTATATAGTAAATGTAAGCAATATGTATGTACAGTGCTGAAGGGAAACAAAAGAGCAGCATCTTAACAGTGATCTTGACATCAGACATGTTTTTGCCTATGCTAAATGCTTCACAAATTGATTATTATAAATAGCAAAAAAAAAATTCCTGAGGAAAAGTTAACTTATAATTGACTTATGACAGAGAAATATTGGCTCTACAAATTAAAATAGTTTTCCCTATGTGTATCTTTTGAATGACTTCCAAGTAAATAGCCTTTTACAAAATGTAATTCCAACTATACTTCGAGTAGAGAAGCCCAATATTCTGCTTGATATATACCAGGAGGTGGGAGAAGAGAACTTTGGGAAACTATCCAATATTTTTGTGAAAAACCTTTTAATGACTACAAAGAATCGTGAAATGTTAATACATCGGGACAGCTCCAAAGCCTCAAAATAGAAGTTTATTTTGAACACAGTTTTATGCATCCATAGACAATTTTCAAATTTCCTTTATTTTAGCACATAATTATTTTCCTAATTAACTAATTAGACACTTTAGCAGCCTTAAAAACTACAGAGGTTAAATACATAACTGTTTAATGGTTACTGTTACTAAAAAATGGTGTTAATAAGGGTTGAGTTCTTCAAACATGTTTCTCATTTTTCCCTAAGAATATAATTCTTTGTTAGGCAGTGATTTACTATAAATGTTAAGGGTGGGTGGAATGGGAACAGATCCCAAATCTCTACTTTGAAATCTAGAATTTCATAGCTGGAAGTGTAGTATTTCCACATAACTATATCTCAGTTAATAAGAGCCTGTTTATTAACTGCATTAGACCACATGGTGTCTTGGGGACAAAGGCAGATGTGTCCTGGAACTATTTCTGGATCAGTTCGCCCATGTTGGACTATTACTGGTCTTGGGGTAGAGAGACCAGCTTGGCTGCATCATAGATGAATAAGAAGGTTAAGGCAGAAAGATCACCTTGTTCTACAGAGATTTAGGGTTCACCTACCTTTTACATTCATTCATTCATTCATTCATTCATCAAAGTAAGGTATTAAACCCATTATACATGCTAGAAAAAAGAATTAGGCATTGTATGGTCCTGCCCTTCAGAAATTCAGCAATCTGGTGTAGTAGGCAGAGAAGCAAACAGAGAATTATATACCCTGTGATAAGCACTTTTCCAGATTTAAGCCCAGAACTCTGAGGGGCCTTAGCTGGAGGTGGGGAGATGAGTTCCCAGGAAGCACAGGGAGGGCTTCTGAGGAGAGGTGACCTCTGAACCATGGAAATTAGAAGTTAGCCAAGTAAGGGTGGGAAGAGGGGAGTGAGAAGGAAGGACAGTTCTTCAGATAAACTTGTAAGACACTGAAGGAGAGGTTTCCACTGAGGTTCTTGTGTGGCCTGGTCCCCACAAGAGTTCCTACCTTGGTCGCCACAAGAGTTCCCACTGCCCTGAGCTTTAGCACCTAGCTGTTTCTCTCCACCTCTCCAGATAAAATCCAAATTGTTTAAACAATGGTTACTAATCCCTAAGAACAATTCCTCCCTCTTCCTGCTAAAGCCTATTAACACTTCACCCTCCTTCCCCACTTAAAATCTCTGCCCAACTTCTCAAGCCCAGGCATTCTAGAATGAAACTGAGGCTCATGCTAATGGTGCTTTGGTTGACTTTCTCCTACAACTCCTCCCCTTCCTCCCTCTACACCCAAACACTCACACAGAGAGAAAGAACAACACAGAGGCAGAAGCAGGGATGCTATTTGGGTTACTGCAAGTAGTTCTACGTGGCTGAGTGAAAAATTGGGAGGTTAGGACAAGAGTGGTAGGAGACAGGGTCTTTGAGGTAACCAGGAAACATGTATTATGGTAGGCCTTAAAAGCCATTTTTATGATTTGGGACTTTGTACTGAGGCCCATGAATCCATTAAAGGGTTCCAGTCAAGATCCAGTGAAATAAGAAGCAAGTGACATGGAATTGAGACCTGGAGAATGTATGATTCTGAGAATGGATGGAGAGGAAGAAAAATGGCAACAGGGAGACACTTGGGATGTAACTGCAGTTCTTTAGGTGAGAGAGGAAGGTATCTTGCCAGTGTCTTTCACCATTTGGTTGGTTGAGGATTCCATTAAGCACACTGGCCAAGGCTTCATTACAGTGATTTAGCAGGAGTCCCATCCTTCCTTTATATAATCTTTATCTGCCTGATTACACATCAGAGGCCCTTAGAATCATTATCACAGTGCATAGCACATGGTTGGCATTCACTAAAAGTTCACTGACTTGAACTGAAATATTTTGGAAGCTACTAAGGCCTCAGGCTTATCTAAGTGAAGAGTAACATGAGAATATACTGCACTTAAAACCTGAAAAAGAACTTGTATATTTTCATTTCCTTTTGGTGTGATTAAAAAAAAATTACAATAGCAAAAGTTTTCAACTGAATATTTAATGTGTTTTTATGATTTTCAATCCTAGATTATGGGTTTATTTTTTAAAGTTTATTAAGAGATGCTTAAAAAGTACCCATATTTGTGCCACCATCTGGGCAAACAAAGTAAATATTTACAAGCAAAGTCTTAAGGTAAAGACTGAGGTTCTACAGTATTTTGAAATCTGATAGTGTTGCCTTTCAGAATTGCCTGTGGTTTCCCTCCATTGCACTCCTTTACAAAGTCTTTGAACAAGCATGTAACACACTCAGGGAACATTAGCAGATGCTAAAATATTTTATTAGCTGATTTATTAAGCTATTGAGGGTGCTTCTTTGAAAAATGGGGAGAGAACTCCAGACACAACAGAAGTTAGGAAAATCAGAAATCAACCTTTGGAACAATGGTAGCTAGTAACTTTTTTCCCCTCTTTGTTAACATACCAACTTAATTCAAAACAGACCAACGTCTGTGCAAATGCTTATAGCTTCTTTTTTTTTTTTCCAGTGAGAGAAGGTTCCAGTGAGAGAAAAGTGAGGAAGTAAAAAAAAAAAAAAAAAGAAAGAAAGAAAGAAAGAAAGCAGAAACGAAGAAAGAGAAAGGGCAAGAGAGAGAGAGATAGAGAAAGAAGGGAAGAAAGAAAGAAAGAAAAAGGAGTACAAGTATTATTGGTACATTTATAGGAAATAAAAGTTTAACTGGAACATTCTTGTGATTTGTTTCTTTTTAGATCTGCTATTAGGAACCAACTTTATTTCTGCCTGCAACTAAAATTATAAAGGAGAAAAACAAACAAACATGAGTCACATGATAACATCCTTGTCTAAACATCCTGATAGAAGAAGATTAAATTACCAAGGAAGGACAGCTTATCATTTAGGTGGAGTGGGATGGGTAAATATTTGGCTACAATTGAGGGGTACCTCATAAAATTTCCTTATCTGATGGCTGGAAGTGGTATCCATTCTTTCCCATAATGCATGTTCTTTCCCTGCATCTCATTTTGAGATACAAATAGTCTGTGAAAAGTGAATGGAAGTAAGTCATTTCTAATTTCATGTGAATGTTCTTCTAACATGTCATCCTTAGGACAGGATGACTAAAGACTAAGGAAAAAATTGGGTCTTGGAAAAGGTTGGAGAGCTTGCAGGGTGATCAAACAGCCATGCTCAATACCTCTTCCTTACAATTCTGCAGCCAAGGAAGACTAAATCAACCACATCTGCCATGTTACTAAAAGAACATCGCAGTATGACTGTTAATTCATGTAATTATTTTCATCTACAATATACAAAGTGTAACATGCATTAATAACTAGGATGAACCCAACCTAGTGACCTTTTTAGAATACCACCAAATCATGAACCAACAAATATCTGAATGAAAATAGTTCACATTCTGGCTCTTCTTAAACTATTAAGTTTTATTTTGAATTTGCTTTCTTGAAAGAGCCACCTATTAATATTCACAAAGCAAAGAGGCATAATCAGAGGAAACAGGGAGACACAGAAATCTTATCAACCAGACTGGCCCAAACTTGACAGTGTTGTGCAAAGAATGGGGTTTAAGAGATCTTTTCTTCCCTTGGAAGCCAAATCAATTGCTTATAAGTCTCTGCCATTTAAAAACTCATGATGGGCAGTTCATGCTACACATTATTACTAAAGCAATTGTTGACAATTGTTCTGAATTTCAATGTCTAATTAAAGCTAAGTGGGTGGATTTGCATACAATAAACAATAGAAGTGACTTGCATCACCAGTCCCCCAGGCATAATCAGCTTCACAATACAATGTCATTAAAACTTGCATGCTAATTAAAGCTAATTGTTCCATGCAAATAGAAGCCATTTCATTCAGAAGATAGACTTTCTTCCAACAGCTGAAGTCCTGCTCTTCATGTAAAAAGACCAAAGATGCTTAAGGCACCATAAAA
Source organism: Herpailurus yagouaroundi (assembly GCF_014898765.1). NCBI lineage: Eukaryota > Metazoa > Chordata > Mammalia > Carnivora > Felidae > Herpailurus > Herpailurus yagouaroundi. Next base: position 27,433,302 of record NW_024412427.1, on the reverse strand, counting down.
AAAAAATTGTTCAAGGACAATTTTGTAGTTTGCTTCCTAAGTTATGAAAAAAACCCCAATCAATTAATTAAACAAAATAAAATCAGTCTAGATTTCTTTATGGAAAGGATTAAACTTCTCAGTCAAAGCAAGCCAATTACTTAACCTGCTTATTAATTTTACCTGTTGGCGCAATGTGAAGTTGCCCAGTTAGAAATGAATAAAACAAACATTCATCAGTTTTGGGTTAAACAAATATTATTAGTATCATTAAATCTCAAAGAGGCCCTTTTGAAATTGTTCCCTAATTAATTCTAGAAGGCCACATAAACAGTGAAATATTGCATGTTTGATGTGGATACTAACCTGTCCTTCTCCAAAATCAATGCTAAATACTATAAATCCAATGACCAACTGTCACCAGCGAAATGAAAAAAAAAAAAAAAGGCTAAAATAAAAGCTGTGTATAAATGGATTACTAGAGTAACACCTCATTTATTTTGGATTTAGACCTTTCCTGATTTGATTCTGCCTTAAAGTAAACCTGGAATTTTTTTTAGCAGGTATTATCAATAGGTATTATTTTTAAAAAGTCTTTTTTTTTAATGTTTTATTTATTTTTTTGAGAGAAAGAGACAGAGCACGAGTTGGGGAGAGTTAGGGAGAGAGAGGGAGACACAGAATCTGAAGCAGGCCCTGGGCTCCAAGCTGTCAGCACAGAGCCCGATGCGGGGCTTGAACCCCCGGACCGTGAGATCATGACCTGCACCAAAGTCGGATACTTAACCCAACCCAGAGCCACCCAGGTGCTGCAAAAGTCTTTTTTATTGAAGTATAGTTGACACACAGTGTTACATTAGTTTTAATCACATGTACAATATAGTGGTGCAATAATTCTATTCACTACGCTATGCTCACCCCAAGTGTAGCTGTTTTCTGTCACCATACAATGCTATTACAATGCCATTAGCTATATTCCTTATGTTGTGCCTTTTATCCCCATGACTTATTCATCCATAACTGGAAGACAATATCTTCCACTCCCCTTCACCCATTTTTGCATATTTTCCCTCAGCAACCCCCAACCACCAATTTGTTTCCTGTATTTATGGGTCTGTTTCTATGTTTTTGTTTGTTCAACTGTTTTGTTTATTTTAGATTCCATATCTAAGTAAAATCATATGGCATTTCTCTTTGTCTGGCTAATACCCTCTAGGTCCACCCACATTGTCATGAGTATGGCAGCTCATACAGAAAGCCAAGGGATTGTGGTATAGTCATATTTTATCTACTCCTTGGAAATAATACTAAAAAGGTTGGATAACCCCACTGCTCACAATTTGTTACCTACTGGGAAAGCTCAGCTAGTAAAAATAGATTTTAGATTAATAAATATTTATGGATGTGACTTGTTTCTTAAAAAGAAAATTAATATCACAGAAGAAAAATAAAATTAACAATGTGTTTTTTTAACAGCAGAAATAGTTTAGACAAAAAAAAGTATTTCGGGAGAGATTCCATTCCATTCTATTCTACTCCATTCCGTTCTATTCCCCTCCATTCCATTCCATTCCATTCCATTCCATTCCATTCCATTCCATTCCATTTTGCTATATTCTGTTCTATTCTATTCCCTGCCTGCAGCCTAAGAAGAAAAATTAGAGCTGCTTCTTTCAAACACATCATGCTCAGCCAGACACAAAAACTGTGACGTCTCCCAAATTTCATTCCATGTATGGGGTAAGAAAGGAGAGGAATGGAAAAGAAAAAAAGGAAGAGAGAGCAAACACCCATGGGGTGAAGAAAGAGAATTTCAGAGGTATGTCTAATAATTAGAGATTCTGCTGAGTTTTAGTGCCTGATTGGATCCCAATCTTCTCTATCTTCACTGTCTTCTGTTTTTATTATCCTTGGTATTTTCTCCCAAAATAGTTTCAATGTTCTGACATATGAATTTATGACTTTAAAAACAACTAATTTATAACTCCCTGCCATCACATAGATGATTTGATTTCTGACTTTTTAAAAACCACCACCACAACAAATACAATAAAGGATCAAGTAAATATGTCTTATAAATTAGTCCCTAGTCATAGTGATCATCTGTCATAAAAGTAAATGCAAAACTTCTCATGAAATAGCACTTGAAATTCACTATTTCACCCTTCCTTCTAGCTCTCACCATCATCCCCATCCCCAAAGAAACTTTGTCTTACTGAAAATTTTCTCTTAATTTATAGGAGCCTTACCTTGGACATCTTCTGTTCTTAACTTTCCTCTACTTGGAATCCCCCTATCTTTCCTTTCTCCCACATTCCATCGTTTCTGATTTTTTTATTAAGAAAAAAAAAAAAACAAGACTTGAAAATAAAGCAAAAAGATAGGCAGGCAGTGCCAATGTGACATGAGGGCAAAGGCCCACCAAAGAATTATCTAGGGGAAACAAACTGTTCAACTCACTGATTACTATTGAAAAAATATCCCAAATATAGATTTTTATTCAGGAGAGATGAAAATAATTTATATTCTGGAAAAATGATAATTTCAAAGTTATGCTTTATTGCTCTGTAGGAAATTAACTGGTTCTATACCTAACCTAGAAATCTTACCTTAATATTCCTTTATTAAATTGCCTGTGCATATCTAGCTTCTCAAATGCTTTTTGAATTTTTCTATGATCTTGCTTGTTCTCTTAACGAGTTGAACAAAATCTTTGATATTTTTATGTTTTTGTAAAACCCGAGTTTTAACGTTTTGAAAATTATACTTTGGCAGTAATCAATTTTGTTACAGACTCCTATTATTTATTATATTGTTTAATTAACTGTTTTACTTTTCAATTATGCTGTGAAGCTTTCAGAATTATAAACTTTTATTTCTGCATCTACAGAATCCAGCATGGGTTCCTGACACTTAGCAGGTGCTCAATAAATGCTGCTTATACATTGCTTAACTCATTTTCATGACTTTATTCTTAAATCATGGAGCACAGTCACTTCCATTTGGCCCCAGCGACTTAAATTTGTGTCTCCTTTGTTTGACACCTGTGTTAGTAAGTTTAAGTTTTTATTTTAATTCATGCTACCTAACATAAAATGGATCTTAACCAGTCTCAACTTGTATTTCAATATAAGCACATCCTAAGAAAGATACTGATGTACAGGCAGGTTTTGTTTTTGTCCTCTATATTTAATAAGATTATTATACATGTTCTTGTAAAATACAACTGTGAACCAACTGAAATAACTTGCTTATTAATATAAACAGTTTAATCATCAAGGCTTGCTTTTAGATCTCTTATCTTGCTCTGCCCACCATTCCAGAGCCTTTATGGCATTAAAGTCTACCAAATCCCAGCCACTTCTCTGCCATGTAAGACCCCCATTAAAATCACCCAGTTCATACCATCACGCGGTTCATACTCTACACTATAAATATTCTACCCAAATTTCCTCATTTTGAAACACTGTCAAGACTATCAGGATGATGATTTGTTGTCTTACAATAAGTTTTAATAAACCCAGCTTTGCCTGATCAACAGATTTTTCTGGTGGACTTTTGAGAGATTGACAGTACAAGCAGACACACTGACAAGTAGCAATCACTGGGACAGAAAACATCTAAAACTTTACAAATCAAGCACAGGAATTAAACACACATACCAGTCTAAGTCAGTAATAACCCTCTTTATTTTGATAAACTCCCAGAATATTCCTACATTAGAATCCAGGATAAAAATGAAGTTCATAATTATAAATGTCTATGTCAATATATTCCTAAATCATGTTCAATGTAATCTGTTTTAGAAGACAAGGAAATATATAATATATTTTACAGAGAGTTCTTTCCAAATTAAATAATATTTTTAAGTTTTGGCAAATAGCTGAAGCTTTCTGGAAAACTAGAGTGTGTAAATAATATATTCCCAGGGGCTTCAGTTAGTTGGGGTACCCCATATTTTGTTTACTCAGTTATCACCTTCTGAATTGCTAAAGAATGCTACGCCTTGGCCTTAAATGGTTCACAATACAAGGAATTCATGTTTACAAATGGGTAAAGTGGGTTAAGTCCACAGGCTTGGTGTTTGTAATCAGACAGAACTGAATTCTATCTCTAGCTCTGCAGTTTTCTAGACTTATAACCATCAGGAAATTATTGAGCTGCTCTGACCCTCAATTTCTTTTTTTATAAAGTTTTTTTCTAATGTTTGTTTTTTTTTTTTATTTTTTATTTTTTAAGAGAGACAAAAAAAGAGAAAGAGAGCCAGCAGGGGAAAGGTAGAGAGAGAGAGGGAGACACAGAATCTGAAGCAGGCTCCAGGCTCTGAGCTGTCTGCACAGAGCCCAACACGGGATCAAACTCATGAACTGTGAGATCATGACCTGAGCTGAAGAAAGAGGCTTAACTTACTGAGCCACCCAGATGCCCCAAATTCTTTTTCTGTTAAAAAGGAAAAAAAAAAAAAAAAGATAACTATACCAATCTCACAGAGCTACTGTGATGCTTATAATGTGTAGTAGTTAGCACGTTATTTGTCAGGTGAGTGAAGGAACTAACTAATGAACATATTAGCAAGTACTATTATAAGTGTTCGACATGTATAAACAAATTGAATTCCTAGATTTGTGCTTGAGGGAAGAACTATTTATGTCCCTGCTCTACAGATGAGAAGATTGAGGCTCAGAATATGACCCATCTTGATGAAGTGACACGGTTAGCAGAGAAGTGAGATTCAAATCCAGGAAGTTTGCTCTATAGACCTACTCTTCTCCACTGTGCTGCTAAACAACAAATGATCCCAAAACTGAAGACAATGAACCTTTCAAAACATTGCTTTGCATTTATTTGAACACCTACCAAGTTAATGATTTTGGCTGACACATCTTGATTTTCCTTTATAATGAAAAGTCCTGAAGATAGTTAATGGAATTTTCACCATTTACAATTTCTTTTTTGAACTGAAGGGAAAACTTAATCAATTACCTCTTAACCTGGTGAAATCCCACTCTTTTGCCTCACAAGGCACAGAGATAAACCACTAACCATTTTAAAGCCATGCATTGAAGGTTTCATTAATGGCTTCATTTCCTTGCAAGTGGAAGAGACTTTTATTAAGATACGTGTTCCTCCACGTTGGAACTAACTGAATGGAAGCATGATTGAAAGGAAAACATTAAAATATTATAAGTAACGTCAAGGAAAATGCATCTGCAGATGATACAAGGATGTGGACAGAGCGATCTATAAAATTTGAAGATAAGGTTACTTTTGAAAATAAAGTTACATAAAATGAACCTGAATAAATAAAATCAGCCCTTGATAAAACAATCCACATGAAACTATAGTCTTTGCCTGGGTGGCTGAGCAATTTGAGGTACTACTCAAATTTTAATCACGGTGAATAGTCTGTGGATGTAGCCTCATTAATTCTCTTCTTACTCCATGGGAATAAAGATTGTCACCTTCATCATAGAGAAGGGTATCTGGAAAGTGAGTCTGTATCAGTTTTCTAGAGTTGTCCATACTTCCGTCTCAGGGGAAGGAATGTTCTCACCCTGGCTATCAGCATCTAGCCCAGGTGGGAGGCCCATGGCTATGGTGCAGGTGGTAGCTTCCATGCTAATAACTAGTTATGTAATTTTCATTGCCTTACAAATGGTGTGAGTTGTTCCCATTGCGGTTAACCATGTAATTTAGCTTTGCGTATAGATTTAACATAGGGAGATAATACATTACCTCACAATCTGAAGTTTCTGGGGCTGCTATATGCCCAAGTTTGTTATTATAAATCAACAAATCAACCTCCTGGCCTATAGACCAGGGGTCAGGAAACTTGCTGTAAAAGGTCAGATGGTAAATATCTGAGGTTTATGGGTCATATGGTCTCAGTTCTAACTACTCAATTTTGCTATCATAGTGCAAAAGCAGCCAAAGACAATACATAAACAAATGGGCATGACTGTTTTCCAACAAAACTATATTTACACAAACAAGCAATGGGCCAGCCTTGGCCCACAAGCTATAATTTTGCCAATCTGAACCTGACAGATCATCAGGATTATATGAGTTAGTATGGTAGACAAAATACTTGCCTTTCAAGTCCACATTCAATCCCCAGAACCTGTGAATATGTTACCTTACATGGCAAAAGGACATTGCTGATGTGATTAAGTTAATGGTGTTGAGATGTGAAGGGGAGGTTTTCCTAGATTATTTGGTGGGTCCTGTGTAATCACAAGGGTCGTAAGGGAAAAGAGGAAAGCAGGAGAGTCAGATTGACAGATGTGATGCCAGAAGCAGAAGTTGCAGTCATGTGGCCTCCAGAAGCAACGGACAGATTCTCCCCTAGAACATCCAAAAGGAACACAGCCCTGCCGACACTTTGACCATAGTTTAGAAAGACCAATCTTGGACCTCTAAACTCTAGCTCTGTGAGATAATAAATCTGTGTGAGTGTAAGCCACTAAATTTGTAGTAATTTATTATAGCCAGAGGAGGAAACTAATGCATTTGGGTTGGCATGAGTCTGTTTAGGCCTCTTCAAACTTGGGATGTGTGGAAGGTTGCTCTGTGTCTGCTTAGTTAAGCTAGAACTATTATGTTTCTAGAATCCCTGCCCTATATGATTTAGATTCTCAAGTTAGATTTGAAAGGCAGAAGCAAAGTAGCAGCCATTACACTCTGAAGGTTGTAATGGTTACATGCAGTTATAATCTCACACATAGGGGTCTATGAGTTCCAGGTGGTTCTTACTCTCTCTACCAGTTTCTGAGCCTATAGATCCACTGCTGCCCCAGGCAAGCCACGGATGCTTATTGGTGTTCCTACAGGGGTGATAGTCACACAGAAGTCAAGATTTCCATTCGATTCTCACAAACCTTCTCTTTACCATCCAATTTTGGTGACTGGACATGCTCTGCTTACCAAAGTAACTGGTTTGTGACTCCTCTAACCACCAACTTCCCCCTTGACCTTCATTTGACCAGCTCCTCCCACAGGGTTTAAGCTCTAATTCCTATAATAAATCCCTTACACCAAAATTTATAATGGCTCTGATTTGATTATTAATTCTTGATTAATACAGAATACTGTAACAAAGGCAAATGTTGGACCTACAGATCTATGTCAGTTGATCCCACAAATTGAGACAGGCCCTGGTGAGTAGACTACCTCCATAGATGGCATCCTTCTCTTGTGATTCTGTGACTACAACAGCCTGTCCACAAGTTTACACACAGAGGCACTGGGGGGAAGGGGAATCAGGAGATTCAGGAGTGGTAGACTACTCGCAAATATTTGGTACCTTTTCTCCAAGGGATGATTATACTTCCTTGTTTCCCTTTCCTGTTAAATGTGGGTATACTCATATAACTTTCTCTAGTTAATGAAATGTGAGGGTAAGTGATGTGCAGAGGCTTTAAGAACTGCTTTCTCTCTTTCACTTCTGCAGCTTAGCACAGAGTGAAGGTGATGTTTAAGTAGGGCCACAGCTGCCCGTGATGGACATACAGTCTGAATGAGTACTAAACATCTATGTTTGTAAGTCACTGAAATGGTGGAGTCACTTCAGCATGACCTGGGCCATCCTGACTGATAGAGGACTGAACTAGATGCTCCTTCTGTACAATATCAAACACCCTGGTTTGTAACAAACTTCAAGATGAGCATATATATATGCAAATATATATATATATATATATATATATATATATATATATATACGTTTTATATATATAATACATATATGATTTTATAATATGCTTTTATATATATGTAAAATTTCATTTTTAAAAAAAATCCCATAGACATAAATACATAAAACAGAAGCCTAGTATTAATTCACAGAAATATATGCAATAAAATAATATTTATATTAGTCCCTAGTTAAGTGGTACCTAAAATTTACCTATAATAGCAAACACCTCAAATGACTGAATCTTGAAATAAACAGGCTGACTGACAAAAAGTCAGGGCTACAGAGACCCCATTTATGCACCCTCTTCTAAAAGACTACCTAATTATTTTTCCTTTCACTGTCTTTTTAATATAACTTCCTGCTTTAAGCTGAAGAATTCATACCTGGGGCTCATCAACCTCAAATACTAGTAATTCAGAGAAATTTAATTAACTGTGTGGTGGGTAGTTGTATTTCTTAGGTTATTACCTGGAACTTTCTGAATTAAAAAATTTAGAATAGTATCTTGATCCTAAGAATCAATCTCTTAAATTTGAAAATAAAATGTTAGTACTAACTTTCTTTTTTTAAAGCTATTCACTTAGAAATGAAGATGCAGAAAAAAGAAAATAAGAAAGGATGAAGGGAGAGAGAAGAAACAAATTGTAATAAAACACCATTGATAACAAGTAAATTATGTGAAAATCCAATGCTTCAATACTTGCAGTCTTCGTAAAGTTGGTGTAACATGTCATTTTAGTCCAAAGTCCTTTTATTAAGGGCTATAGGGGCCACTATTTATTTTATGGACTTTTTTGTTGTTGTTTTCTTTCTCCTCATCCTAAAAATGCTCAATAGTGCCAAATGTGCTGCAATTTCATTCAGCGGCATGTTGTAAAACAATGCACTTCATGATTATTCAGTGAAAGTTTGTGCTGAGGAGCATTTAAGTCTGAGGATTTCTAACCAAGGAATGAACAAAGACATGGCATTATCATTTATCTAACTTTGTCCCTTTCCAGCAAATGAAAACATGATGGCTTTTCAATGACAGAGGAATCCATTTTGAATTGAAATATTGCAAGTGGTTAACTAAACAGAATTTTGTGTATTGTATACACCTATTTTGATCATCTGACCCCTTCCCCCTTTTTCAGAAATTGAAAAGAGATTCTGATTGCTTTCCAACTCAAAATTAAAATTCTAATCACTGTCCTCCCTTACTTAGGTGTCTTCTGTTTTCACAAAGCAGGAAATTTTCCCACCTTCTGTAGGAAAAACTGCATCTCACTGTCTCTTTAGAATAGTCATTCAGTCTTGATTCATACAAATTTAGCTTTCATAGATTAATCATTCGTCTATTCATCCACAATAATTTCACAAATATTTGCTAAGTTCTTGCTTTGTGTTGGGCAATATGCTCAATTATGGATGTTAGTGGTGAGCAAGACTGATCTTGTCCCTACCCTCATGGAGCTTGCAATCTAGGGGAAAGAAGGAAATATACAAATAACCATACATATACAAAAGCATGAAAAGACAGAGCTGAGATCCAAAGGATGAGAAGAGCAAATGACCCAGGTGAAGGGGGAGGGAAGATATTTGTAGATAGAGAGGGTGACATATGCAAAGCTCTCTGGTATATACAAAGGTACCATGACATACAATGTTTATAAGCAAGAAAAAGAGTAAAGGCTAATTCTTAGTCTTACATTCATTCTTATGTTCATCTTTTTCCTTCGATTCGTTCACTCACAGTTTTCAGAGAAACTATACCATGCTAGGCACTCATGCTGATTATCCATAAGTTAAATTAATATGATCCCAATAAAAACACCAGCAAGATAAAAAAAAAATGTCAGTGATCATTAAGCTCATGGAAATCATGGGCTAGCATGGCAGACAAACAAGCAAATCACCACTGGGGGTTCCGCACAAAGAGTGGCACACACAAGCTGTGCGCAGACACTCTGTGGATACAGGGACATATAAATCATACCTGGGACAAAAAGCACCAGTCACGGGAATCTCTTCCCAGTGGAGGTGCTCTTTAAGCTGAATTATGGAAGTCTAGTTGAAGAGGGAAAAGAACTAAGAAAGGTAATTTTGGCAGAGGGAAAATTTCATACTAAGGAATAAAGTTCTGATGACCTTCCCAGACCTTCCATAGAGTGAAAAACTTGTATATGAGAGTGGGAACAGCTAAGTAAGAGGGCCTATGCAATAGGCCTAGGGTAAGGTGTCTCCAGTTTTCCAGTTCACAGCACTCTTAGTGTCTCAGTCATTTTCTTCAGGCTGTCTGTAGGCCAAAAGTAAGGTTTCAGGGTTTTGTTTCTTAAGTATTTATGTCCAAACAATTTAAGTATTTATGTACTAACAACTCAGTAGCCATATGGAAAAGTAATAGGCATAAATTGAAAGGAAAATAGTACTTTGATTTCACTCTTAAATAACTATAATTATTTGCTAATGAGATGGTGCTTCTGTTGTTACTAAACCCTTAAACTTTGGAACCAGACTGGACTCTGCTGTCCGCATTTCCTATTCCATATAGATTTTCATTTGGTGTTTCCTTTTTATCACAATAATGGTCAAAAACCCAACTCGGGAATAACATGGCATCATAGAAAGGAATGTTGTATGATCCAATTTTGAAACTGTGGATTACCTTGAAACCAACAGTTTACATGTTGTCCAAATGATGTTGAGCATCTATATTTCCTTCAAAATGGAAAGAAATCCTGCCTCACTCCTATGAGTTGCCCCTATGAGTTTGCTATGGTGCCCTGAGTGCCTCGGGCAACAAACTTGTACAGGCTAAAGTAATCAGGCTTCCTCCTGAAACCTATAGGGAGCTCCTAAGTATCTCTAATTAAAGGGAAGGGAAGTAGTCAGGTAGGGTGTGTGTGTGTGTGTGTGTGTGTGTGTGTTAAAGATCATTCTGGCAGGTTGTGTAAAAACCTAAAAAGTAAAAGTTCAAAAAACCTTAAAACTTCAAGGAGACCAGTTCAGTGGGTTAGCTGAGAAGTAATGAGGAATGGTAGCTGGGATGGAGTAGAGAGGACAGTATAGCAAAGACTCTCAGCTGTCTCCTTGCCCCTGGCCCTCTCAGAGGTCCTTCCACATTGATGGCCTCTTGCGTCTGCTTCAGGGGGAGTTCTGGCTGTCAGAGGTGCTCACCATGCAAGGCACAAAGAGTAGCAGGATATGCCAGCCCAAAATAAGACCAAGGAGTTCAGAACATGCTACCGCCAAATATGCCACTTTTCTATATTCTTTATTTTGAGGTGTAAGCACTTATACAAACGGCATATACAGGAGAGACTTTCTTTGAACTAACATATCTGCCTAAAGACAGACTTCTAAAAGGAACTCAAGTGTCAAGGATTGCCTCCCTGAAAGTTTCCTCAGCTAGGGAGGATTGGCCTTCATCACAGGAGAAAAGACTAGAAGTTGACACCACACCCAGACAAACTGTCACAAACTATCTATCATATCTCCCACTTATTCTTCCAAGATCCATCCTCTTTCCTAAAAATCATTTATTCTCCTTTAGGAGTCCTCCATTCCCTCTCTCCTCCCGCTATTATGATACACAAGCCTGAATTCTAAGCCACTTCTTTGTGTTACTTATTTTTTCCTGGGTCTCTCCTTTGTATATATGGGGTGTACCTGTTAATACACTTCTATTTGTTTTTCTCTGGTTGATCTGTGTTGTATTACAGGAGTCTCAGCCAAGAATTCTGAGGATAGAGGGAAAATTATTTTTCCTCCTATATAGGGGCAACCTCCAGCAAGGAAGCGCAGGGTTGGTGGAGAAATACCCTAGCTTCTTTATCCTCTGATTCTGAAGTGGGTTCTATGTGGTTTCTCAGAGATTCCACAGCTAGACTGCCTCAGCTTCTATTGGTAATAATCTCTTTACTGTCATACCCATTATAGGTTTTCCTCTTTCCCATCTGATTTTCCTACTGCCCCATGGTGCATCCTGGGAAAAATGAACTCCTCAATAAATTTCTTGAACCCAGATACTTGTTCAGGGTCTGCTATAGAGAGAAGACAGGATAGGAGAGACATTACAGAAGTCAAAGGAACTACAATAGATGACTCATTGGAAGGAGAGGAGTGAGGCAGAGAAATCTAGAATGACTCCTGGATTTCCAGCTGCACATTGTGGTTCTATTGGTGACATTCACAAAGGCACTAGCCACAGGAATTCAAGAAGATTACCCCCGACACACTAAGACTGAGGGCACTGTGGGACACACAGTGGAATTTTCCATCAAGCAGTTAGATATTTAGTTGTGGAGATAGCAAGAAAAGTCTTAGCTCAAGCTATTATCTGGGAATCAGAAAGACATAAGTACTAATTGAAGCCCCAACACCACCAAAGTGTTAGAGCTTGACTGATGCTGCTAAGGAAAGACATTTTGCTGTCCAAGAAGAGCAGAGGGTGAACAAGGGAAGTCACAGGGGGTTTATGCTAGAGAGGTCACCACCAAGACTATTAAGAAAGAATGATCAGGCAGGAAGGAATTAAAGAGAGTAGAGAATTATTCTGGGAGCTAAGAGAGGCAGGAGTCCCAAATGAATGGTCCTGGTGTCAAGTACTGCAGGGAGCTCAAGTTAGATAAGGGCAAAGAAGGGCAGGGAGCATCACACAATAATCACACCTGGGAAGTTGCAGAGAACAGCCCTGAAAAGAGAGTTTGGAAGAGGACACACCATGGTGGGCTAGAGGCATCATGGAATGAACTGACCTCAATTCTGGCTCTGCCTGGAATCCTGGGGTGAGCTTACATTCTTCCTCATGTAAACACGAAAGGGACAGCACGCAAGGCCCTCAGAGGGTGGTTCTTGAAGTTCATTCAGTAGCCTGTAGACTTTGCTTAGTGTTCCAAATAGAATATTGATTTAAAAAAAGAGAAAAAAGAAAAAGTTTCAGCAAAGCTCATCTGATCTCAGTTGAGCATGGAATGTAGGCAGGGCACTGTGTCCAGGGGTGCGAAGAAATGAAGATGAACCAAATGCAGCTTCTGATCATCAGGGTTTTGTAGTCCAGTCTGGGTTTTGGAGTTATAATACAACTACTATTTTTTTAAAATTTTTTTAACGTTTATTTATTTTTGAGACAGAGAGAGACAGAGCATGAACGGGGGAGGGTCAGAGAGAGGGAGACACAGAATGTGAAACAGGCTCCAGGCTCTGAGCTGTCTGCACAGAGCCCGACGCGGGGCTTGAACTCATGGACCGCGAGATCGTGACCCGAGCCGAAGTCAGCTGCTTAACCGACTGAGCCACCCAGGCGCCCCTAATACAATTACTATTAACATATAAAGTGGATAGTGGCAAATTGCAACAGAAAGCTCCATTTCTCTACATCTCTCCTGTGCCTTCCATTCTTTAAAATAAAATTTTTTGTGCAATTTATAACTTTCTTGTAAACTCTTCACAGCAAGTGTTCTGAGTGACATTATCCCTCTATATGACTTTTCCCAGGACTGGACATAAATTAATTTTAATGCAAACCCTCTTTATCTGGTTAAAAACACTGAGGCCTGTGTTCTTCACTAGGCAGTGCCATGAATTATTGAATATGATTTAGATTCTATGGAACTGTCCTTCTTCTTAACAATTCTTTGACACAGACCAGGGTTTCTACATTTTTATTGAGATATAATTCATACAACATAACGTTCATTTTAAACCATTTTAAAATGCGTAATTTAGTGTTTTTTGGCCTTTTTGCAGAGTTGCGCACATGTGGTCATTATCTGATTCCAGAACATTTTCCTCACCCCAAAAAGAAACTGGATACCCATTAGTAGTTACTCATTTCTACCTCATCTCCTACCCCCAGCTCCTAATCTACCTTCTGTGTGTATAGGTTTACCTATTATGGACATTTCATACAAATGGAATCACAACATGTGGCCTTTTGTGACTGGCTTTTTTCATGCATAACGCTTTCAAAGTTCAGGCATGTAATAGCAAGTATTGGTATTTCATTTTTTTTTATTGCTGGATAATATCCCATTGTATGGATGGACTATGTTTTGTTTATCCATTCATTAACTGATAGACATTTGGCTTGTTTTCTTTGAGTATAATTCTATCTTTAACCTGTGAGGAGGTGCCAACCAGTTTCCCATGTTGAATGTACCATTTTATATTCCCACTGCAACATATGAAGGTTCCAACTTCTCCACATCCTCACAAACACTTGTTCTCTTCCACTGATATTATTAAGGGCAGATTTTATTATCCCCATTTCACAGGTAAATAAAGATGGGTCTACATAGCAATCAATTAGAAAGGACAGGATTCAAATATTAGTTTTCAAATTCTTAGGTCAGTTTCCTTCCAGTGATACCACAAAGTCATTCTGAAACCATATCAACATCAAGGTGTTACAAACACATAGAAAAATGCACTGACAAAACTCAGGTATGATATAAATGACAAAACTCAGGTATGATATAACTAGGAAGTGATGTGGATTTCCAACATACAAACATGTATGTGTGTGTACATCCCATTCATTATGCTACTGGCTTATCAATGTACTCCTCAAAATATCAATGTACTAATGAGAAACTTTCAAAGAAGATGAACTTCAATTATATTAATACCTTTAACACTGAGAGAAGATGATTCACTAGCATCAAAATCATATGTCTTTGTAGTTCTTCAAACCGATTTATGATGTGATTCTAGCCCGTGGTTCACTATATCTGGACACTTCTATTCATGCCATCAAATCAGGGTTATTGAAAAAAGAGGCAGAGTATCATCTAAAGCTGAAGTATCCAATTCTTCAAACTGCTTCTTACATTTTTCCCAAAGCATAATATCTTTAAATTTTCTTTATAGTATACGCCCTTCGAGAAATACATATTTAAAGCTTGGACATTCATTTGATTATTATTTAAGCCACATTTGTCAAAAGTGGAAATGCTGTCACACAGGTTGTGTGACTAGAATGATAAAATTGGCAGTGCCTGGTCCCAAATTAGCCCCTGACATTTTTTTTTCTAGTGGAATAATATAAATACATTTTGAGTACCGTAAAAGCATCCTCCTCACTTGTCATAGGACACTGATAAAATATATTTTCTTGTTTAAAGCAATAGAAGTGTGTTGATGCAATATGTCAGAACCCTTACACTGGATGAAAATTTCTAGTCTAGAAAAAATCAACTCCACAAGAAGACAGGTAAGACTTAACCCTGAGAAAATTTCCTCTCTTTATTTAAATCAAAATAATATAATGTGGAATATAAATGGACACATGAAACAAATATGAAATTATCCATTTCAGATGCTTATTCTCCATGTCTCACATTAATACTATCTGAATAGTTACTATCAATTAAGTCACATCTCTGAATTACTTACAGGAAGTCTATGATATTATACTTTGGTGATAATATCACAGGTATATAACATTATGAATAGATCTACTGAGCTTGAATTTGAAATAATTCTACTAAGTAATGGCTTACAGTATCCAAATGCGTGCAGGTAAACCAGCAGGCTACTTGGAAATACTGGCAAGTGTATGTTTAATTTCTATCCATTGCCAGATAAATTAGATTTTATGAAATGCAAAGAAAGATGTTTGCAAAGTTTGCCTTTACCACTGTTTAAAAGAAAGAAGGTTTCAAATTACCCATAATTTAAAAAAAAAACATTATACTGGGGTTGAGTTAGTTAAAATTATTATTTTTTTTTGAGTTTGTTAAAATTCTTAATACTAAAGGTATAATCAGATCCTAAGAGTTTATTTAGACTTTTTAGCAGAGAAAATCTGTTGGAATTCTGGGACCTTCTTTCTCTAGGAATGTTACACTTTTTTGTCCAAAACCATAATAGTTAGAGTGACACAGATGAAGTGGTGAAAGGGAAGGAAGTGTCTGCCTATTCAGCCATATAAGTCAGACCAGTCTGGGGATCAGTGAGGCATCAAACCAACAAGCACTCCATGCCTCAAATTCTTCCATGACTCAACATCCAAATTAGGCAATTGAAAATCCTCCTTTGGTATCCCAGCTTTCCAGGTATGAAACTCATCACTTGCATATAAATTCACCGGATTCTGCTTTTGCGTTGCTATTAAATGAGCGGTAATAAGATCGCCTTAAAATAATATACATCTTTTTTCTCATGTTTATGTTATGGGTGAGATAAACAATAAACCTTAACCAGCAGAAAACAGAGGAACTAAGACTTGCTCTGAAGAAGAAATACTGTGTAATACTGGAGGAGAGATAGCCTTCCTTCCCCCTTGACCCTGACCCACAAATACTCATGAATACACATGATTAGAGTAGCTGCAATTGCAGTTAATCAGATAAGCAAGATTTTGTAAAACTGGAAGCAGAAAGAGTTGACAGAGCAGTTAGTCTTCCCTGAAAGGCATAACCAAGAGATCTTAGTTTATGCAAACTTAGGGCAGAGACATTTCTCTGCCCTTTGCAAGAGAAAATTAAATTCAAATTTGGCTCACATTTTTGCATGTATTTTGCAGTGTGCTCTTAGGCTCTTGTGCATTACATTGTGAGGTATGTAGATTCACACTCATTTTTAAATAACGTAACTGATACACAAGCTATTGTAATTCCTCTCATTATTCTTCCCAGCCTGCACCACTGGTCCTGGATCAGCCAATGGGCAGAGAAACAAGTATGGAAAAATCAAGAATTGTGTATTTGCTTCTTAGTATATTTTTGTGAAATCATTTACTTTTTGCCATTTCAATTTAAAAAGAAAAAGCAGTTATTTTTCTTAGGCTTTCTTGCATTTTCTTCACTGTTCAGCATTGTTTTCATTTTGAATTATATTTCCTATGTTTAGAATTTCTGAAGGTTCTATCTATGAGAATTTGTTTCTAAAATTGGGAGCACTTGGGGCGCCTGGGTGGCGCAGTCGGTTAAGCGTCCGACTTCAGCCAGGTCACGATCTTGCGCTCCGTGAGTTCGAGCCCCGCGTCGGGCTCTGGGCTGATGGCTCAGAGCCTGGAGCCTGTTTCCGATTCTGTGTCTCCCTCTCTCTCTGCCCCTCCCCCGTTCATGCTCTGTCTCTCTCTGTCCCCAAAATAAATAAACGTTGAAAAAAAATTTAAAAAAAAATAAAATAAAATTGGGAGCACTTGAAATTTTTAAAATAACTTTAGGAACTGCTTCTATGACTCTTTGCTGTCTTTATAGGACTAGTCATATAATCCTCTATCCTTATGGATGTATGTTACCTGAGAGTTATGTCATTAACATTTCACAGAACTGTCATTTTATGAATCTATACTCTGCTCTATTACTTATTAGCTTGTCCAATATTCAGGAATTACAGAAATGAAGTAAAAAAAAAGTAATGGTGAGATAATTTTGCAGGGATGTAATAATAATAAAAGCCATAGCATTTAGACATGTTGTCAAACTAATAATAATGGTTCTAATACTACTGCTAGTCATAATAAAAATTACTACAAGTAGAATATAAACTCAACAAGCACCAAGTACTTGGAATAGTGACTAGAACATAATAGTTGCTGAATACCTATTTGTTGGACAAATTACTACTAATGAACCTTACTAATGAAACTTACTATGCAGTCTGCAAAGCATTTCATAAAAATTGTAGCATCTGAGTCTCATGAAAATGTTGGGATGAACCTACTATTATTATTTATCATTGTTATATTATTATATTTTTCTGTTATATTTTTAAACATTTGAGTTGCAGCATGGAAATTTCCCAAACAATTCAGAAGAGATGGAAAGGTTGCACTAAAATTATTCAGCTCACAGGGACAAAGATCTGGGTGGTTAATATACTGTTATACTTAAGCCATAGATATAACTAGACACACCTGCCAAGGTAATTCACCTTCTACACATTTCAGGAGCATGTGTAAGTGTTCAAAACAAAGATTGCTATGGTGTGGCTTAAACTGAATCTGTAACACATTTTCCATGAAAAAAAAAGCTCTTTATAATTCTATTGAATAGTACATAAACAAGTCTAGAGAGCTTTCTCGATACTGACAGGTTTATTTTTATTTTCAAAGTGGTATTGGTTTTATTTGCTTTGCTCTTTTAGTGTCTCAGTTTAACAGCCTAAGAATAGCTTATATTCTATACATTGAAATTGTTCTTCTGAAAAACATATCTGAACATTTGCAAGAAGAAATACACAGTTTAAAGCTGCTGCCTTTCCTCTAGACTATTAACCCTCTAGATATATGACAAAATTGCCCTGTTGTTCAAATCTAATGGTAGGCTCGGGACTCCATGGTCCGTGTTTTGAATTGACTATTTTCCTCATGATACAGTAATCTGATAACTGCTGCTCAGGTCAGGGAAAAATAAAACACTCGAGATGAACGTTTGCCTTGCAAATCTGTTTATAGTTTCTATACAAATTTCACTGTAATATACTTTCTTTGACAGTGCGCTGGGCCAGTAATGCCTCTGGAAGACACTGTTGTAGAAACCAGTAATGATTTTCCTGGGAATGTTCCCTAGCCTTGTAAAAGGAACTGAAAATAATTAAGTGGACAAATCTGGTTAAATTGAGATGTTTTATACTTTCACTTTAAATAAAATTTCCTTGGTTTTTGCTACCATATCTGCAGAAAGCACAAGTGACTAAAAATAATTCTTTCAAACTATAAAAGATGAAGCAAAAATTTCAGACACTTACAGAAAGAATTGATTATGGGCATATTGTAAGATTTTGAAGAAAATATAAGATACCTTATTTCCCGAAACGTTAAAAGAAGACATAATTTGGATGAATCATTATATTGGAAAAATATGAGGTAACTACCTTAGCAAATTGCTAACCGTCAATTTGTATTGTGTCTCCTAATTGATTAATAATTTTATATACATCCAGCCTTGGGTAGCCAACTTTTCAGCTGTTTGACATGATGATTCAAAATTTAGTGTCATGAGATGTTAAGAAAAAAGTTCAACCAAGGTGACACAATATTGTGATATTATTTCTCCACTACGTAAGAATTACATTCATTTTCAATAACTCTGTTCATTCATAGGATACAACACTAGTCACATTAATTGCCATCCTTGTAACATGTATATCTTACTATACTCAAAAGAAGCAGAGAAGTTGTATGACTGAGTTCAAGAATAAAAATCTTTGGACAACCTGTGTTTGGCATATTACCCTACTGGAAACTCAGTTTAACTTAACCCAATGGTCTCAATTCAATCAGACCCATAATAAATATTTTGAGAAGACCTCTTGAATACACTGAAATGACATCTATTAATAGTAATACTTACCCATATCCAGGAAGCAGAAAGTGCCAGGGACCCACCCACATCCTCCCAGAACTCAGAGTTCCAGTACCTGCCCATGCATAGCACCCTCCAGCAAGTCTCTGTATGTGATTCTGCCTCAGGGTTTTCTCTCAGGCTGGCCAAGGAGCAGACAGGAAAGTCTAGGGAATTACTACCCCAGGAACAGTCCTCAGCCAGCCACAGGTGGAGGTGAAATATAAATGGCTCAACTCCCCTCATTCTCCAGATGGGACAATTGTAGGCATGTTCTATATGGTTTCCAGAGAGCTCACCAGCAAGAGTGAGCCTCTGTTGCCCAAAGTAGTGACTTCCTTGTAATATGACTCTTGGCTCCCTTCCCTTCCCTTTCTCACTTCCCCATACTTCTGCCAGTGCTTCCTGTCGTAGCCTCCTGAATAAACTACTTGTGCACAAATCTTTGTCTCCGGGTCTGCTTTCAGGGGAATCCAAATCAAGACAATACATCAATTTTTTAAAAGTGAATATAATGTCATAGGGGTGATATGAAAGAGATGCAAAGGGAAAGTGACAAGGTAAAGTTCTGTTCTCAAAGTAAATACTCAAGACATGGCTACCTACTGCATAGTGTAACACACAATGAATTAAGCAGCACGTATGAAAGGGTTAAACAGTTGCTTTCCTACATGGAATCACCATGAAAAGAACATCTGCAAATGCAGACTCACGCAAGTGCAATGTATTGCCAACTACCCTAAGTGGTGCGGCCACCGATGGCAGGGTTTTCTCAGGACCCTAGGCAAAACGCTGAGCAAGCTAAGCACAAACTTCCCTTAATTTTCATGGTGGTTCATTCACATACTGAAAACAAAAACTCTGTTTGTAGTGTACCTTGTTGTTTATAAATAGGCTTTACTTATATGACTGTCAGGCAAAACATTCACATGTTGTGCAGGATAAGGGACAGTTTCTCAGTGTGTGTCTGGTCAGCCCACACATTGCAGCACCTGTGGCTCACAAAATGCTAGTGGTACCCTCCAATTGTTTTCACTGTCCAAAACCATGTTCACAAAATCTCCCTACAAGGCAGTAGTATAAAATACCATGGGTTTATTTATTTTAAAAAGATAATTAATTAATTAGTAATAAACACACAAGTAAAAAATAAAAGACATAAAACGGCAGAGGAAAGGAAAAAGGCACTGGATTTAGACTTTCCCAATTTAACTCCCACCTCTACTTTTTGTTAGAGGTAAGACCTTAGGCAATTTACTCATGGTCCTTCTGGCTCATATTCCACATCTGTAAAGTGGAAGAAACCACACTCTAACTCAAGCTGTTCCAAGGTTAAATGAGTAAAACACAATGTCTGGCACAAAGTGACAGTTCAAAAATATTAGCTATTCTTATTATTATATTGTCTGGCTAAATGACTGATCTCTGTAACCCAAGTCATCTCTCTGATTCATACCACCAGGTGGTATGAATTATGCAATATATGACAACATGGGTCGAGGTATATAACTCTAAGTTTTCCAGGCATGGTCTATGAATTTACTGTCATTCCATGTTTTCTCACTTCCTCATCTCTGCTGTCCTTTCTTGGTCACTGGTTATTACCAGTAATAATGACCTGATGAGAATATTATTATAGATTTTGTACCCTTATGCACAGTTAGGATGTATGGCCAGTTTAGGAATGTAGGGAAAAAAGAAGAAAGAAAAATATTGATTTAACCTTGTTCTCCCCTCTTTTGCTAAATCAAAGAAATACAAGGAGCTAGCAGGAGAATTTAAATAACAAATGAGATGATGTATAGGAACACACTGTTGTAAACTATAAAGTGAAGTGCAAATGTAAAAATGCTTGTGTTCTTGTTATTTATTAATAGTATCATTAGTCACAGAGCTGTTAGAATTCCAGCTAGGAAGGACATGGACACCTAGCATTATCTTTTATAAATGAGATAACTGAGAACCAAGACTAGATGCTGCCTAAAAAGAGATGGGGAAAGGTCACACCAATGGCTCTGTTGCAGGGGGTGCTTTGAGATGAAGTACTGGCTGGGAAATGGTGGTGCCAAGTTAGGCAGGGGCAGAGGTAACAAATTAAAGGGTCATCTTTTCAAGGCTGCAGAAGTCTTCTTGAAGAAGGGACTGCATTGATTGATGTGGCCTGTAATGGAAACTCAGATAATGAAATAAAACCAGCATTTAAGAATCTCAAACTGAGAACTCATTGCCATGGCAACCCTCTCAGAAGGGAACTTGTATAAGAAAATAAGGCGCACTTGAATACACCTTAAAATGAAAACCTACACTGCAGTGAAACAATGAAACATAGGATTTGCTTACTGTTGTAATGCTTAGAGGTTAGCACCGACATTGTAAGTCCATTGTCTTTTCCATTGGAAGTTATTTTTTAAAGTTTTTTTTTTTTTAATTGAGATAGAACCTGTGAGACTGGGGGAGGGGCAGAGAGAGAGGGAGATAAAGAGAATCCCAGGCAGGGTCCACGTGGTCAGTGCGGAGCCCAGTGTGGGGCTCGAACCCATGAACATGAGATCCTGACCTGAGCTGAAACTAAAAGTCTGATGCAAGTCAGACTGAGGCACCCAGGAGCCCCTGGGAAGTTATTACTTCTGAAGTAATAAGGTACAGATTTTGAAAGGCATGGATTACATTTCTAAAACTGAAACTGATGGTAGAAGAATTTGCCACTGAGGACATTTAAGGTCACAGTGAAAAAAAAAGAGAAAAATAGATGGCAAGAAACTTACAAAAACCCTTATAAAATATTTCTATGCTCACTTGAAAACAACAAAGACATTATGATGCGTAAGATAATGTCTGTGCTACTATAGCATCTCTACATAAGTCTGTCCATCCAATTGCAATTGGAATCTTTCCTCACTGCCCTCAACACTATACTCGCCCCTGAAATTTCACCAAGATATTCAGCAAATAATATAAATAACTTCCATTTGTGTGTGTTAGGTAATATACATTCAAAAGGATATTCTGTATATGTGAAGTACTCTTCCAGTCCCAAAACACCCTTTTAATTTCCTCAGGGCACAGCATTGTCCCAGAAATCAAAATAATTTAGTTGTTTAATTTCACCAGCCTGACTATTCATTTCTCAAGTCACATGTGTTAGAATTCTGCGGTTCTAAGACTTGGATCCATTCTTTGACACTTACCTTTATCTTTCCCAAAGTTTTAGAAAAAATCTGTACCCTCTTTCACTTTTCTTTCACCTTTTTTTTTCCTATTCCCATTTCTAGTCTAATCTTTTTCTAATTATCCCCTCCATAGTGCCTTATACTTTGCCTATCCAAGAATCAACACTCTGAAGGTTGTGGAGAACGTACACAAAGTGAATTTGCATATATTTGAATTTTGCCCAACAGGAATTCATGGTTGGAGGAAAATAAGTGAATTTTATTTGAAGTAAGTTGGAAGAAATAAGATACATGCAAAAATGAGGTCTAGAGAGCATGAAAGATTATTCAGATTTTTCATTTGAAACTTTAAGACTTGAGGAAGAATCATGATTGAAATTGTAAATTTAAACATTCATCACTATTAACAAAGCTGTGCTAATTAATAATTCACAGAAGAGATGTGCCACTGTAAAATGAACCATTAGATTTATTGATTACTTTTATCCTTTTACAACCTAAAGCAAACATGTAGACATATACTGGAAAGAAGCCACCAAGAAGAATGGACAGAGGAGAGAAATATAAGGAAACTTTATCTCTTAAATTAATAAAGGAGTATTATTTTTTTCATAGTGAACAAATTTTGTCTACAACATGTTCCAAAAACGAAATAACTACCTTACTTCTAGATAGTTATGTGTAACTATAACTTTTCCCCCTTCTCTATTTAAAAATTTCTTTTTTAGCAAAACTGGGAGGTACATGAAATTTATTTGTATCCCGCTGTTTTCTGTTTCTGTGTTTTCTGTTTCTCTCAACCTTCCTCCAGACCCCCTTCCAATTCCCCTCCTCCCTCAGGCTGAGATGCTGAGCACTTTTATCATCCTCTAATTTATGCTGCTAAAGTGAAAAGTAATGTGATAAATTTCTTCATGTTAGGGTATTAGGAAATTAATTATCTACAGATCTCCTGAGTATTTGCATTTTAAAGGAAAATTGCAGAGAAAGGACAATGTCTGACCATCATAAATTACTCATTAATTATGGAATTTCAGACATCTGTGGGAAGATATTTAAAAGTGATGAGAGCTAGAGATTGCTCTCAAATCACACAATGGATATGATGATCTGGTCTATTTATTTGTCTGGATGGGCAGGAGATTGAGACAAATTATATATGTGAAGACAATCATTATACCCTCTGGGTCTTAGAAGATGCTTAAAATGTCTTGGTACTGATAAGTCTTATTAATATTTTTTTAAAAAATAAATAAATGACCACAGTATTTGTTTTACCTCCATTAAAATTTTAAAGAATTCCTGGGGCGCCTGGGTGGCACAGTCGGTTAAGCGACCGACTTCAGCCAGGTCACGATCTCGCGGTCCGTGAGTTCCAGCCCCGCGTCAGGCTCTGGGCTGATGGCTCAGAGCCTGGAGCCTGTTTCCGATTCTGTGTCTCCTCTCTCTCTGCCCCTCCCCCGTTCATGCTCTGTCTCTCTCTGTCCCAAAAATAAATAAACGTTGAAAAAAAAATTTTAAAGAATTCCTTTGGAGAAATTAGAATATGGCAGATATCTCTGACCACTGTACTGTGATCCCAAAGCCTTTGGTTTAACTTTGGCAGAAAAGCAGTGCCTATCAAATATTTCATTTATTCATGGATATTTCTCTGGCCCCCATGCCACTAGACAGGGCTATGTGAATAGTTCTGGCCAATGAAATGGGAGCAGAAATGGTGTGTGTCATGTCTAAGCTGAGGTGGTAAAAAGTTAATGCATGAGTTTGCAAGGTCTCTGTTCTATGGCTGAGCAGGTTGTCAGTTTGAAACACGACAGCTGTGAGATGATGGTATGTCTATAAGCCAGGGGCTCTGAACACAGGCTGCTGAGATTTTGAGGTTATTTGTAGTTGTACCACAACCTAGCTGGTCCAGACCATTATGGCCTTTACCATATTGCTTTACAGCTACTTTGTTACATATCTGCTACCCTACTGTAAATAGATAATCTTCATTCATTTTTGTATCTTTGTTGTAAAATGATGCATCATGGGAGAAACCATAATTATATGACTATTTTTTGAAAAGTGAAAGATTAGACTATAAATTTAATACAGTTAATTCTGATGACAAGAGTCGTATAATTCAATTCAATGCATCTACTGAGCAATAGAAGTCTATG
Organism: Herpailurus yagouaroundi; assembly: GCF_014898765.1. Taxonomy (NCBI): domain Eukaryota; kingdom Metazoa; phylum Chordata; class Mammalia; order Carnivora; family Felidae; genus Herpailurus; species Herpailurus yagouaroundi. The sequence goes on along the minus strand of NW_024412427.1, from coordinate 27,409,019 downwards.
GTATGTTCTGTACTTCCAATACAAATATGAGTTGGTAATAGTAACAATATTATTCATGCTTAGAAATAAGATGACACTAATAGTTATAAACAACATTAATAATAGTTTTAATTGCCTGAATAAATTTATTATAAGATAATAGAAAATATATATTGGTCTCTGTCCCCAGTTCTTGACACAGAGCTCTTGTAATTTTCTAAGTAATAAGAAGCTTAGAAGCATCTCTTGTTTTAATACTTGTCTTTGACTACATCTCTGACACAGGACTCTGAAAAACCTTGTAAATTCCTAAGTAATAAGAGCACTAGGGGCAACTTTTTTTCTAATGAGGCAATTCTTGTTGGGCTCTTGACTAGGTCCTGGATGGGGGCTGGTCACTAGAAAGACCAAACAATGATTAGAAGCTTGAAATTTTCAGCTTTACCTCTCATCATCCAAACAGGAAAGAAGGACTAGAAGTGGAGTTGATGATTGGTCAACTGTGAGGGAGTCTCACATTAGGACAGGGTTCAGAGAGCTATCAGGTTGGCAAACACAATCATACTAGAAGGGTAAAACACCCCAGTTACACAGGGACAGAAGCTCCTATAGTTGGGGCCCTCCCTGACCTTGCCTTATATACCCGTTCACCTGGATGTTCATCTATATCTTTTATCACATCCTTTAACAAACTGGCAACGGTAAGCAAGTATATTCTTGAGTTCTGTGAGCCTCTCTAGCAATTAACTGAACCCAAGGAGGAGGTCATTGGAACCTTGTATCTATAGCTGGTTGGTTCAGAGACTGAGCTTGCTACTGGCATCTGAAGGGTTTAAGTGTGGAGAAAACTGGGGTTAGGGATCGGACCATTTGGGACTGGGCCCTTAACCTAGGAGATCTGACACTATCGCCAGGTAATTAGTATCAAAACTGAATTAAATGTAGGACACCCATATGGTGGCCCGTGAATTGCTGGGTATGAGGAGAAATCTCCACATATTTGGTAACCAGAAGTGAAGGGATTTGTGTGAAAAGAAAAGAAGACTTACAGGAAATAAACACAAAATCAAGAAGAACAAAATTTGGGGGCGCTTGGGTGGCTCAGTCGGTTAGCCGTCCGACTTCAGCCCAGATCATGATCTCATGGTTCGTGAGTTTGAACCCCACATTGGACTCTCTGCTGTCAGCAGGGATCCTGTTTCATATCATCTGTCCCTCTTTCTCTCTGCTGCTACCTCACTCATATTCTTTCTCTCTCTCTCTCCCTCTCTCTGTCCCTCCCCTATTCATGCATGTGCATGCTCTCTCTCTCAAAAATAAACATTTAAAAATTTTTTTAAGTCAAAAAAAAAAAAAACCAACAAAGTTTTCCCCTACACAGGGGAGAAAACAATTGAGTTTTTCCTTTGCAAATGTACTAACTGAATACTTGGTAATAATTTATTTCTGTCTTAATAGCATCAAGAAATGACATGATGAATGTTTAGAGGTCTGGTTTTCAGAATAGATGCCAAAGTAAGAATGATCTCAATCTCTTAAATTTGCCAAATCATAAAATGTGAAAATAACTTATACTTAAAGTAATATTACCAAATACTTTGATAGAGAATTACATTTTTCCAGTTGTCTTACATCCATTATCTCAACTGACCCCCATAACAGCCTCTTGAGTTAGATATATCTAGATAACAGTAATAATTTGGTGATTCTTTGTACGTAGAAATTGAAGTTATGAAACATGTTTTCTCCTGAGGCTACGAAGTGTTGACATGGCTTGCCTGTGGTCACACAGGGGTAACTGTAAAGCAAGCACTGGTAAAAGGGTTTTTGAGAAATTTTCTTTGACATGTATTATAAATGAGCTCAAGTTAAGTTTACTTTCTATCTTACTATCCAGGCTTTTTATAGCAATAATCGCTCCCTATCTATTTTAATAAGTCTATAAAGTATAAGCCTACACTATCAAACATATATCCAGTTGCAATAAGTTGCTAAGAATTTTCCATTTTCCCCACATAATGAGGATTTGATGACATTAATATTATGATTTTTTAAGCATTATAATTTTTTAACATTGGGCAAGAACATGACATTCCATATAAAATACAAAGCCTTGTTTCCTCCTTGAAGGAAGGAAGGAAGGAAGGAAGGAAGGACAGAAGAAATGAAGGAAAGAAAGAAAGAAAGAAAGAAAGAAAGAAAGAAAGAAAGAAGAAAAGAAAAGAAAGAAGCATGGAGGAAAGGTGCAAGGCAGAGAAGAAGGAAGGAAAGGAGGTAAAGAAAGAAGGAAGGAAAGAAGGAAGGAAGGAAGGAAGGAAAATGGATTTTTGTGTGTGAATAAGAGACAAGACATTTGATAGAAACTCCATTCAACAATGACATAACATATGATTAATTTAACTGACATTTTGCTTCACATTTCGCAAATATTTTCCACCTCTATTTTTGTTTACTAATATTAAAGTGACTTTAGTTTAGCACCACCTGCTAATTTAGCACCAAGTGAGATATAATTAACCCCTCAAAATCATCATCCAAGATATTAAGATAGACCTCATCCAATCCCAGGATGATTAGAGTAGTCTCGGTCCATCTGTAGGTCATCTCATAAATGTCAATTTAACTCAGTCTATAATTCACCCACTTCTTACCTAATAGTGGCAAGTAGTATAACAGCAGCTATGATTGTCTTAAGATCATCATGGTTAGGGATGTTTCTTTTTCCTATTAAAAGGATGGGTGCTGTTTTTACACTATTTATAGTTGTCTAGCATCTTACTTTCTCCTGTCTTTAGGAAAGGGGTCATTAGAGATGCCAGTGAATTCATTAGCCAATTCTCTTCAGGTCTCAAGGTCTATATTTGCCAGGCTAGAAACTTCTCTACATATCCATTTTTCCAAGCATTTCAGCCCCCACCTTTTGAATCAATAAGCCACATTGACAAAATTTTAATTATTCCCTAAACGTGTATGCACACCTGTTTTGAGTTTCTTTATTTTGCTGTAAAGAACAAAATCTACTGGTTCAGTAGTTTGCTTTGCTTCATTCTCTCTGAACTTCAGCTTTCTCCTCTAAGACAGAGTAGTCTTACTTACTGATTTAATTTTAAAGAAAAAAAAATAAAAAATGAAAGAGTAAAATAAAATATTCATCTCTTAATAATTATGCAAAGGTTTAAAAGCCATAAAATTAGCTTGCAAAAAAAAAGTTTTGTTATTTTAAGCAAACCCACCTATGTGCACTAAAAAAGACATTTCAAAATTATAACCATGCACGAAAAGTCCAGCCACTATCCCAGGTTATCTAAATGTGTCTCTCAATGCTCCTTTATACAAGTAATAAAGCCTTCAATTTTGTGACCCCCTAAGCAAGGCTGATCCTTTCAGCCTGCTAAGAAGTCAATTGTTTAACTATTTTCCTGTCCCAGCATTTCACCAAGGTTATAATCTATGTGAAAAGAATCCCAGGGATTCTGCCCAAATTAATTTACTACTGGGTATTTACACTCTCATTTTTCTCATACTTTTATTTTCCTGGTGTAATTGATATGTAATAAACGTAGGACATGTTGCAAAAGAAAAGCAGGTGAACAAATACTTCCAAATCCAGCTGGAAGAGACTTCCTTTCATCCCAGCCTGCTGGTAAGGAAATAGACTAGACCCACATTTTTTTGAACTCTGTCTAAACAGATAAAGCTTAGAAGGGATGTGGCATAGTTTAAGAAGAGCCAAACAGATTTAAAAAGCAGCAAATTTCAAGTTAAAATGCAAACACACACACACTTTCTTCAAAAGCCAGTGGCACAATGATTGGAAGAAAGTAGATGAGATGGCTCTGGTTGTGTGATCCTACAGTGTTAAATCCTAAACCATCATGGATAATTAAGTAAATATTTAGGGTACACAAAATAGTGCCCACATCACTTACTGAGAAACTTAACCTTAGTTTTCCAAATTTTAGAAATGGTTTCCTACTGTCATTTTGGACAAGTCTGATTTCCCAAATATAAAGGCTGAAATGAATAAGAAATAAGAAACATAAAATTACTTACAACTGATCGGATGTTATTTTCTTTCACCAGCTTCAGAGATGATTTATAGCAATTTGCAAGGTCTTCCTTGTGGGAACCATTAATATGGCCTCTGGCTATTGGTCCTACAGTGTGGATGACATCTGCACATGCAAAAGGAAGAAGAAATAGCATAAGCAAGGTGTTTTTCACTTTTCACAAATTGGCACTTTATTTATTTTAGGTATTTGTGTTGAAGCCGGGAGCAAGTTAAGAAATATTGATAATGCAAATGCTTCTCTGGTAAAAAATTTTATATAGCACAGCCTCTTAAAGTAGACAATTGCCCAGGAAGGTGATCATTGTGAAAGGGCATCCCCTAGCAGTAAATTATTCCATCGTTATTGGTCAGATCCAAGTGAGACAGATTATAACACAAGATGTGAATAATTGGCACCCTGGCAAAAGACAAATCCATGGTGGGAAATAAACTGAGAAATAATTGCCTGCAAAATGAGCATTCTGAATTGACATGGGAAGAGCCAATGCTACACATCACTTTAGTTATAAATAAGACAACAGTTTTAGGCATTGTACACAATAATAAAAAAGGGCAAGTTTCTGAAAATGTGCCAAGATAATTTATAACAATCAGTGATAACCCTAAAAGGAATAACTTCAAAATATTGCTACCAGTTTTAAAATGCAACCTACCAATCCTCACATAAGTGAGGTATGCTAGGGATAACACTCCCTAGAAATTACCTAGCTTCTAATTTTTACTATATTAAAACTTTCAAAATACAATCTATACCTTTCAGCCTTTATGTGTAAAACAAAAGATTAGATTTTTTTTTTTTTGTACATCAACCAGTCATTGTATTTTTTAAATATCTACACACGCATAAATTTTTACATTTAGGACCATAATGAAATAGAACTGTTCTGGGTTTTTAAAATTTTTTTTAATGTTTATTTATTTTTGAGACAGAGAGACAGAGTGTGAGCAGAGGAGGGTCAGAGAAAGAGGGAGACACAGTATCTGAAGCAGGCTCCAGGTTCTGAGCTGTCAATACAGAACTAGATGCGGGGCTCAAACTCATGAACCACAAGATTATGACCTGAGCTGAAGTCAGATGCTTAACTGACTCAGCCACCCAGGCACCCCTGAACTGTTCTAGTTTTAAAGTCAATAAGGATCATAAGAAAGAACTAAAATTATAAGCCAAATTATTTGAATGCCTAATAACATCTGCTTTCCAGTTTTATCTGTTAATCTGGATTATTAGCCCATTTCATTGATGTAAGTAATGACGACTAATCACCTGTGATCAGAAAGACAAATTTGGTCTAGTATTATTGGAATCATATAATGAAGTGAAATCATTTACTTTGACCAGTACCACTTAATTTCAACAATAATGACAAGACAAAAACACATTACAAAAGTGAGACTAGTTTTAAATTGCATAGGACATTTCACTAGCGAATAAGTCACTAAGGGTAAAAGCTTTGTTGTTTGCCTGCTAAATACTGAGTATATTACTTGATGTTTGAGAAAATCCCACAAATGTTGATTTCAACTTTTAAATCTGAAACAGTATTTAAACCCTTGTCAGATAATATTAAAGATGATATCTTGTGATCAAAATAGGCAAAAACATCACCAGTGAATTCATGCAGATATTCTTTCACAGGCAAACCTGGCTTAAAGTGAGGACCGCTGCAATACAGGAGAGGACAGAGGGAGATTAGGTTATATTCAGGAAAACAAAACAAAACAAACAAAAAACCTAGCACACAGTGATATCATTTTTTTGTAATAAGAGTAACAAGTAAGAGTTGTATATATTGAAGCAATACAAGCTCTGTACCATATGTCGTGATTTTTTTAATGAATATTTCACATTAGCTTCCATATTGCAGTAAATGCTAGATTAAGAAGGAAGGTTGTATTTAGCTTTTCTTCACTTTCCCCTTTGTGACTACGTGTTTGTGCCCACCTATGATATTCTACATCCCCTAATGAATCCAAAGGTAGAAAAGCTGTAGAGTAACAACACAGGATTCTACAGAAAACATTTCCCAAAAGTGGGTACCATAAGATGTGAATTTAAAGGTCAATTAAATTTGGGAGTGACTGGGGGAAGTTACATCAAAACAGCTACCTTAGTGCAGAACTTTTAAGACCTTTAGTATGCTACAATGGATTGTGAGTCTCCATGAGAGGGATACAGAATGGAATACATTTGACTCTTGAAAACTATGTTTTACAGAGTACCTCAAGGGACAAATTTATCTTTGGGAAATGTTGTGCTGGGGCAACTCTGGCACCCTCACTGCCATTGTTGAAGGACAAGTCTGTGTTTTTTGGTTCCCCTCCTTACCCATTGCCTTTGTACATCAGATACTTAATACATAAAGGAGCAATAGAATATGACCTTGGTTTCCTTATTTTATGGATGGAGAGGGTCAAGAATAAGTGCCTCGTATCTGGGATCATAAAGATGTGTCTACTTGAGCCAAGTAAAAACAGGGCTTAGAGGCATTAATGGGAAGGGGAGAGAGAGAGAGAGAGAGAGAGAGAGAGAGAGAGATCATAAAAGGAGGAAATAGGGACATTTTAAAGAATCATTTTTCTTTGCTTTTTACTTTAGACATCATTGTCCACATAACAAATGGAATTTATGAAACATTATTTATTCCATTTTTATAGTTTTCTATTTAATTTAAAAGTCTGAAGACAAGCAGCCAATCAATGAGATTCCTCCTCAACATGAAAATATTGATCTCTGTATTTTATGCTCTATATTAAACTTACAACATCCAAGATCAAGTGTTATTATCGACCAACACGATGACCTCTCAGATCCACAAAGCTGGAGGCAAATCAAAGTGAGGCTCAAAAATAAATTTCCTTCATTATTTTAATTGTTCATAGCACTTAGGAGTGACTCTTCTACACTGACAAGTTCCTCTTTTCCTGTTATAAAACTCGGTCAGGAGGTCATCTTTCCAATTCCAGCTCCAGCCCTGACTTGCCAAGTGCCCCAGATGAAGCCATCTTTTCACTGGTCCCTGCCTTGGGTTCCTTATCCACAAAACAAATAAGCTGCTCAGATGATCTCTGTGGTTTCTGCTGTGATGTGGACATCATTAATAATAGACTTTGTAATGGAGCCAGGTGGAGTAGAGAATGATAGCTGGGCAGTCACAAGAAACCTTAAGCAGCTTGCAAGCTTTGTGAGTATTAAGGATCCTGTTTACATATAAAAAATATTATAGACTACCCTTTCACGATAGTAGTTTCAAAATCCATTGATTGAAAATAAGTTAGAGACAAACAGCTATTATAATGTCAATGATGCTTTGCATTAGTTTACATTTTATTAAACACAATAGCATCTTGATAGTGGACACATATATGTGAGATATATGAATTCAATCCATAGACAATGCTTTCACTGGTACATGAATATGTGGATCCCTTGGTATAAATAAGATCATGTAAACAGAAATGTTTAATTTGACTTCTGATGCATGCAGGGGCTCAATTACTACCACCACCACCAACAACAACAACCACCAGCGTCCAAGACATCTTGAACACACAGGCAGGAATGAGAGTTGTCATCTCTGCTCTGATGTGGAAAGCATACTACACATTAAGTCCTAAGATCCAATTATAAGTCAGAAGCCCCAGATCTGTCACTAATCAGCTGCATAACCTCAGACAAGTCACTCTTTGTGTTTCCCTCTCCAAAGCTAAAAGAAGGAGTTGAATAAGACGGCCTCTAAGATTCTTTGCTGCTCTCAAATGCAATCCCTCTTCTCTTTGCCTATTAAGAATTGATCTATAGATTCTAAGTAGTTTAATTCATTCTTATACAAATAAATGAGCACCAGTCATGGTTCAAGTTTCTCAAACATGCTTATACAACTAAAGTACAAATTGGTCCCATCCCCAGAGACAGTGTTTTAAACATTCCTATCAAAATTATAAATGTAGATTCATTTTGATCCAATAGTTCTATTTCTAGGAAGGTATTGTATATAATATGCTTACTCGTATGCAAAATGGCATTTATACAGGTCATTTACTGCACCACTGTATATAATATCCAAACATTGGAAACGACCTAAATATCCATCAATAGAGACTAGTAAAATAATTGTACTTTATACAATGAAATATTATGCTTCTGTGAAAAGAGCAACAAAGGTATTTGTATGTGGATATTAACAGATATCCAAGATGTATTACTAAGTTAAAAAATATGCAAAAAAAGTATAATTAGTATGCTACCATTAGTGTAAAAATACCCCACAGGTGAAGGAAAGAATACATGTTTCTTTTAGCTATACCTGCATAAAATATCTCTGGAAGCATTAACAAGCAATTAATAACAGTGGTTTTCTACGAGGCTAATGATAAAAACTGCAAAGATGGAGGCAAATATGAGGAGAGTTTTAATGTTTACTTGTTAGATATATGTTTTACATTCAAATTATATGAATGCATTACCTATTCAATAATTACATAGGGCATTAAAACAAAGGGTAGATGGTTTATTAAACCATGTTTGTTCCTGGATCCCATCTACCATATCACTATAACATACAAGGACTGTTACTGTGCTTTATAAAGATGATCTTATACCACTACAAATATGAACGTGCTCTTAAATTAAAAAGATACAACTCCAAGGGATTTAACATCTTTATTATTTTGCTCTCTCAATAATCTCTTTATATAAGTAATTATTTTCAGATAAAAGTAGGGTTTAAATGATGGACCAAAGGGCATTTTTCTCCTATATGTCTAGTATCTATCTTTAAAGTTTCACTACAATTTTAATACACAAAGTGAATTCCAGATACTTTACAGTGAAAATGTAGTACAGGGATATACACCTTAGATATCTCAGTAACCAAAGAATTTTAAATAAATAGCCAAGAATTTTTAGAAATGAAAAGGACAATATAGAAAATTTAATCTATTTTACCTTGTTCAGGGAACCAGAGTGGCAGAATAATACACATCAATGTGGGGAGATACAATATCACAATGACAATATGATTATAAATAAAGTTTCCCTAAGGTGACTACTTATTTGAGGAAATGGCATACATCTGTAAATATAAAAGTTGACATTTTTACCATGGATCCCATTACTTTAACTTCATAGTTTGGTTAACTATTACATAAAAACAAAACAACCCAAAACCAAAACAAAACAAAACAACAACAAAAACCCAAAAACAAACAAATAAGAACTACCCCAAAACACGGTGGCTTAAGACAGTCAACAACCATTTTATCATTTCTTTTGATTTCTCTGGGTGAGAAATTCTGAAGGGCCCAGCTAAGGCAGCTGGTTTAGGGTCTCTCACAGGGTTGCTGTCAGCCCATGGGTGGCAGTGGAACATTGGGGGCTATGGAAGCTAAGAGCTGGACTAGCATCTTTCCTTCTTCATGTAGTCTCAAGGAGTCTCCATATGGGCTAGTTTGGGGTGCCTCACAACAAGGCAGCCTCAGAGTAGATGGACTGCTCACATGACAGCTCATCATTCCAAAAGCAAGTGTACCAGTGGTAGAAGCTATGTCGCCCTTCTTAACCCAACCTTGGGAGTCACACAGAATCACTACTACTATCCCTATTGGTTGCAAGCATCACACAATTCCACCCGTTTCAAGCGGAGACACAGATGGTAGGAATAACAAAGAATTTATGAGCATATTTTAAAATGGCCACATCACAGGACTTCCCCAGACACTTGGACTTTATTTTGGTTAGCATGTTTTTAAAAAGTCTTATGGTAGATATATTAGAAACTATAGAAAAGGCCAATATAATTAAATCTATTTCCATGCAGCTATTATAGAAAAGAGTAGAGATTCCTCAAAAAATTAAAACTAGAACTACCATATGACCCAGCAATTCCACTACTGAATATTTATTTGAAGGAGATGAAAACATAAACTGAAAAATACAACTGCACCTCATTGCAGCATTTTTGATCTAAGTGTCCAAAATGGATGAATGGATAAAGAAAATGCGGTATGTATGTATGTGTGTGTGTGTGTGTGTGTGTGTGTATGTATATATATCTATATATCTATATATATATATAGATATATAGATATATGATATTATTAAGCCATAAAAAAGAAAAAAAAAAGAATCCTGCCATTTTCTTTTTTTTTTTTTTAATTTTTTTTTCAACGTTTATTTATTTTGGGGACAGAGAGAGACAGAGCATGAACAGGCGAGGGGCAGAGAGAGAGGCAGACACAGAATCGGAAACAGGCTCCAGGCTCTGAGCCATCAGCCCAGAGCCCGACGCGGGGCTCGAACTCACGGACCGCGAGATCGTGACCTGGCTGAAGTCAGACGCTTAACCGACTGCGCCACCCAGGCGCCCCAAAATCCTGCCATTTTCAACAACATGGATGATCCTTGAGAACCTTATGCTAAGTGAAATAGGTCAGACGGAGAAAGGAAAATGTCATGTAATTTCACATTTTAAATAAATGTTTATTTATTTTTGAGAGTACAAGAGGGGGGAGGGGCAAGTAGAGGGGGACAGAAGATCTGAAGCAGGCTCTGCACTGACAGCAGCGAGCCTGATGTGGGGCTCAAACTCAGGAACTGAGAGATCATGACCTAAGCAGAAGTCAGATGCTCAACCAACTGAGCCACCCAGGTGCCCCTGTAATTTCACTTTAATGTAGAATCTACAAACAGCACAACAATAACAAACCCAAGCTCATAGAAACAAAAAAAATATCAGTGGTTGCCAGAGGTAGAGGTTCGGGGCATGGGTGGAGTGGCAAAATTGGATGAACAGGGTCAAAAGGTACAAACTTACAGCTGTTAAATAAACAAGTCCTGGGGATGTAATGTACAGCATTGTGACTACCGTTTATAATACTATACTGCACATATTAAAGTAGCTAAGAAAGTAAATCTTAAAAGTTCTCATCATAAAAAAAAATTCTATTCTAGTATCTTCTCAGACCTATTCTCTTAAAAAGTCAGCTGCTTATTTAATACAAGTCAAAGCTAGAGAAAGATTGGGATATGAGATTGATACGTTTATTAATTGTAAATATAATCTAATTTGGAGATCACAGTGTAACTATAGCTCCTATGTAGAACTTCCTGGCCCCACACTAGTTTAGTTACTTCTTCTGTGCTAAAGTCTGGCAGGAAGTTGTGAGCAAAGGAAAGGGAAGGAATGGCTGCTATAGAATCAGCATCATATCTCCCTGTGAGCGATAAAGGTATGCGATTTTGATTTCCCTGAAATGCCCAGCTTCTCATTCGAGAAAGGATATGCAGCCTTCATGCCTTTGAAGTCCTTTCTTACACAAGGGAGGAAAGCCTAGAAAACAGCAATGCAATTTGTACATTTAATCAACGTTTCAAATGCAAGCCCTTGAAGAGGTATGGAAAATGAGATGGCAGGCCCTTTTGTGCTTTATCAGACTACAGTGTGGCAAGACAAATGAAAGCTGTTTTTCCTCATCTATTTCAAAAATCAATCAGCCTATAAATCACCTCTTTTGTTTTGAAGCTATAACCACCACCTTGCATTCCCCCACCTCATTTTATCCTGGGAAATTAGTCTGAACTATATAGAAGAGGGGACTAGGAGAGGTTTTCTTTGACGGGGGTGCAGGGGACAGCACACTTTCATTTCCAAAAGTGTAAATTGAAAAATGTGTGATTGGAATGCCAAATAAGTATTGAAAGCAGTAGAATTATTTACAAAGATTCAATCAGATTTATCCTTGGCAAAAAGAAAAAAAAAAAAGAAAAAGAAAAAGAAAAAAAAATCAGCAAAGATATTCTGTGAAAAAATATTGGCATAATGAATTTTAAAACAAATGAGAGAGCACATATAGTTTGCTCTCATCCTTTCCCATTTGAGAAGCGACTGTGCTACATTCAAACTGTTAATGAACAGTCAGACCAGTGCAGAATCAATTACACGTTGCTTTCATTCACTCCATTCTTGTATTCATAAGCATAATCAGTCCATCTAACAGACTGCATAATGATGCTGTGCCCTGTCAATCATATTCAAATTGCATGAATTTTAAGGAGAAAACCAATGCACAGAATTAAATTGATTTTCTTTTCTAAAGATACAACCACATATCCAAGCACTAAAGGTACTATTTGTAAATCTTATTGGCCAATTTATATGATAAGCACCACCAATCTATGACCTGGAACAGCACACTTGAAGTTCAGTAAATGGGAAATTGAATTACCACCTGATAGCCTTACAAAGTAAATGCTGCCTTTCCTCTCCATATAGGTCAATGTTTTCATATACACATTTTCAAAGCTTGTTTTTGTTATATTTCAAGAAACAATCAATTGTCCATAAGATGTTCCTTTTCAATCTGCAACGGACATCAGTTAGAATGTACTCAACTATCCCCCTGCAGGTTTCTAAGTTTGGGTTATTCTCTATACACTTCTTCAGCTGCATGATGGATTTCTTTCTGTGCCCAGAAGGACTACAGTCATCCAGCTCTTTGCATGAGTTTGGGACAAACTACCACTTGCAGTGTTATTTTCTAGTCCCTTTTCCTTTGAGTCTTTGAGTTAACTATTTCTTTTCACTGTTTTTAGTTAGAAAGAGTTTTGGTTTACCTCACCTAGCCTCCTTGGAACTATATGGTTCCCTCAATAAGATGTCTGTGATGGAGCACCTGGGTGGTTCTGTCTGTTAAGCATCCAAATTCAGCTCAGGTCATGATCTTGCAGCCTGTGAGTTTTGAGTCCTGTGTTGGGCTCTATGCTGACAGCTCAGAGCCTAGAGCCTGCTTTGGATTCTGTGTCTCCCTCTCTCTCTGCTTCTCCCCCATTCGCTCTCTCTCTCTCTCTCTCTCAAAAATAAATAAACATTATTTTTTTTAAAACAAATAAGATGTCTGTGTCTAAGATTAAATACACAGTAGCTAAAAAACGTTTGTATTTTGCAGCTGATAAAAGCATACAGAATGCACTGCCAAAGATTAATGAATACACCCAGGTCAACTTGAAGTTTGCTCCTATTTTTACATGTAAATGTGATGATGTTGCCACGTTTTGGACATCATGTGCTGACAGTATGTTTCATGTTTCATTGACTTTAAAGTTGTGAGGTTTTAAGCTTAAATTGTGGGGCTTAAATTATCAAATGTTATTTGAGCAATTTCCACTAAAATATTATCCTATATGTAAATAAATAAAGGAAGGAAGGAAGGAAGGAAGGAAGGAAGAAAGAGGCAAAGCTCATCTCTCTTTTGGCTTTATTGGCTTTATTTTATTTGCCAATAATAAAATATTGGCTTTTTATTGGCTTATTTATTGGCTCTCCCTCTTCTGCCAAAAATCTATTTATGGTTGATCTTGCTGATGAGGCTGTCTCCTGTTTCAACTGGATCCCTATACATAAGGGTCCATTTTCAATAACAGGGATTGAAATTTGTGTAAAAGGGATATCCTGTGGTCAGCCATTTATAGAATCTTTGAGATTCCACAGGGTATTGGGGGCATCTGCATTACAATAGTGTTATTTCCAACAGAGAGGAGTCTCATAAAGGCTGTGGGAAGCTGAATTATCTGCAAAATTCTAACATTTCACATCATGTTAGAATGAACCAAAAAAGAACACATCTTAGAAGGAAGTGAGTCAAATACATGGCATTTCTAATGCTTCAGTAGCAGGGGTGAGAGGAGGTGGAGGTCCAGATAGACAATATGACTTTTTCAAGGAAGATAATAATGTCTTTATTCTGGTTCAAGGAATGGACAATTTGCAGCCTTTTCAGAGAGAGATGCAAAACCATCTTAAAAAAAAACTTTTTTTTTTAAGATGCGAGGGGAAAGTAGGGTTTAAGAATCCTACATAGTGGGTAAAAATAAGTGAATGTTAGTCATCCCCCCTCCCCCCCTCATCCCCCACTATAGGGTAATTCTACTAATGCAAAATCTAGGCTAGGATGAAAGTGTGCAGTGGGGTCAATGTCAGGACACACAAGCTGATGCTGTGGTTGCATATGCTTGCTTGTCATCAGCCTTCCTTTATAGCTCCCTTACCAACATGAGTCTGGACAAGAAAAATTCTTCTACAATCATGCACTCAGTCATTAATTTTGTCCTTTATTCAATAAATAAATATTCACTGAGAATCCACTGTGTGCCACATACATAGGGCAAGTGCTCCATTCACTCTTACAAAACAGGTCTTGTGCTTTTCTGACTCCAGAACTTTCTGGTGTCAAGAGAGCCCCTGCATCTTTGCCTTTCAAAATCCTTTCCAGTCCTTGAAGCCCAAAGAGAATTTATTTTCACTAAAGATCTGATCCATGGACACTACTGCATGAACTAATTTTGAACTTACTTCTTCTTTCATTGTCTCCAATATCACTTATGTTTGACCATATACGTGATTTTTAACATCAACATTTCTGTACACACAACTAATAAGATTCCATCAGTCAGAGCTCTCTAATAATATGATATTCTTCCTGAGGAGACAGGGCATTTCCTGTCAGGGGAGGCAATCAAATATGATTATATGTGCTCCAAGATTCTTTCTAATTCTGCAATGCTATGATTCTGTGTTTCCTGTCTTCATGTAGAGACTCCACTGCAGGGAACATGACAAATCTATGTCTGAGTTTCCCACAAAGCCAAGAACTCTATGGGAACAGTTGCTTAATGGATAATTAGTGAATTTGTGGGTGATTAAATAAAAGTTGGCCTGATACAATTGATGTAATCAGAGATGATATACTGGATTAGAGAAAACAATGAGGTAGAATGGCCAGTCTAGACAGAGCAAACAATGGAATGTAGTTATACTGGTTCATATCGTTCAACATACATTTTTATGGAACTGAGAATTTGTTTCTTCACAGAAAGACTCAGCATAGTCTGATCAAAAGTTTCCTAATAAGTTCACAACAGTTGATAAAAAAGACTCTTAACACCATTACACTCCAACAAAAGCTATGAGATTTTTTCCCAAAGACTTTCAGCAGGGGGAAAAAAAGTGTGGTGACTCCTTTGCCTTTTTTTGCAAGAGATAATTAAATAAATGCATTTTTTAAATGTGTCATTTCCCTCATCTGCATACTGCTAATTTTGGAATAAATTTGCTTTGTTCTAGAGATTGGTTTTGGCTCTCAAATCACAAAATGGAAAATTATAGATTCTCTACATATTTTCTCAAAAATTATAAATCACTGTTCATATTTCTTTCAAAAGTGACATCTGGGTATAATGAACCTACCTCTCCATCAAAATAAACCAGGCTTAGTATCTCTCTGAGGCCAGTGCATTCAGAAAACAGCTCCAGACTATATGTGTACTGTACATTTACACTTTCATTTTGGTTCTATTTTCATGGTATACACACCCACACCAGGCTCTACACTTAATTTTCTAAAGGAACACTTGCATTTAGAAAAAAAAAATGAGAAGGACAGAATTCATTTAACATAGATTCTAAAAGAAAGAATATGTAGAAATTTCTATACTGTGAGGCTACATTTTTCATGAGTTCACTTATACAAATTCAACAATATGAACCAAGGTTAAGAGAGGGTAAGAATGACAAAGATTTAAATAATAAGGATAATTTCACTGGGCATTTCCACAATGAGTGCTTTAGCATGAGCACAATAGGCTGGCTTATATTGCCCTGATTCCAGATCAGTCTACATTCCCACCTGCCTCTCAGCGATGGTTGGCTCATTGCACAATAAGAGTTGTTTTCAAACTTTTTGATTTTAAGACCTCTTTACATTCTTTTTTTTTTTTTTTAATTTTTTTTTTTTCAACGTTTATTTATTTTTGGGACAGAAAGAGACAGAGCATGAACGGGGGAGGGGCAGAGAGAGAGCGAGACACAGAATCGGAAACAGGCTCCAGGCTCTGAGCCATCAGCCCAGAGCCCGACGCGGGGCTCGAACTCCCGGACCGCGAGATCGTGACCTGGATGAAGTCGGACGCTTAACCGACTGCGCCACCCAGGCGCCTCACGACCTCTTTACATATTTAATAATAACTAAAGACCCAAAAGAGCTTTTGTTTCAGTGGATATATCTATCACACAAAAAAAACAAAAGCACGTACATCTTAACTATCAGGAAAATGACGTTATCACATGTCATGTGGCTTCTGGAAAGCTGTACTGCATACTCAAGACAGAAAGAGGATAAGAAATGTAAATAACCTTTGAGTATAATATGGACATCGTATTGACCTTACAAACCTCCTGAAAGAGGGGTCCCTGGACTACACTTTGAGAATTGCTACAGTGGAGTTTCTTGCTGGGCAAGAATTAAGTAATTAAGTTTCTCAGGATCCACATATGAGAAACTTAACAGAAGACAATGGGGGAGGGGAAGGAGAAAAAAAAAAGTTAGAGAGGGAGGGAGCCAAACCATAAGAGACTCTTAAAAACTGACAACAAACTGAGGGTTGATGGGGATGGGAGGGAGGGGTGGGTGGGTGATGGGTATTAAGGAGGGCACCTGTTGGGATGAGCACTGAGTGTTGTATAGAAACCAATTTGACAGTACATTTCATGTTAAAAAAAAAGAATTAAGTAATTAAGTGTAACTATGTCCTTTCCTAATGCAAAAAGGAGATCTCCAACTACTTGCCTGGTCCTCAGATTTGAAGAAACAGTGATCTCTCTCAAATGTATAGGGAAAACCAGATGTATAGGACTTGTTAAGAAATGGTATTTCTCTGCTTCAACTTTTCTGTGAGTTATAGAATTTTTAGAAGAGCAATCTTACCCAAATGCAATTTTTGTCTTTTGCTCAATCTTTACAATCTATAGTAATATCTCTTTCCTCTTCCATGAGATGGTGATCAGATCACTTCTATTCACTAACTTCTCAAGAATGGAAGTACTTCTAAAATAAGCAGCTTTCAAAGACTCAAGAAAGTTTAAGATGACTGCTACCAGATCAATTGACTCTAGTAAAAAAAATGATTCTAGTAGAAAAAGAACAGTTTTTTAATCAAGAATTCTACAAGACATCCCAGGATAAGGAAAAGAGGGAAACTTCAGGATCATGAATTCCCAAGGGAAATCATGAGGATGGTTTTACTTCCTTACACTCACTTCCTTGCAGAATGAGTTGGAAGCTTCTAGAGGAAAGAACAGCTAACATTAAACCAAATTGGTGGGAATGAAAAGGGAGTTAGATAATCAAAAAACTTAAAGGTAAACTGGCAAAGTTTAATGATGGTGTCAAGGTTGGTGGAAGAAAAGAAAAGGGGGAATCAGAATTTACCCAAAGTAACTTCAGTCTGGGTAACTGAGGGGTGACAGGAATAGGAAAATCAGAACAGTAACTGAGGCCTGAATTACTGCAGTACTAGTTAAGCCTTCTGAAAATCTGTCCTTAACATAAAAATCAAGTGCAAAAGGGAGCCAAAAACTAGTGAAAGATTAGTAAGAGAAACAAAAATTATACAGTTGAAAATAATGAATTTTCCTTTTTTTTTTTTTAACTTCTCTCCTTCCTCACCTACTTTGGGCCTCACACTGAATCACAGAGGGGAAGAGAATATATCACTGAGTCTTTAAAACATGATTCATACGGGACTTAGATTCAAAGAAGTCAGCATGTGCCTCTGCAAGATTATTTAGTGGAAACCATTAATGTAAAACCACACAAACCATAACAACAAAGAAACAAAAAAGGAGAACTTTTCATAGCCATTCAGATGACAAGAATGAAATGTTTGTCTGGGGTTTTGATAATTAAGCAATGGATATTAGATTTTAGAAAAAAAGAAATACCTGCAAATGAATAAATAATACATGGTAACTGATTCTCTAGTTATATACTATTGTGTAGGCCAGTGAATAAAAATTCCACTTTTATCCAGAAATAGGGTGTTTTTGAGATGATAAGATAATTTGGTTGAAGATGTATAATGGTAAGAGAAATAAGTGAAGTGCAAGAAGGGATAGTTTGGTATGAGTAGTAGAATAATTGTATTATAGAACCATGTCTAGAGATATCAGAAAAAGATGGCCACTATAATTACACATCTTGGAATTATTATTAGGATTGTATCCAGAAAGAGTAAGAAAACAAGTATTCATATCTCAATGGAAAATCCCACTCACCAAATAGGTGAACTTGGGCAAATTACTTTTCTTCTTCTGTGAAAACAATAATATTTACTTGTCAAGTTTGACATGGGGAATACATTAGGTATTATATGTGAAAGCATCAAGCACAGTACCTGCCATGTAGTAGGTTATGAACTCTGACTTGATTGACCTCTATTTGTACATAATTGCATTCACAATGTGCATAAATGGGATAATTATAGAATCTTCCACATTTAGTCAGTATTTCACCATTACATTCTCAAAATCCTTAACTATTCATATTAACCAATTAAGTCAGCATTTATATTTTAGTGGCTTCTTTGCTTCCACTATTACTGGGATTCCTGGTCTTCTCTTTCTTTAACTTTTTTTTCCCCCTTTATTCTTTTTGCAGTGTATCCTTGAAGTAACTCTTTAAGAGATAATCTGTAGCTGGGAATTTTCCAAGGCACTGGATTTTCAAATGCTTTTAGTTTGTTTTCATCTCTGAATACTAGTTTTCTGACATATATGACTCTAGATTTCAGTTAATTAATCTCTCAGATTTTTGAAGATTTTTATTCACTTTCATAAGAAAAAGCCAATTAATTTTTATACCTCCATAACTAAGCTGAATTTCTTTTCTTCTCCAAAAGGTTTAGGAACTTCCTTCCTATTCAATCTTGTAATTCAGAATTCTGTTTAGCTTCTTTCAATTTTTTTTAACGTTTATTTATTTTTGAGACAGAGAGAGACAAAGCATGAATGGGGGAGGGTCAGAGAGAGGGAGACACAGAATCTGAAACAGGCTCCAGGCTCTGAGCTGTCAGCACAGAGACTGACGTGGGGCTCGAACTCACGGACCCCGAGATCATGACCTGAGCCGAAGTTGGCCGCTTAACCGACTGAGCCACCCAGGTGCCCCTGTTTAGCTTCTTTCAAGAAAGGAATTATTTTCCCTTTTAGTTGTGTAGTTATTACTAGTCTTTCATTTTATCCATTCTTAACAGATGGGTTATAAATGTCTCAATTGTCCTCACACTCTCTCAAATATTTTGTCTGCTGCACATTCTAGAGTATTTCCTCGACTTATTCTCTGGATTGGTAAATTAGTTTTCAGTTACTTCCTTTCCATCAGGTATCCCTTGACTTGGAACTTTTATTATCTGATAGGAACATCTTTTTGTAACTTCTACATATATCATACATAATTTTATTCTCTCTACCAACTTTTTTAATGGATATAAATCCTTTTTCTCTCTAGGCTAAGATTTAGTAATGGCTAGCTCTTAGTGGATTTGAATTCAATTAAGGTACACCTTCACCCTTTCTGCATGATATCTCTATCACCCTATATAAATTATATGTATTTTCATCACATTTTCATTTCTAATGAGGATAACCAATCCCTTGACAGGATTGATTAGGTATCTCTAGTAAGAAAGAAACAAAACAAAATAAGCATTAGTAATGTGATTGACCAAATTATTCAAATAGACATTTTAACAAGGAATGTATTCCTCATGCAGCTAACAACTAAATTATTGAAATTGTTAAGAATTCAGCTTTTTTAATGTTAAAAGGTATGATTTTATTTTTCTAACATGATAAAGCAACATATGCTATCAAGTTGAAAATATACACACACACAAACACATAGGGAAAAAAAGAAAGAAAAAGGAAATATATTCAGTGTTTTCATTACTCAAAACATATCTATTCACAACATTCTAACTATTTCATAGTGCTTCTTTTAGAACTGATGGGAACATTGTTCCAAGCCAGACCTATTTTAGACCACATTTTTTATAAATGTTATACATTTTAAACAAAAATTGGTTTAAAAACTACCAGAAAAATAGTTCCAATGTGAAGTGTTGTTTTTAGATACCTAATTATTACACATGTATTACAAACCCCATTTAAACTACTCAAACTAAAAGGTGTATTTATTTTTACCTTAAACATTAGATGTTTACATTCCTTGTTACAATCCTAACTGTCCAGAGATATTTAAAGCAGAAACACATAAAACAGCTGATTTATTTTCCAAAATATCCTTGCTGGGCAACATTTTGAATACAGAAAAGACAATATCAATAATTTTTTGGATAGAATTTTAAGTTTTACTGCTTATTTCATTCTGAAAGATGAATACTTTACTACTCTCTACGACAGTCAATAGGCTGCAAGAATATGTTTGACACTGCTGTAACAATAAAAACCCTAAAGAACAAAAAACAATGAAATTAACCTTTCTAATGGAATTATTATTGACAATTTTATCGATAAAACAATACAAAAGTTTCTATAGGATTAAACTAAATACATTGCTATTTCTTGTTTTTTAATATTCTTATTAAATAGAGAAAAAATAACAGTCACAAAAGGCATACAAACACAACAATTTATAGAATTTCATGAAGACAACATTAGTGCCGTTTGAGGTGTACACTCTGGGCTTAAGAATCTATCTGTGGCCCAGGAATGTATGAGATATTCTCACAGCCATCACTTAGGTTCTAGTGAAACACCAAAGTTGCAGATGCTGAAAGCTTATGGTGGCATTTCTCTCACTGGCTCAAGTCACCACTGTCCTGAATATAACTAGAGAACAATGAAGTCATATTTGGTCCTGGCTGGGATGCTGGACAAAGCACAAAAGGCCAAAGGAGAAATAAAAGCATTTTCCTGTTGTTAGAAAATAAAACTGTCCTTTGAGTTTTATTGTGTTAGAAAAAGCATCTTCCTTCCCAGCACATGGCTTATTGTATTTGCAGGTTGTGATAAACCTGGCTTTGTCACATTGGTCCAGTGAAAGTTCTATGGGCTTACCAGATGTATAGACCCTCTCCCAAATCACTTACTTTTACTGATATCTTCCTTGTTATTCTCTATGACATGCTTTTGCCAACTTGTATGAATGCTTTCACTCAAGAAATAAGGCTTAAGAACAAAAGAAGCCAACACCCTACTTGATACCATATCCCAGTCCCTCCCATGCCAACACATTGGCTCTCTTTCAATTTTATGGACTTAGTTTACCATGAATTTTCCTACCCTGTGTGGAATCTGTATTAGCGTTCTTGAATGGAAGAGGCCTCTGAAGGTGATTCTTTGGCAAGAAGACCTCCCTATCTCCCTATAGATATTGTTTGTGGCTATATCCATGCCCTCACTAAATCCTAAACTCTTGCTAGGTCAACAAACCAATCTCTCATTTGGCACCTCCTTTTAAGTCTGGGTCAGTGGTTCTCAAACTTGAGAGTACATCAAAATCATCTAGGGGCGCCTGGGTGGCGCAGTCGGTTAAGGGTCCGACTTCAGCCAGGTCACGATCTCGTGGTCCGTGAGTTCCAGCCCGGCATCAGGCTCTGGGCTGATGGCTCAGAGCCTGGAGCCTGTTTCCGATTCTGTGTCTCCCTCTCTCTCTGCCCCTCCCCCGTTCATGCTCTGTCTCTCTCTGTCCCAAAAATAAAAAAAAATAAAAAAAAAAAAACGTTGAAAAAAAATTAAAAAAAAAAATCATCTAGATGGCCTATTAAAACATAGGTTGCTGAGTCACACTCACAGAATTTCTGATTCAGCAGGTCTGGGATGGAGTGGGGGTGGGGCCAAGAATTTGCATTTCTAACAAGGTACCAGGTGATTCTGATGCTGCTGGTCTAGGAACCGCATGTTGAGAATTACTAGTCTAGACCAAAACTGGCAGCCTGTAGTCTACCCATTTCTACCCATGACTTGGTAGTTCAGTTTGACTTGGCACCCAAGATTCTAACCTTGATTTGGCCAACTGGATTTGCATATCAACTGCATCCCCAGCTATGATCGTTGACTTATATTATTCTATTGACCTGTGTAGCCTCTCTAGGCCCGCCACATGCCTGGTTGCCACACACACTAATGATCATCTATAGTTTCAAATGTTCCCATGCATATAATCCAAAAGAAAATTGTCTAATCTCTATTTTAGTGCTTATAAATCATGGCAAAAATCCATAATGATAGCACATTTTGAACAAATATTATAGTAAGGAGCTCATTCTCAAATGTCAGCAGAACATTAATGACAGTAATTAATGACATTCATTGACATTCTTTACATTTTAAGAAGATTTGGGTATGTGTACACTAATTGTGAGAAGAAAGTAAAATTTGAAGAAAGTATTCTTCAGAGTTAAGCCAAAGAACAAGCAAGCCAAACTGAAGAAGAAAAGCTAGGTAGATAACTTGATTTTGAATAAATTCAAGAAGGGGTCAAAAAAGGGATTAATAAATGGTTGGAAAGAAAATATATAAATGGCCAATAAGTACATGAAAAGATGCTCCACATCCTTAGTCATTAAAGAAATGCAAATCAAAACTCCATACTCACTACTATGGCTATAATCAAGACAGACAATAACAAGCATTGATGAGTCTGTGAAGAAATTAGAATTCTCATAAAATGGTGGTGGGAATGTAAATGCTACTTCGGAAAGTAGACAGTTCCTCAAAATGTTGAATATAGAATTACCATAAGTGTTAGCAATTCTGCTCCTATTGTCTCCAAAAGAACAGAAAACGTATGTCCACACAAAAACTTGTACACAAATATCCATAGCAGTATTATTTATAATCAGATGTATACCCACACAATGAAATATTATTCAACCATAAAAGGAGTGAAAACATTGATACATTCTAGAACATGGATGATTCTTGAAAACATTATGTTAAATTAAAGAAGCCAATCACAGAAGGCTACCATTATAATTCCATTTACATGAAATGCCCCAAACAAGTAAATCCATACAGATAGAAAGTAATAATCAGTGGTTGCCAAGCCTAGGGTGGGGTACAGAACAGAGAGCGAGTGACTACTAATAAGTAGTCCTATAAAAAGGGGATTTATTTTTAAGGTGATGAAGAGATTCCAGAATTAGATAGTGGTTGTAATGGTTGTACAACTCTGTAAATATGCCAAAATCACTGAATTATGCACTTAAATAATCCACTAAACAAAAAACAAATGGGGAAAAATAGTGTTGGGACATGCCAGGAAATTCAGATATGTGTAGTTAATACATAAATGGCGTTGGCTAAATAGCTGCTTAAGTAGCTAAAATGGTTGATTAACATTATGTCCAGAATATTTTAAAAACATGAAAAACAACACTCTAAAATAAGACTAAGGAAATTCAGTCTGTCTAAGGGTTACTTACAGTGCAACTGGAACGGCTCAGGTCGTTTTTCCATTTGTGTCCAATAGGACAGACCTGTGATCTAATCTCCTAGCAATAACTGAACAAAACACATTGTAGGGAGAACTACTTGCCATTCAGAACTTCCTATGACTCTAAGGACTGAGAGCCACTTCCATTTGTCATAAAGCCTGCCTGGATATTTCAGTGCAAACTAGTCAATTGTCCAAGCACTTAAAATGTATATGAAGGCCATAAATAATAGGCAGAGGGAGATAAATTATAGTGATGTTTGAAATCGCAAGCATTCAGTTCTCCCTCAGGAGATCTGAAGTCTTTACATGTGGTTATGCTAGGTGATCACAGGGCTTTCACCAGGAATAGAATTACCAAGACTCACCATATAAAGTATAATGTTTTGTTTTACAAATAAACTCTGGGGGCACCTGGGTGGCTCACTTGGTTGAGCACCTGACTTGATTTTGGCTCTGGTCAGGATCTCACAGTTCCTGATTTCGAGCCCCATGTTGTGGTAGGGCTCAGCTGGAAGTGCAGAGTTTGCTTGGGATTCTCTCTCTGCCCCTTCCCCGCTTGTGTGTGTGCTCCCTTTCTCTTCTCTCAAAATAAGTAAATAAAAACTTAGAAAAAAAAGCTCTATAGAGAATCATAGTTTCATGAGAGGACTTCAGATCAAACACTCGTAGGCAGAAGTTGCCAACTTCTTAGGAACTGAAAAAGATTTCTTTCCATATCCTTCTGGGAAGAGTTTCAGAGCTTGTATGTTTTTGCCCCACGTTTGTTTGCCTTCATCAGTATGTCAAAGTCTGAGGTTTTATGCATGTTTATACATTTGCATGTACAGTTAGCTTCATGCATAGGTAAAACAGGTAACTGTGATGTGTCTTAAGACATGTTGAGAAAGTTCCTGCATCCACTGGTGTGATGAGCTAAGGGGTTTGGATACATCTCCCTCTCTATCTCTCCACCACACCTGGGCAGCACAGCCTGTCTTACAGAAGAAGATTGGACTTCCACAGACACTGAGATTGTACAGAGAAAATAACAGCTGTTCCTTGTTGAGTGTTTACCAGTGACAGCCACTATTCTAAGTCAAAGTAATCTTTCCATAACTTTAGCACCCACTAAGACCTAGTATTAAATACAAGCATAATGAAAGCAAAGATGATTCAGTTCTGGTTGAAGATTGAGCAGATGGACATCTTTGTATTCCTCCTGCTAAGTGGCTTAAAATCCCAGACACTGTATATGACACAAATATAAGAAGACTCCGAAAAGTGGAGAGAAGAAAGCAGGCCTTGGGCCCCAAAGAATGACATGGTGGTGAGTTCCCTGGATTTTCTTTCTTTCTTTTTTCTTGTTTCTTTTCTTTTCTTTTTCTTTCTTTTTTTTTTTTTTGAGAGAGAGCACACACAATTGGGGGAGGGAGGGAGGGAGAGAGAGAGAGAGAGAGAGAGAGAGAGAGAGAGAATCTCAAGCAGGCTCCACACTCAGCAAGAGCCCAATGTGGGGCTCAGTTCGCAACTATGAGATAATGACCTAAGCCGAAATGAAGACGCAGATGCTTAACCGAATGAGCCAACCAGGTGCACCCCCCTGGGTTTTCTTTTTGCCTCATATATCCTGGACTGGGTTCTAAAGGAGCCACAATCCAGAAATACCAAGAAGAGGCAATAACAACAATAAGCCCCAGATTAGTCTGCTCTTTCCAAAAAAAACATGAAAGGGCTACCTAGTAAGACAGAAAGATAATAACTACCCCTTTCCAACAAAACGCCAGAGACAAAACCATGCCTCAAAGCTTACCCAGTTAGTAGAGGCCAAGTAGGGAGCCTTGATTTCCACCCTCATCCAGCTATAATTAGTTACTCCATGCCTAAATGGCATCAGAGAACTGTGAGTGGGAAGCCAAGATTTTTACCTTAGGCTTGTGGTAACAAACTCCCTGCCCTCCTAATGTCAGTGGAAATCATGTGGGGATCTTGGATTGCACTCCTACCTGCTTCAGGGTGGTGTCAGAGGAGACCATGTGGAAAGCTGGAACTTTCACTACCATTTAATAGGCATCCCCATTGTTGTATCACTGGAGGCTAACTAGGGAACCCTAAAAGGAAAATCCACCTCTTCCCAGCTGGGTGGTGTTAGCTGAGACCTAGCAGGGAAACTAAAAAATACCATCTCTGTCCAGCACAGACTTTATACTGAACAAAAGAAACGTGACACAAAGGAGTACATATATACTCTATGTGGCTCCATTTATAGTAAGAACAGATAAAATTAACAAATAATGAAAGAAGTCAGAATAGTGATTGCCTTTGAGAAATGGGACTTACCAGATTGGGCACAAGGGAAGTTTCTGGCATGATGGAAATATTCTCCATATTGACTGGTGTGTATACATTATCAGAACTCATCAAATTATATATTTAATATCTTTGCATTTCATTCTGTGTAAATTTTATCCCAATTAAAAAAAAAGTAAAGCATAGTAAGCAATAGTTCCATGTATGTCCCTGTTCCAGTCTATGATTTTCAAGGCAGAACATAAGTAATGAATATTCATGACTAGTAATTTATGTCCTTATTCATATATAGGGATACTCCACATTTCATAGGGTAACAGAAAACTCAGGATAAATATTTGCTTTTCTAATTCTTTGTGTTTGGAAATGAACTCATACACTTAATAAAATATTTATATCTAAGCTATATAATTTGAATTTTCTTTTCAAAAGAACCAAACATTTGCTCTGCAGAAAAATGAATTGTTTTATTCTTGTTTTTCATCACACACATATACACAAAGTAAAGAGATGTCTTCCTATTAAAATCATTTCCAGGGGGATGTTTAAGATAGTAATTTATACCTTTTAGGGGACTGTTTCCCTACAAGTTGCTCCATTGCCCAGAAACAAATAACACAAGGGTGACTCATTCCCTGAGGTGGGCTGTATTATCCAAATATGGCTACAACAATATCTTCCATCCAACATGTTCTTCTGGACTGTGATCTTGTCACTCCTTCATCAAAAGCTGGAGTATAGATCTCTTCCCAGTAAACCTCAGATGACTGTAGTGACTTGTTTATCACCAATAAAATGTGTTGAAGTGATGCTATGGGACTACCAATGAAAGGTGAGAAGAAGTCTTACATCTTTTGGAATATTTGCTTTCTGGATGCTCCTCTAGGAACTCAGTGCCATGCTGTGAGAATCCAAAGGCACACTGTATAGGCATTCTGATGGACAGTCCCAGCTGAGCCCATTCTGTGAGTCATTCCATCTCAGTCACCAGACATGTGGATGAAGAAGTCTCGATTCTAGTCCTCGACCATTCACATCTTTCCCAGTAGGGACACACACACTATCTAGCAGAGTTGAGTTATTTGAATTTCTGTCACGTAGAGTCTGTATGCCTAATAAAATAGCTGTTTACTTATTCCACCCAGTTTGGGGATGGTTTGTTACACAACAGCAAATAACTGAGACACTTTCCTTTAATTCGTTTAAATCCAAAAACATGATATCATGAAGTTGACTCATTCCCTAACATGGATTATAATCACTTCTGAATGCATTACTCTGAAATGAATACAAGCACCTGAGGTTCTATATTTTATTTAACTTTTGGGTTGACTTGGAATCACATTTTAATAATATGATAGTCCTTTTTTTTAAAGTTCAACTAAGCCATGCCATAGTGTGTGCTGAAAATGGTACATAAGCTATAGCCTGGGGGGGGGGGGGTGTTGGAAGGGATGCATCTCAGTCTTGGTGTTTAAATTCCAGTTCTGCCATATACCATCTGGTGATATGGGGTGACATTTTGAGCCTCATCTGTAAAATTGTCATACTAATACTTTACTCACACGGATCCTAGAGATTATTAGAAATAATGATTAAAATACTGTGCTTCACACAGGGTCTAAGTCCCCAAATTTGAATCCATTATTATTATACTCCCTCATACATATAGAGCATTAGTTTATCTGTAGATTGATTAAAGGTTTATGTTCCTTGTCTAACTGGGGCCGTTCTGTTCTTTAGTGCAAAAGATAGTGCATTTGGCATCTCAGTTGCTGGTGGTCCTTTACTCGTATAATTGGGGCTCCTGGATAATTCCCCATCATTATTCAGTGGAAGCTCTTTCTTTCGTGAGCATTTAAGACAGCCATTATAGTATAGAAACTCCCTGAGAAATGCCGCCAGGAATTCCCATTAAAAAATCTAATAAATGTTTTCCAACTAACACATTATGTTCTGAATTTATAGGAACAATCTGAGCAAAAAAGGTCTTGGCAGTCATTTAATGGAATTATTACAAAGGCAAATTCATATGCAGATTATTGGACAGTATTCATTTTATCATACAGGAGGATTTTAAAATTAGTTTCAGAAAAAGGGCACTCCATAATAAACTTTTAATTTCAAGAGTTGCACAAGGTAAGGGCTGAAAATTACAATAGGCCAGGTACCATGTCAGCTCTGATATACTACAACACTTCTTTATGAGCACATTACAATTCGAAGAGCTAATAATAAAAAGAGGTGATGCTGAGATGATGAATTGATGCTATGCAATTAGACCTATTAGAATTCACAAGAGTAGACAGGCAATAATCAAACCTTTTTCATGCTGCCCATTGCAATTATCTTTGCACTTAAGAATCAACAAAGCACATAATGACTTGCACTCGATTAAGGGATTCATGAGAAATGGAATTTTAATTAGTGTGTAGAAAATTTCGGCCATTTGTTACTTTACAGGACAACAAATTGTGAAAACGAGTTGAGGAGTTAAAAACAGTCAGCAGTGATAGATGTTTTCTGATCATGGTGAGGAACTTAGACAATGGAAATTTCCAGTAGTTCCCCTCCTTCCCTGAAATTACAATTAACAAAGTGAAATTACTATTGAGGATGGAATAAGCAGTAAGTGGATTGTTGACATCATGGATGACTGACAAAACAGACATTATCCATTCCCAGTTTTGACTTTCCCAAACCACAATATTTTGTGTATTTTACACACACCACGACACACACACACACACACACACACAAATATTCACTCATACATAATCCATATTAGAATCAACAAATGTCTCCTCATTGCTATATCTGCATAGTAAATTAAGTATATATCCCTAGGAGAAGTGGGATTATTAATTCAATATGGAATATTTCAACGTTCAGTGAGTAAAGATGATGCTTAGTCAACTTGCAAATTTTTTTGTTAATTATGAAAATCGGCTCTGTAATGGTTGTTTTTAACAATGTTTATTCATAAAATACAGTCACTCTTAATGTACTTGACCTTGGGCAGAAAGATTAAATTAGTTTAGTACATCTCAGACAGAAAAAATAAGCTTTGGCATTTAACACATAAGTTAATGGAAATTCATTTTTGTTAAAGAATTCCTGGACTTTAGGTAAAGGTACCATGCTTATAATTAGAAAATGTCAAATGTCACTTTACAATGTAGTCAGTTTAATAACATATTTCTCATGCCCAATTTACCATCTGAAAAGTTAGTCTAAAATACAAACAGTCAAGGCAACATCCACAACTGCTGCTGCACTCTGAATAAAAAGAAACAAAATAAAGACCGAGTACAATAGTCCTCCCCACTCAGTTCATAAAACAAACAGGAAAGGAAATCAATACATATGAAAATAAATCATTGAATCAATCCCCAAACAAAGGCAAATTGTCCATGAACAATTCTGGAAGTCATTACCTGCATCCTATTTAAAAATCTTATTTATTCATGGTTGAAATTTATACTAATTTGAGATGTAAGATCTGAATGTTTAAAATGTGGAAAGTATTTGAATAAAGATCTACCCAATATGGGACCTGATATTTTAATTTTTTATGACAATTGAAAAACTAAGTATGTTATTACTCTACTGAGAAGTTACAAATTTCCTCACTTCAACACCGGCCAAAGAATCTGTTGCAGAGATTGAAATTCTCCACCCCCACCTCTTTCTCATCTTCCTTCTCTGTAATAGGAACTTAGTATTTAGTTGGGTTTGATGCTGCAAGAATAAAATATTGTATTTTCCATCAGTCATGTCAATAGACATGGTCATGTGACCAAGCGTTATGTAGAACCTCCAGAAAAGTTGCAGAATTAGAATGACACCACTTTGCTCTTCTAAAATTCTGTTTTTTCTTTCTGTATGCACTGACATATACAAACCTCATGATGGCTGGAACTCCAGAAGCCATAGTGGGCCATGAGGTGGATCAAATATCATAAGACCTTTTAGTTATAGGAAGTTTTACAATTTACAAAATTCTACCATGCACATTTTATTTCATGTGAATTTTACAAATTCTGCAAGATAGGTTACTCAAGTATTTGTTTCTTTTCTTTCTTGCATATGCTGCTGCTTCTTCCTGAGTTAACTGATCAATTTAAATCACATTTAAAAAATAGATACACTTAAAAATACAATTCAGGGGTGCCTGGGTGGCGCAGTCGGTTAAGCGTCCCACTTCAGCCAGGTCACGATCTTGCGGTCCGGGAGTTCGAGCCCCGCGTCAGGCTCTGGGTTGATGGCTCAGAGCCTGGAGCCTGTTTCTGATTCTGTGTCTCCCTCTCTCTCTGCCCCTCCCCCGTTCATGTTCTATCTCTCTCTGTCCCAAAAATAAATAAACGTTGAAAAAAAATAAAAAAAAATACAATTCAAACAAAGGCATCTGAAAGAAATAAACATTAAGGTATAGACCTTGGGCTAAGTTAAGTATTTCAGCTGGATGTCAAATTTAGTGCTGAGTTTACAGGCAGCCAAAGCAAGAAATATACAAGCTTGTCTGAAGAGACAATATACTTTTCTCTTAAGATGGTATTGAATTTAAAGAAAACTACCTTGTTTAACTTTCATGTAAGGGATATTGGATGACATGGTGGATGTCTTAAATAGTAATTGTGCAAGTGATACAGAAATATTCTGTATAGAGACACTATATTATCTTCAAAGAAGCAGAGGGCATATAACTGTGTCTTGATTGGACCCAAAGTTCTCTCCATGTAGCTAAAATGGTATGACTGCAGCATAATCTAATTTTATATAGTTATATATTTTAGGGCACCTAGATGAATAAATTAATTTGGACTTTCAAATGTCTCTCTCAAATATCAAGTACCTTGAATGATAGTCAAGTGATAGTCATTTTGCATATCAGTTCTCTTATGACCAGCAAAATAGTACTGCCCTAAACCCAGACAAGAGGAGCCCCTTCCCTGAGTCCCGTGCTCTAGAGCTCTTCACACATCACAAACACACATGACAGTTTACTTTTGTCACTTCAGATCCAGTATTTTAGTACTGTAGTGTGTGAGGCATAATCTTAAGCATCTTATCTCATGGTTAACATTGCTCAGATCTTAGGGAAATGATTCTCTACATCTCTTATCCTGTATCTCAAAAGAAGACTGTGTCTGAGTAGCATGAAGGGCTCTGGAGTGTGCAATCACTCCATCAGACCATAGAGATGGACATCATTTAATAGTGGATGGACGATTTAGCAGAAGTGCTTAGGTAAGGGAAAAATAATTAACTTGTTAAATCCTTCCTATAAAATAGCATGAGTGCAACAGATTCTCAAATAATGGAGTGCTGTTTCCTAGGAGAAACAAGTATCCATTTCTATTTTCTTCATGTATCAAATTGTGGTTTCCAGAGGTGTTCATGAATTAGTGTTGAATGCTCACATTAAAAAATATTGCAACAATAAACAGTTCAGATTATTATCTAATGTATTTGTTGGCATGATGTACAGCTTTAAAATTTGACCCATACCCCAGGAGATCTCCATTTGTCATGGGTCCTCCAATTATTAGGGAAGACATGGCCAAAATAATTAAAATTTATGTTTCAAATTAAAAGGGCTCCCTCTTATTTGTATGTTAAATATGTGGGAGTGGGACTAATGATTAGTCCCATTTTATAGGTAAGAAAACTGAGACTCATAGAGGAGCCTGTACCAAAAACCTAGCTCCCTTCTAGACAACCTTAGAGACTTTCCACTGAGCTGTTTCATCTCATCATAATTTTTACTTTATGTCCGAGGAGTTCGAGTACTTCTGACTAGTAGCTACTCAAATTGTGATCAGCAGATCAACAGTATCAGCTTCACCTAGGAACCTGTTAGGAGTACAACCATGGGCTCCCACCCTAAACCCACTAAATAGGACTCTCTGGGAGGAATGCCAGGAATCTGTTTAATGAGCTCTCCAGCGAATTCTTTATGTACTCCCAATAAATAATTTGTTCCTAACCCCTTGCTACTCAAAGTGTGGTCCATGGACCAGCAGCAGTGATCCCTCCAGAAGGCTGGCAAGAAATGCAGAATCTCAGGCCCTACCACACCTATTGGAATCAAAACCTTCATTTTAACAAGATCTCCAGGGCATTCACATAAACATCAAAGTTTGAGAAGTGCTGCTCTGAATAAAGCACAGAGTTTCATTCTCTGCACCACAAATCAGAGTTATGCATTGTGTCATTTTACAACTTTTTAGCATATAGGGTTCAAATAAACTGTAATGAATCTAACAAATGCACACAAACCTAGGATTCCTATTGACTCCTTTATTTAGTTAGTATGGTTTCACTTAGTATTATGTTACACAGGCTGTTTAAGCCATATGCCAATTTTACAAAGCAAATTATACATATTTTAAATTTACTTCCAGACACTCGTACATATTTCTTAGCCATTCAAAAATTTAAACATGATATTGTCATGTTGCTGAATGAGACACGTTCTTTTCAATGTTTCTGCAAACCCCAGAGTCTATTACCAAACTAACAATGTTTTGATCTTTTCTTACCTTTATCCCACCAAAAAAAGTGTTAATTGTGTGAAAGGATAAACATTGCAAAGAAAACCAGATGGAAAAATGAAAGTATGGCAATTTGACCCAAAAGAAGTTATTGAATATAGTCATCAAAATACAATAAGTTTCAGTATTTAAATCAGTCACTGTTGAACTCCAGAGTAAAAAACAAAAGAAAGGCCATCTGAAACCATGAAATATTTTACCCAGTCTTTCCTTCAAAACCAGAAGACTTATGATCCAGTGGTTTGCTAATAATACAGTCTTAGCTGAAACTATGAAGGCCATATTTCAAAGGCTAAGATAAAGTTGGAAGCAGTGATATGAAAAAATTTTCCCCTTACTTTTTAAGTGGTGATTTACTCTAATAAATGTTTTAGTGTTTTATATTTTTATAACATCTACACTATGATTTAGCATTGTTACAGGTTATATTTCCAGAACTAAATTTTTTGACTTGACTTTCTGGTTCATTATTGCAAGATAGGTGCTACATGGTTCTTTACATTTTTGCCCCTTGATATTAACGGTGGCAACGATCAGGTGGTAACAGGATACTTAATAGGTTACAGCTATTTACTTTTCTTTTTGCTGTTTCCTTTTCTGATAAACTCTATAACAACTGTTTTGGTCCTCATTTTGCTAAACACAGAACATAAATATTTTAACAAATATTAAAATAGCAATAACCATCGACAAAATGAAAAGGCAACTACTGAATTGGAGGATATATTTGTAAATCATATATTTGACAAGAGATTAATATCTAAAATATAAAAACAGCCCATGCAATTCTATAGTGAAAAACCAAATAATTTGACTAAATACGGGCAGAGGATCTGAACAGATATTTTACCAAAAAAGACATGCAGATGGCCAAAAGGTACATGGAAAGGTGCTCAATATCTCTACTCATCAAAGAGATGCAAATCAAAACCACAATATTATGTCATAGCTGTTAGAATGGCTATTATCATAGCCAAGAGATAACAAATGCCAACAAGGATGTGGCGAAAATGGAACGCTGGTACACTGTTGGTGGTAATGTAAATTGGTACAGCCACTATGGAAAACAGTATGGACAGTTCTCAAAAAAATATATATATAATTACCATGTGATCAAGCAATTCCATTTCTGGATATATATCCAAAGGAAATAAAACCATGAAGCTGAACAGATAGCTGCACCCTCACGTTCATTACATGACTATTTATAATAGCAAAGAAATGGAAACAATGTAAATGTCCAGCAACAGATGAAAGGATAAAGAAAATGTGGTATACACACACAATGCAATACTATTCAGCCATAAAAAGAACAAAATCCTGTCATTTTTGCCACAATATGGATAAATCTTGATAGTGTTACGCTAAGTGAAATATGTGAGAGAAAAACATACTATATTATCCCACTTATATGTAGAATCTAAGAAGAAAGTGATAGAAAAAGAGAATAGATGTGTGGTTATCAGAGGGAGAGAAATGTGGCAAGGGGGAACTGGACAAAGGTGCTCAAAGAGGTATAAACTTCCAGTTGTAAAATAAATAAGCACTGAGGGTATAATGTACAACATGATGACTATAGTTAACACTGCCCTATGGGATGTTTGGAAGTTGCCAAGAGAGTAAATCCTGACAGAAAGGTCTCCTTTCTGAGGAGGAGATGTGGAGAGAAGGAGAGGAGGAGGAGAGGAGAGGAGAGGGAGGGAAGGAAGGAGAGGATCAGAAGGGAGGGAAGGAGAGGAGAGAAGGGGGGAAAGGAGAGGAGGGGAGGGGAGGAAAGGAAAGGAATGGAAAGAGCAATCATCAAATTGAAAAATATTTTTATAAGCAAATGTAAAAAATAATGAATATACATAACCCTTAAAAAGCTCACATAAATCAACAGAAAATCCCTATCTCCCCAATGATCATTGCAATTACGTTAACAATGATAGCAAAATTATTTAATGAACAGCATGTGTTGGCATTGTGTTAAGTATCATGCTTATATTATCTCACCTAATCCTCACAATAATGCTATAAGGTATGTATACATATTTTTAACCCTGCTTTACAAATGAGGATACTAAAACTTAAAGAGAAGATTAAATTAAATTGCCTGGGGTCATGCATCCAGATTAAAGCTGTATCTGTGCAGTTGTCACTATCTAAAAGGACACTGGAAGAGGTACAGAAAAGAGGAAATCCAGATGCTAATTAATATTCAGAAAAATTCTCAATCAAGACATTATTTAACAAAGCTAGAATTAAAACAACTATTAGAAAAGACTGAACAATATATGATACTCAAACCCAGGCAGGCCTCATTAGATATGCACCATCACAGACACTGGTGGGATCACATATCAAGAATCCTAGATATGCTGATCTCCAACAGATTTCTACACTTCTGGGAGTCTAAAATTGGGAAAAAAATAAATTTCCCACAATGGGGGAAGAGATAAATAAATTATGGTACATTAGCCCAAAAGTATAGTATACCAGCACTAAATAGTAATTGTGAGAAAGTTTAATTACACAGGAGAATAGATTATACAGGGCTTTTATGGAAAAGATGGAGACAGTCTATGGTGTATACTATTATCTCTAGTATATAAACATACATGGATAGGAAAAAGTAGAAGAAAATGCCAAATGCTAAAATGTTAATAGCAAGTATGTCTGGGCAGTGAGTTCTGGGAGGGTCTTGAGCCACATGGGGAAAAGTGGTTTCACTCCTGGAAGGACATTTGGTAGAGATTGTTGAAGCCACCTGGTCCCAGCAGAACCCAGAAAACGGCCACATTCTCTGGTGCTGGAACAAGGTCGTTAAGGGTGAAGCCTGGTACCAGATGTGTGTTGTGATTTTCCATAATCCCTGAAAAGCTGCTGCTATACTATCTCGCGAATTTTTTCAGGGGCGGGCTGGCACCTGGACACAGTCTTGGGGCACCAGTAGCAGCAGGGTCCCGCAGGCGTTCCTGGGTGCAGCTGACATTCGCCATTGCTTGGTGAGACCCTCCCACAGAGGGGTGGAACGGGTCAAACCACAGTCCTTCAGAAGTAAGGGGCCAGGGAAAACAGCCGCATCTGAGACAAAACTTGGGAGAGAGGTAGTGCCTGGGGCCTAGTCATGGACAGCAAAAAAAGCGGGCAGTGGACGAAAGTTGAAGACAGAGGACAGATGCACAATTGCTGATAGAGAACAGAGTTCTGATACTGGAGACTGGGTATGTGGGTGATGCCATTTTCACCGCTCCCATGCATGCGCGTGGGCACACACACCTACAATACCACAACACTCCACCCCAGTAGGCTAGCAGTGCCATCTAGTGGAGAACAGAGCCATTAAACTGAGCCCTGCTCAACTGGGCCAACCTCGCTCTTCAAGAACACAAGTCTCACTGCCTACTTATTTATGGACTATAAAGCGCTTCATAGTCTGACTTCTATGGGAAAACAAAGTAACTTCATTCCTATTTCAATCTGTTAGCAGGTCCATCTATTCAATTTTATTTTTTTTTCTTTTTTTCTTTTTCACTTCTTTTCTTTTTCTTGAATACAGAAACAGAAACAATTCATTTTTATTTTCAATTTTTGTTAAAAATATCTTTCTTTATATTTCTTACTGTATTTTTTGTTTTTGTGTAAATTTTTTCAAATTCTATTTTCCTTCCATCATTTTATTTTAGTCTACTACAGTCTATTAGCTTTTTCAAATTTTCAAACAATTTCCTTTTTTCCCTTTTCTTTTTTTCATTTCTTTTCTTTTTCTTGAATACAGAAAGAGAAAAAAATTCATTTTTATTTTTAATTTGTATTAAAATATTTTTCTTTAATTTTTTTCTACTATATTCTTTACTTTTGTGTCATTTATTCAAATTCTATTTTATTCCCATCATCTCATTTTAGTCTACTTCAGTGTGTTCATTTTTTCAAATTTTCAAATGACTTCCTCCCCCTCCTTTTTTTCTCTAATCTGTCAAACCACTTTCAACATCCAAACCAAAACACCTAGGATCTAGCATCATTTATTTGATTTCTGTGTGTGTGTGTGTGTGTTTAATTTTTTAATTTTAATATGTTTTAATTTTAATTTTTTATTTTAATTTTTCTATCTCATTAATTCCCTTTCTCCCTTCAAAATAACAAAACGAAGGAATTCACTCCAAAAGAAAGAGCACGAAGAAAAAACAGCCAGGGATTTAACCAACACAAATGCAAGCAAGATGTCTGAAACAGAATTTAGAATCACAACAATAAGAATACTAGCTGGAGTCAAAAACAGATTAGAATCACTTTCTGCAGAGATAAAAGAAGTAAAAACTAGTCAGAATGAAATAAAAAATGCTATAACTGAGCTGCAATCATGAATGGATGCCACGGAGGCAAGGATGGATGAGGCAGAACAGAGAATCAACGATATAGAGGACAAACTTATAGAGAATAATGAAACAGAAAAAAAGAGGGAGATGAAGGCAAAAGAGAACAATTTAAGAATTAAAGAAATCAGTGACTCATTAAAAAGGAACAACATCAGAATCATAGGGGTCCCAGAAGAGGAAGAGAGAGAAGTAGGGGTAGAAGAGTTATGTGAGCAAATCATAACAGAAAACTTTCCTAACCTGGGGAAAGACACAGACATCAAAATCCAGGAAGCACAGAGGACCCCCATTAGATTCAACAAAAACTGACCATCAACAAGGCATATCATAGACAAATTCAAAAAATACTCAGGCCAGGAGAGAATTATGAAAGCAGCAAGGGAAAAAAAAGTCCCTAACCTACAAGGGAAGACAGATCAGGTTTGCAGCAGACCTATGTAGAGAAACTTGGCAGGCCAGAAAGGAGTGGCAGGATATATTAAATGTGCTGAATAAGAAAAATATACAGCCAAGAATTCTTTATCCAGCAAGGCTGTCATTCAAAATAGAAGGAGAGATAAAAAGTTTCCCAGACAAATAAAAATTAAAGGGGTTTGTGACCACTAAACCAGCCCTGCAAGAAATTTTAAGTGGGATTTTTTGAAGGGAGAAAATCTGTGTACATATATGAAACTCCAACTCTACAAGCATCCTAATGGCAATAAATTCATATCTTTCAGTACTCACTCTAAATGTCAATGGACTCAATGCTCCAATCAAAAGACATAGGGTAACAGAATGGATAAAAAAATGAGATCCATCTATATGCTATTTACAAGAGACCCACTTTAGACCTAAAGACACCTTCAGGTTGAAAATAAGGGGATGGAGAACCATCTATCATGCTAATGGTCAACAAAAGAAAGCCGGAGTAGCCATACTTATATCAAACAATCTAGACTTTAAAATAAAGACTGTATCAAGAGATGCAGAAGGGCATTATATCATAATCAAGGGGTCTATCCACACCAAGAAGACCTAACAATTGTAAACATTTATGCAGCAAACATGGAAGCACCCAAATATGTAAATCAATTAATCACAAACATAAAAAAATTCATCAATAGTAGTACCATAATAGTAGGACTTCAACACCCAACTCACAGCAATGGACAGATCATCTAATCAAACAATCAACAAGGAAACAATGCCTTTGAATGACACACTGGACCAGATGGACTTAACAGATATATTCAGAACATTTCATCCTAAAGTAGCAGAATATACTTTCTTCTCCAGTGCACATGGAATGTTCTCCAGAATAGACCATATACTGGGACACAAATCAGCCCTAAGTAAATACAAAAAGATCAAGATCATACCGTGCATATTTTCAGACCAAAGTGCTGAAACTCGAAATCAACCACAAGAAAAAATGTGGAAAGGTAACAAATATTTGGAGATCGAAGAACATCCTATTAAAGAATCAATGGCTAACCAAGAAGTTAAAGAAGAAATTAAAAAGTATACGGAAGTCAATGAAAATGATAACACCACAACCCAAAACCTCTGGGACGTAGCAAAGGCAGTCAAAAGAAGAAAGTATATTGCAATCCAGGCCTTCCTAAAGAAGGAAGAAAGATCTCATATACACAACCTAACCTTATGCCTTAAGGAGCTGGATAAAGAACAGCAAATAAAACCCCAAACCAGATGAAGACAGGAAATAATAAGGATTAGAGCAGAAATTAATGCTATCGAAACAAAAAAACAGAAAAATAAAAAACAAAACAATAGAACAGATCAATGAAACCAGAAGCTGGCTCTTTGAAAGAATTAACAAAATTGATCAACCACTAGCCAGTTTGATCAAAAACAAAAAGGAAAGGACCCAAATAAATAACATCAAGAATGAAAGAGGAGGGATCACAACCGACACAGCAGAAATAAAAAACAATAATAAGAGAATATTATGAGCAATTATATGCCAATAAAATGGGCAATCTGGAAGAAATTGACAAATTCCTAGAAACACATACACT
The DNA here is from genome assembly GCF_014898765.1 of Herpailurus yagouaroundi. Classification (NCBI taxonomy): domain Eukaryota; kingdom Metazoa; phylum Chordata; class Mammalia; order Carnivora; family Felidae; genus Herpailurus; species Herpailurus yagouaroundi. The sequence goes on along the minus strand of NW_024412427.1, from coordinate 27,370,453 downwards.
ACCAAAACTGAAACATGAAGAAATATAAAATTTGAACAGACCCATAACCAGTAAGGAAATCGACTTAGTAATCAAAATCTCCCAAAAAACCAGAGTCCCAGGCCAGATGGCTTTCCAGGGGAACTGTACCAAAAATTTAAGGAGGAGTTACCACCTATTCTCTTGAAGCTGTTCCAAAAAATAGAAATGGAAGGGAAACTTCCAAACTCTTTCTATGAAGCCAACATTACCTTGATTCCAAAACCAGACAAAGACCCCACTAAAAAGGAGAACTAGAGACCAAATTCCCTGATGAACATGGATGTAAAATTCTCAACCAGATATTAGGCAACCGGATCCAGAAATACATTTAAAAAATTATTCACCATGACCAAGTGGGATTTATACCTGTGATGCAGGGCTGGTTCAATATCTGCAAAACAATTAACGTGATTCATCACATCAATAAAAGAAAGGACAAGAACTATATGATCCTCTCAATAGATGCAGAGAAAACATTTGACAAAATACAGCATCCTTTCTTGATGAAAACCTTCAAGAAAGTAGGGACAGAAGGAGCATACCTTGAGATCATAAAAGCCATATACGAATGACCCAACACTAATATCACCCTCAATGGGGAAAAACTGAAAGCTTTCCTCCTAAGGTCAGGAACAAGACAGCGATGTCCACTCTCATCACTGTTATTCAACATAGTATTGGAAGTCTTAGCCTTTGCCATCAGATAACACAAAGAAATAAAAGGAATCCAAATCGGCCAGGAGGAGGTCAAACTTTCACTCTTCGCAGATGACATGATAATCTATATGGAAAACCTAAAAGATTCCACCAAAAAACTGCTAGAATTGATTCATGAATTCAGCGAAGTTGCAGGATATAAAATCAATGCACAGAAATCGGTTGTATTCCTATCCACCAACAATGAAGTGACAGAAAGAGAAATCAAGGAATCAATCCCATTTACAGTTGAAAAGAAAAAAACAAAAAAAAAAAAAACATAAGATACCTAGGAATAAATCTAACCAAAGAGGTGAAAAATCTATACACTGAAAACTATAGAAAGCTTATGAAAGAAATTGAAGAAGACCAAAAAAAAAAAAAAAAAAAAAAAAATGGAAAAAGATTCCATGCTCCAGGATAGGAAGAACAAATATTGTTAAAATGTCAATACTACCCAAAGCAATCTATACATTCAATGCAATCCCTATCAAAATAACATTAGCATTCTTCACAGAGATGGAACAAACAATCCTACAATTTGTATGGAACCAGAGAAGACCCTGAATAGCCAAAGCAATCTTGAAAAAGAAAACCAAAGCAGGAGGCATCACAATCCCAGACTTCAAGCTATACTACAAAGCTGTAATCATCAAGACAGGATGGTACTGGCAGAAGAACACTCAGATCAATTAAACAGAATAGAGAACCCAGTAATGGACCCACAAACATATGGCCAACTAATCTTTAACAAAGCAGAAAAGGATATCCATTGGAATAAAGACAGTCTCTTCAGCAAGTGGTGCTGGGAAAACTGGACAGTGACATGCAGTAGAATGAACCTGGACCACTTTCTTACACCATACACAAAAATAAATTCAAAATGGATGAAAGACCTCAATGTAAGACAGGAAGCCATCAAAATCCTCGAGGAGAAAGCAGGCAAAAACCTCTTTGATCTTGCCCGCAGCAACTTCTTACTCAACATATATCTGGAGGCAAGGGAAACTAAAGCAAAAATGAACTACTGGGACCTCATCAAAATAAAAAGCTTCTGCACAGTGAAGAAAACAATCAGCAGAACTAAAAGGCAACCGACTGACAGAATGGGAGAAGATATTTGCAAATTACATATCAGATAAAGGGTTAGTATCAAAATCTATAAACAACTTATCCAACTCAACACCCAAGAAACAAATAATCCAGTGAAGAAATGGGCCAAAGAGATGAATAGACACCTTTCCAGAGAAGACATCCATATGGCCAACTGACACATGAAAAATGCTCAACATCACTCATCATCAGGGCAATACAAATCAAAAGCACAATGAGATGCTGCCTTACACCTGTCAGAATGCCTAACATTAACAACTCAGGCAACAACAGATGTTGGCAAGAATGTGGAGAAAGAGGATCTCTTTTGCATTGTTGGTGGCAATGCAAGCTGGTGCAGCCACTCGGGAAAACAGTATGGTGGTTCCTCAAAAAACTAAAAATAGAACTACCCTATGACCCAGCAATTGCACTACTAGGTATTTATCCAAGGGATACAGGTATGCTGTTTCTAAGGGACACATGCACCCCAATGTTTGTAGCAGCACTATCAATAATTGCCAAAGTTGGAAAGAGCCCAAATATCCATCGGTAGATGAATGGATAAAGAAGAAGTGGTATGTATATACAATGGAATATTACTCGGCAATCAAAAAGAATGAAATCTTGCCATTTGCAACTACGTGGATAGAACTGGAGGGTATTATGCTAAGTGAAATTATTAAGTCAGAAAAAGATGAAAATCATATGACTTCACTCATATGAGGACTTTAAGAGACTAGACAGATGAACATAAGGGAAGGGGAAAAAATAATATAAAAACAGGGAGGGGGACAAAACACAAGAGACTCATAAATATGGAGAACAAACAGAGGGTTCCTGGAGGGGTTGTGGGAGAGGGGATGGGCTAAATGGGTAAGAGGCACTAAGGAATCTACTCCTGAAATCATTGTTGCACTATATGCTAACTAATTTGGATATAAATTTTAAAGACAGACACAAGACAGAGCATGAGTGGGGAAGGGGCAGAGAGAGAGGGAGACACAGAATCTGAAGCAGGCTCCAGGCTCTAAGCTGTCAGCACAGAGCCCAATGCAGGGCTCAATTTCACCCACCGTGAGATCATGACCAGAGCCAAAGTTGGGACACTTAACCGACTGAGCCACCCAGGCTCCCCTGTTGGTATTTATTCTTATATTATGTTATTGATATCTAATATAGGAAATCAATTTCCTTCTTTGGGATCTTATTTTCACAAACCAAACTTAGGGCCAAAAAATGCCATGGATAACTAGACAGCTAAATGAAGACAATATCAGAATAAAGGTACTTCTTAAAAAAAAAAAAAAAAGTTTACTCAAACAAAAAGAATGGGGAAGACTATTCACCAAAGCATTGGATGGAGAGCCAAATCAGAAGTGGGAAATCATACAAATCAAAATGGAATTGTTACAGGAAGCGAAACACCCACATGTGTGAGCTGCCTAAGCAGTACTTCTGGATGCCTGCCAAGTTACATAAAAATATGCTCTTTGGGACCTGAATCCTGAAGACTTCAAATTTACTTGGTCTGTTTTTTTTTAATGTTTATTTATTATTTTTGACACAGAGAGAGACAGAGCATGAATGGGGGAGGAGCAGAGAGAGACAGAGGGAGACACAGAATCCGAAGCAGGCTCCAGGCTCTGAGCTGTCAGCACAGAGGCTGACTCAGGGCTCGAACTCACGGACCATGAGATCATGACCTGAGCCGAAGTCGGACGCTTAACCGACTGAGCCACCCAGGCGCCGCCAAATTTACTTGGTCTTTACCAGATTCCTCCAAATGTTGCAAATATATCCCTGGTAAGGCCTAAGTCCTTCGTCTTCTAAATTTTTTCTGATGGTATCAAACCTGTGTGCAAGAACTCAGGCACCTTGGGGCAGAAGGGACAGGTAGAGGAATGTTTATAGGGCCAGTGCACTGATTCTAAGAGCACACTGTACCTTCTTTACAGTTTTCCTCTGAACAGCCCTAGCCAACAATGAAATACAACTTAAAACCCACTGCTATGAAACATATCCCAAACTTGGAAATAAGTGAAACATTTTTTTCAATGCAGTGCTGGGCTTGACTTAATACTAATTGGACTATTTTACAACTCTTAGATGCAAAAATTAACCCATGCATTTTTGTCCAGTAGAGGTGTAAATTCTCTTCAATGAAATGAGTAATCCCAAAGATTATGGTTGATGGCGCTGTAAAACATTCACATACTGTATCTAACCCAGAAATCTCATTCTAACATCTCTTAAAAAATTGCCATATATACCTAGCTTCTCAAATGTTTTTTAGACTCTCATTAATTAATAAGTTAAATAAAATCTTTGCTACGTGTTCATGTTACATTTGTATGTCATATTTTTAGCCTTTTGAAAAGTATCCTTTAACATCACAAAAGTCCAAATTAAGAGACTTCCTACAAAATAACTGGTTGGTACACTTAAAAATGTCACGGTCATGAAAGAAAATGAAAAACTGAGAAACTACTACAGATTGAAAGAGACTAACAGGACATGCCATTTAAATACAAATAGCAACTGTGGATTGGATTGTGGACCAGAGATTGGTTTGCTAGTTTGTTTTCCACTGCAAAGGAAGCTAGTGGAATATTAGTAACATTTTTATAAGATCTAAAGATTTCATAGTAATATTTAATCACTTAATTGCCAAGATTAATTTCACGGTACTATGATTATATAATATGAAATATGTACCAAAATATTTAAGTATAATGGGCTCAAGTGTGCAAGTTACTCTCAATTCAGAAACGAATAATTACAAATATTATTGACAAATGATGGAATGGCTTAAAAAAACAGGTGATAAAGATAGCAGTTAGGAAACAGTGAAGAATTTGCTGGAAATCTTTGTATTATTTTTACAACTTTTCTGTAAGTCTGAAGTTATTTCAAAGTAAAAAGTTAAAAATAATGTCACATAAATAAGAATCTACTTGGAGAATGCATGAATCATGTAATGAGGGTTCTCAGTAACATCATTCATATACCATTTGATGTGTTTAACACTTTATGATTGACAACATTATTTTTTGTCTATTATTTTGCTGGTTTCTTATAAACTTTCATGATGTAAACATTTTTTTTTTCCAACTGAAGCCTGGAAAGATTCAACTGCCATCTTATTGCTATTCCAGTGACTGTTACTACTTGATACTGCTTTTTCACTATAGACGTTAGATGAGAGATTTTCCAACTTATCTCTTGGGACCCACAAAGGAAGACTGTGAGATGGAAGAATGGAGGAGAGACAGTGGGGTTGGGGATGACAGGTTCGGTGTGGGAGCCAAGTGCGTGATGGTAGGTAACTTATTGACCATTCATCTCCTATTCCCTACACTGTTTATCAGCCTCTCTTGTTTTCTCTGAAGCTTCTCTAGATACAATAACATAGTCCAGTCAGAAAGAACCGCTTGGACAGGAACAATTATGGTGCCATTGACCAAGTTAATTTTGCAAGGATTTTGGAGGAATGAAAATCAAAGGGTACCCTAATACACATATAGATAGATAGATAGATAGATAGATACCTAATATAGATAGATACCCTAATACATATATATATATATATATATATATATATATATATATATATATATATCTATCTATCTATCTGTGGACTCAGGGACACTAAGATGACAAGACAGACAAAAAGAAAGAAGGGAGAAAGAAGGGAGAGAATAGAGTGAAGATGGGCAGCGGAGTGACTACACAAATAGGTAAACCAAGAATCTGCTGGTGTTCAGTGGAGTTATGTTTATGCTCAACTGAAAACTAATCGGCTTCTTCAACCCCACTGGCTTTCAGCCAGGCCAAACAACACACAGGGTGTCGGTTCTGTCCCTGCTAATAAAGACCCTAACATAGCTTAGCATTGTGTTTTGACACCAAAAATTCACTGTGGAGTTAGAAACTGGTTAGGAGCATTGTAAACTATAAAAATCTAAAAGGTTTTTAAATATTAATAGCACTTGAATGGTTTTCTCCCAGATGGCCACACAGCTGACTACAGTTCCCTCCTAGAACCTTCTGCTGTTTATCCTCTAAATGTCCCCAATATAAAACAGTTTTAATCTTTTGTTGCTGCTGTAAAACTTGATCTACTGTGGGACAACATAATTAAGTGTCAGTGCCTGGATGTATGGAGTGAGAAGCGGACAGAATAATCCAGGATGTATGTCACTAATAATTCAGTTTATGGCTTGGTGATAATGGGATTCCTGATTATTAGCAGGACACCTGGCACCGGAGGCTTCTTACCTTGAGGCCCAGGTGAATGGCAGTTGCAGGTATAACTTGAACCAACAGGGGCACGTGAGTCTCGCTCTCTGCCTATCTTTTCTCTTCCATGAATATGTTAAGTTCTAGGTCATTCTCACTGTACAATTACTGAGAAGCCAACCAGAAAGGAACAGCAGTTTGACTGGAAAGATTTTATGCTGTTTTGTGCTTGTTCTTGTAAAAGTTATGAAAAGGTTGTTAACCCAAATGTAGTTCGCAGAAGATCACTGTCCTGATGTTAAGGTTTTCTGGCAGTGCTGGAAGAGGAACCCAGAAGATGATTGTTTGTATGTATTACAAACAATGAGTGAAGAACAAAGAGGAGGCAGAAAAGAATGAGAAAGGCAGGGAGAAAAGACAAGAGGGGCAGAAAGGAGGGGAAGAAAGAGAAGGAAGGGAAGGGAAGGAATAGTGAAAAACAAAGAGAAGGAAGAATGAGATATGAAGAAGGGGAGGTTGTCACATGATTTGAATTCTTCATCAATTGGGTGAAATTTCACCTCCAAATGGAGACATTCCCACTTCCTATAAAGTCTTTGGGCCAGAGCTGTGTCTTCCCTAGACAGTGCTCAGAGGGGCATGCCCAACCTTTACCTCATTTATGCTCCTTTTTCTCTGTTTCCATAGCTGACAAAAAAATATCTCATTGGCCAAGGATGTTCTCTTTAGACAGGTGGATGTTCTCCACCCTGCCACCTGTCTGTAAGGTGACTTTGTGTACAGCTGCTCTAATTCTTGATGTACTGACTACAGTTCACATCTCAAAGAGCTGGCTTATTTCATGTTTGTGGGCTGGGGTCTTGGGGTGCAGCACAGTGTCGATTGCCCCTCTGGCCCACCTCTCAACTGTGGCTGAGGTTTCTTGACTTCCCAGTACAAACACCTGCAAGGCCCTTCGCTTTTCTGTCTCAGGACTTTCTCTGAAGCCTTGGACGTGCACTTAGCCTGTGTGTGCAAGCTCATCCTGGAAGTGCATGAGTAGGAATGTCCCTAGAGGCAGTCCTAAACCACTGGGGACTGGGAGTCAGTGAATACATATTTCTGTTTCATGTTCTGTGTAGGAACCAGTCTAAGGTATATTTTACGTGGGTGTTTAGAAAACCCCCGGTGGAAGTAAGCCCCTGTTTAACAGCTTGTTTTCCTTATGTTCCCTTCCCCCCACTTTCTTACTTTTGTTTGATGGTATCACTTCCCCATTAAACTATCTGCACCCTATATTAACTGTAGTGTGCTATTTTCTGTATTCTTGATGTTCTGGCATTTGGGGTCCTGCTGCCTGGGGAGACACTGTCCTTTCCAGGGGTAGCCAATTTGTTAAAGGTGGCAAATGACTTGCATAGGACCATGCCTGTAATATATAAACCAACAAATCCAGAGCCCATACTCTGAACTCTATCTGGCTCTTACACCCCAGGAAACAACATTCCTTCATACTCATCATTCCAGGGCCAGAGACTAGACAATAGGAAATAGTCCCTATACCCCAAAGCCCACTGAAGTTATTCAAACTGGCCAATCACAAACTTGCTTCCCCTGTCTTATCTTGCTTTTCCACAGAAACCACAATAAAGGCTCAAGCCCATGCCTTCCCCTTGCTTCTTTCTCCTGACCAAACTTGGTATTCCCTGTGTGGCCCTGCATGGCATGGTGTGGCCTCTCTGACTGGGAACTGAGAGTAGCAAACTCTCTTTTCAATGGCAGTGATCTCCTGATCTGTCAGAGATCTTACCTACCTGAATATTAATAAAACCTACATTTTAAAGCACTTCCAAATTCCTATCTCAGGTTCTGCTTCCAGAGGAATACAAATAAAGACTTCTTATTGCTTATAAATAGCTGCTAAATGAATGCATGAAAAAAAAAAAAAAGCTACCGAGAGAATTCTACAGGGGAGGATGGGGAAGAACACGTAGTTCAATGGCACCAACAGAGGGGTCTAAGAATGTGGGGATGACCCCTGAGCTCACCTGCTGGGTAACTCAATTCACAGCCTCACAGTATCCACCCTCCTTATTAACCATCCCTTCTCTCCTTCAGATCACTGGGAGAAGCATGAGCATTAAGTAGCTTGCAATATAAAATGCCACAAGGAGAAAATGAGACAGAAATTAAGTTAAGAAAATCTACTTAAAATAAGAAACACATACTCCCCTTGCTAGGTACTAGATTTCCCATTTTTATTTTTAAATGGGGAGTGTATTATAGTTTTATTTTAAATACATATGACAAGAAGATAAAAAATGAAAGTCAACACAAGTTAAAGAGAAAGAAGGAAGTGGTACATATTTGAGCCTCTCTGTGAGAAAAGAGGACATTTTTCATCTTAAGCCCCAGGGTATCTGTTAGTGCACTGGGAGAGGTAATTCATTAAATGAACCTAAGGTTAATGCACCTTCAAAAGAGAGCAATTTATCTCCTCTTCTTCAATAGGATCAGGCCAGGAGGTTCTACAGTTGGAAAAATTTTATCCTCGCAAGATACCCCTGTAATGATCTCAGGTCCCCTGAATTTTGTCTTTCTCATTCACTACGCCCACATGACTAATGTCCCAGATGGGAGGATCCTGCACTTTATCTTGAAGGTGTGAGTCCTTAAGTTCTTTCTTGAATACCAGAAAAAATTTATATTCTGCTTTATATATTTTCCCTTACCTCCTGAGTCCTCATATCCCAGACTGACCAAAGTACAGCTTGGTGGGGACAGTCAAAAGGAAGGATATTTTATTTTAAATGAGTTGAAAAGTATTTAGGAATATGTAATAGCATATTTTAGAATAAAGTCATAATAATAATCATGATGTTATTATGAAATCTGCTGAGTTAATCAGGTGAAACCAGGGGAAATATATAAACCATAAGTGAAATTGTTTCAAACTGGATTTCCCCAATTCCTGTTTCTTTTCAGAAAAATTCATTTATTCATTCAGCCTTCTCCTCTGCCCCGTGTATATGTATACACACACACACACACACACACACACACACACACATATTACACACACATATAACGTTATACACACATGCACATACATACATGTTCATACACGTATGTGCATACATATACATCTGCCTCCTGACTGACCCTTGTGCTTCCCCATGTGGCCCTGAGTAGTGTGATAGTTTTTATATATATATATATATATATATATATATATATATATAGAAAATCTACACACACACACACACACACATATATCTTTATATATTTATATATGTTTATATACATGCATATTTATACATATATGTTATACATACATATATATATTTATGTTTGTATTTATATATACACAGGTATGTATAGAAATAATTATAAAAAATATGGTAAGTTAAGTAAGGGTAAATGTACAAAAAGATATGACGAACTGGAGAGCGGTACATACAGAAATGTAATTCTGCCCAGTAGGACTTGGATCTTGAACTGGAAGCAAGTTAAGGATAAGTCCAAAATGATGGGTCAGCTTTTCTCACCTCCAGGTATTCATTAGACTCTTCTCAGTTGCTTCAAAACATGACAGTGCTTGGGTCCTACCACTAGAGGCTTAGATCCCACCAGTCTAGGGTGGGCCCAGTCATTTGATTTGTTCTCTACTCTCTTTTATCACCATCTAAAACAATGCCTGGCATACAGGCATTCAATACATATTTGCCCCTAAATATTGGGGGACAGAGCAAGAGAGAGGGCAGAAAGGAGCTTTTAGTTGTATACACTTCCTGGAGATCACCATTATGTGTTTGTGGCTGACTCCTTGGCTAAATCCTAGGACACTTTCCACATGAGGACCCTGTGGCATAGTTAAGGGGACATCCCTCTCACAGAGGATGGCCTCTGCTGTTAATAAAGGAATGAAGACAATAACATTGTATGTCAATTCTACTTCAATAATAATAATTAAAAAAAAAAAAGAATGAAGGCAAAGAGCCAATATTACCAAAGAGCAGAAGAGTGATTATTTTTTTCCTGAAGTCAGACGTTAAGGACAAAACATTTCAAAAGAATACACACATGTGCATGCAATCTACATATCCACACACACACACACACACACACACATACATGCACACACACACTCACACAGTTTTGCTTTATCAGTCACTAGAGGGTAGGCTATGCTATGAGAACAACCTCAAATCTCTCATGGGTTAATATCACAAAAGTATATTTTTCTCTCATGTTACATGTTCAGTACAGGTCAGCAAACAGGCTTGTTTACCATGGTCACTGAGGGACTCAGGCTGATGGAGGCTCCATGTTGGGGAAGTCTGCATTATCACCTTTTCAAGAAGAAGGGGGCATGGTAAATCATGCATTAGTGCTTAACCCTTCCACCCAGAAGTAAAATATATAACTTCTGCTCACATTTAATTGGCCAAATCTAATCATGTGACCATGCTGAATCTGAAAGGGGGTTGGAAAATATAATCTTATCAAACAGATAAAAGGCGGGAAGATAGAAATATTTGATAAATAGCAGAGATATCTATGACAGTTACCAATAAACAGTGAAGTTCAATTCCACAGGGAGCTTATTCAACTTTAGCTAAGTTCTAGCTTAATGCACAAGGCTAAATGTAGCTCCAAAAAGAACTAGAATAAGTTCTTACTATTTAAGGAAAAAAATTACCAATTGCCAAACAGGATTGCTACATGCATTTCAAGGTCAAAAAGCCCATATTCCCTTAGGGACAGTGTCTTATAAATAAGGTCATTGTCATAGATGACAGCTCATTTAAGGAATCGTACTCCAAATGCAGAGGGTTTTCATCACCCAAGTCTCACAGAGTAATAAATGTTCTGCAATGCACTTGAGGCATCATCTTATGACGTGGGCTTACAATGAGAAAAGCACATCTTTGAAAAGTATGAAAAGAAGAATGTGGACTTTCACACAAAGTGAACAGTGCTACATCCAACAAATATTGTCTGGCTTCATTGGAATCTGCCAGCAAAAAACAAAACAAAACAAAACAAAACAAAACAAACAAACAAACAAACAAACATAAAAACCAGAGGGCTTTTTCCAGATACTAAAATCTAAAATCCAATCAAAATCAGTTAACTCTAATAAGTTAACTGCTATGTGAGTCTGGAGAAAGAAGAATTTGAATACATACCTTCATGGACACTTTATAATATTACTTCAGCACAAAGTAGATGCTTTCCATTTTAGTCTGCTATTTCATTCAACCCAAACTTCTTTATAGCATGAGGGAAGGTGGAAGAAGGTTTGATTCAAAATTACTTTGCTGGTCACTCCTCATTTAAATTTTGTGCTTAGGGAAGCCAGGGGTCAGCTCTGCTTTCTCCAGCATAAGTCAACCTAGAGAACTTAGGTCAGATCAGACTGAGATAGCTTATGTAAGAAGGTGAAGACTTTATGCAAAAATGTGTCCAAATATCCAATCAAAGTACCCATTTTACCACTGAATGTTCTTTTCCTAGATTGATATGCTGACTTCTATAAAAATCCCACCATCAAGTTTTTGAAAGCATCTATTATACTAGTGTGGAGGGGTTGGGTGGGGTAAGACCCAAGGATATTTTTTTTTAAACAATTAGAAGAACCAGAAGGGAAAAAAAAAAAAAAAAAGGCATTTTTTTTTTCAATTTTCATTATAAGGAAGGAAGGACGGAAAGGCAGAAGGACAGAAGGAAGGAAGGAAGGAAGGAAGGAAGGAAGGAAGGAAGGAAGGAAGGAAGGAGACAGAGAGAAAAAGAAAGAAAGATAAAAAAAAAAAAAGAAAGAAAGAAAGAAAGTGAACCAAACATTGAATAATCAATTTCTGACAACACAGAACAAACTGCTTACTCGTGGATAATTATGAGACAAATGAACAAATAGCAGACTCAGAGATTATGATAAACCCTTAAAGGAGAAATGTAATTAATGATGATGATAAAAATGCTAAGTACTCATAATAATTATTACAGCGTGTCTGTCCCCAGAGGTCTCAGTTCTTAATGTTCCTTTTCAGAAACATCATCAGAGTTTAATCAAAGGCACTGGTGGAATATGGCCAATTTCCTTCCTAACTGAACTGAATGTCCATGAAAAAGCTGCTGATTATCATTGTAAGGTGCTCCAGAGTCCATTGAAAGATCCCCAAATAATATGTTATGGGTGAGTATAGTTGTCTTATTGTCTAGTAGACCTAAGTGTTGGGCACACACAAAGGCCTCCTTTCCTCCTGGACAAATTCTGGTTGATCCATAATAGATCTATCAAACAAGGATTTATCTAAATAATTTAAAAGATGATTTATACTGTGAGCCTATTATACTTTTTTTGAGTGGGTTTGAGTGCTTTATGAGTTTATTGCCTTTGGTATAAAGCATGTTTTAATCTGCCTGATTGTAAATATCACAGAATTCACAGCTGGGAAAGATCTCATATTTTCACAGAGAGGCAATGTAATTTGCCAAAAGTCACACAGCATAAAGTTCAAAATCCAATCCACTGGACCTTATTTATAAGGCCTCCTAACATCGTTTTATGTATCAATTAGATTTAAAGGAGGGGGTGTCAACCTTTATTTATACCATTACTTTGCATTTTGTAAAGTGCTAGTACATATCATGATTAGCAAATAAAATAACAAAACTCTAGTTGCAGTTCTAATATCTAAAATAATTTTGAAGCATTGATGAATATAAATGAGATTTTTGAGATGTTTTCCATAAATCAAATGTGATATGAAAATATCCACAACTTCTATGGGTGGCCAAGTGTCGGGCACTGCTGTGACTTTTGTGGTTTGAGGCCTGCATTCATCATCTGGGACATTCTAAATTTCAGTTAGAAGTTAATGAATAATAAAGATTTTTTTTTTTCCTGTTTTACTTCATGGTTCTCTGATATCTAATCCCAGGCTAAATTTACTAGATGAACAACCCTTGATAAAGCATTCACTCATTTACCATAATCTAAGTGGGTACACCACTTCTATACTTATTTAGGTTACTGCTATACTAAGTCCAGAGGAAATAAAGAATATAATGTATGGTTCCTGCTGTGTGAAGCTTTGAATTTAATTAGGAAGACGAGATCCACATATGCTAAGATTTAAAAATACTCAATAAGAAATGAAAGTGGAGTTCCAATCATTGGGTAGGAAGGCTGTCTAGAATCTGGTGCTAACTGGACGGTAAAGGCATAAGTACGGATGTATAGAGAATATGGGCATTAGTCTGGGTTTGTGGACTGTCTGATACATCAACTATAATGGAAGAAGGGAAAGAGCAAATGGCACAAGTTACTTGCAAATTTAGGTAAAGAGTCACACACACAAAGCAGCCCCTGGGGGGTGGGGAGGAGTGAAACGATATATCACCAAGGCAGAGACTCAGTACAAAACCCTTCAGGGGGCTCCAAGAAAAAAGGTGCTTTCACTCCATGCTCAAGAGAAAGGGATGCCTCTGGGCAAAGACTCCATTGTTCTTGGTTTATGTTCGCTTTCCATCCATCTGCGAAAACACACTTATACTCCAGTCTTTTGCTGATATAAATGGTTCCAAATTTCATTCCCTGTGTCTGGCAAACAAGGAGTCATTTCTTATGAGTGAGTGATATATGATACCACATTCCTAAACTTTCTCTCCCCAAAATTTCCAACAGAAGTTGAATGGCCACTTTGAAACTTAATGATAAATGGTGGAAACTCATTTCCTTCTGGTATTGGTGTTAGAACAAGAGTCATTTAGCAAACAACAGATTGTCGATTCTGAACTAAACGTGAGAATGGCATCTGGTCCACAGTTTAGAAGCTGGGATTTCTTTTGCCTCTACTGAATAGCTCAATAATAAAAGGGAAGGAGGGCCCAGGTAATTTTAACTTCATTATAAGGACATCTAAATTATTACATTTATAAATAAATTATATAGTAAATTTAATAATAGGTAGTAGGTATTTGAAACTGACTTCTTTTAAACAATTCCTAAGCTAATAATGACTATACTTGCCAAGGATATGACATAATTGCCTTGAAACCTAATCTGATCCACTTTAGCCCAGATAAATGATACAGTGTGTTGCTTAAATGAAATCAACATTTGTTACACAGTCAGGAAACTGTAATTTAAGGCTAAATGTTGTGAATTCTTTGATGGTAATCTATTTGGACATCAATGAGCCACCACAGAAATTTTGGGGAGACATAAAGAAAAGAATCCGTAAGAATATTATATTATTATGAACCAAAAGCTTAAACTCCTAAAAACTGATGAAGATAATTTTTTTCTCCTCAAATCAGGAGTCTGTGCTTACACCCTTCTTATCAGAAATTCATTCATTCATCAATTTGACAAATGTTTATGGGTAGCCCCTAGATGCTAGTAGTAGGGAGGATACAAAGATGAATAAGACATAATCTATGCTCTCAAGGATCCTGAAGGACAGTGGGATGATAAGATGTGCAAATAATCAACCAAGTGTCGAGCTCCATGTGGTAAGGAGCACTGCTTCAATTCTGCCCCCACTGTATTTAGTAGCCCACCAAAGCCTCCATCATATTTTGATGCAGTTGTTTGAATGTCTGTTTCCTTACTGATAGCATTAGCTTTCAGGAGAAAGATATGGAGGGTATCTTATCATTGTGTTTCCAGTGTCTAGTATACAACTGGCATGTGTACTTTAAACATATTAATTGGGTGAATGGAAAAACTTGTTTCTAATTACTATTGTCCAGGGATATTCATGGATCACTTAGGTTTTTGAGCTGGCCCTTAAAAAGTGGTATATTTTCCTCCTGGGAAATCAAGAAGACTGTCCACAGTCTGTGTTCAGGACTGTCCACATCTGGGTGGGATCGGGTGACTAATTGCTGGCCAATGTGGATGAAAATCATTAAGTCCACTGTCATGCCCAGCCATGAAACATCTCACCTGATCTTCCATATTGTCACTGTTCTCTCCCTATGACTGGAAGTGGAAGACTGTTTCCTAAATCCCTGAGTTTACTGCTTGCAGGAGAGTCACCCAACTAAAAATATGCATATTGGTCTTTGTATAAATGAGAAAGAAACTTTTGCTGTGTTAAGACACTGAAAGTGTGGGGTTGTTTGTTACATCAGTTATCTTTTCTAATACATCTGAGGAAAATGTATTGATGAATGGAAATGGGGGAATGTTGGTGAAGGAGGTCCTTCCTTTTGGAGGGAATGACATGAGTCAGATCCACAAATCCACAGAGGACGGAACCATCCACAGTATTTCTCCTAAAGCTATAATTGTTCCCCTAGCTTATTTTCAGAATTAAAATATCATAAAGCAGAGGTAGCAAACTCATGGGCCAAATCTGTTCCTTAGAATGTTTTGCTTGGCTCAGGCAGTGTTGGTCCACACGTACTATAAAACGTTGAATTTGTTATTGCAAATACTTTTTTTTTTTAATTGGGAAGGGTTTTAATTGTTTTGTGGTGGGGGGGTTGTTTTGTTTTTTTAGTCAACTGCTCTGAATGATTCAGGCTGAATAGCATCTGATCCCTTTAAATAGGGTGTGGGTTCTCTAGTTTTCTACAAGGCCCATCACTCCCCCACTGCCTTACACCCAGCCTGCTTATATTACCTGTCCAGTTGTGAGATATTTGAGTTTGCCATTCTTTCCTTTAAGTCACTGAGGATTGGGGTTGTAGGTCTATGTGGTGACTGTGTATTTATTTGATTAGTTATGCTCATTTTATTCCATGTAGCAGCTCCCTGGGAAGGTATACACTTTGTGGTGGTAAGATAAAATAAGAATGTTTATTCAGGATGTAATTGGGAATACTACTAGCCTGTTACCATGGGTGATTCTCACTGTCTGGAGCCTAATCAATATGGCTAGTTCAGCCAGTGTGCTGGAGACCAGGCAGTTTTATTCTCTTCTCTCATCATTTCTGCATAAGGGATAATTTTCTCAGAAAAAAAACAAATAGTTTTATTTGAGTCTATGCAGGAGTTTTGGGAGCTAGGGGAAAAATAGCCCAGAAAAATGATCTGTATGCAATATTGTAATTTAAATCCAGTACATAATTGTTAAGGAACAGGAATGTAGAATTACTGTGATTTCCAATGAAAACAAGTTCCAAATTCATTGTTTATGTTGTTGCTGTTGCTTCTCCCTTTTACTTATTGTAAGTGGTATAGTATATTCTGAGGTCTTGGGATGTGGTCACCCTTCCATGTGGTCTGACTGAGGTAAGAAATGCAACAAAGCACCTTTATAGATAGTGGTGGGAATGAGAATGTGAGGAGATGAAGCAGTTTGTACAAAAGTAGTTATGATTTTATGAAAAAGTAAACCAAGGAAGGCTTCCAATTGAGAACAATTGCATTTACCATGTAGCCCATGATGCTATTTTAATGTGTACCTGTTCCTTCAGATATTTGTCTACCGGTGTTAACAGAAGTGACACCAGTGAAAAGATAGGTATGCTTAAGATGTAGTCTTTTAGTTGAAATCTTCTAAATATGCCATCAATTTTTATCTGCCTCCATGTCAGGTTCTGAGTAACTGAATGAATGAATAAATTAATGCTGTATGAATGAATGATTATAAAAATAGCAATGATAACTACACAACTCCAGCTGTCTCTAGTTTTTCCCCAAGCAAACCAGGAAGTCTCCTAAAATATTGATGGAAAGAGATGCCTAGGGGAACACACCTGCATGCCTCCAAGTTATAAATAATGCTACTTTGCTCTGAGTGCCAGGAAAGATAAATTTCTGTGCTCATTGATATAAATTATTCTTCCTTCATTATGGTCTAATGAGCCAAGATTAGGGAAACCTGGATTCAGGGTCTTCCACTCCAGGAAAATCAATTAGGTTCCCTATGCATAGCTTATGACCTTGCTTAGCTGGTTTCTGGGCCCATATTTTTACACATCTTCCCGCCACCTCTACACACAGCAAACCAGATTGTTAATGAAAGACACAATTCCACAATCATTTACACTGGGAATTAGAGCCAGTATTACACTTACTGGTAGCTTTATCACTCCAAACAATCCATTTGATTTTTTTATTCTCCAGCTTCCATCCTCTACTCTCTTATCCCCACTAATGAGTTTTGTTACTGCAGGAAGACAGGTCAGGACAACAGAAGGGTATCTGAAGCAAAATGGAGCAGAAATGAAAAACAAAAACAAACAAAAAAACTAGATGCAAAATTTTGTTTAGACAGCTTCATTTTAGGGTGTGTTCTTTTGTCAATCTACAAATGTAGTTTAAGGTTTTCATTCTAATCAATCTTGTGGCACAACAGTTGTGAAGAGTCTTGTACTCCAGAGGCATGATATGGCCACCTATTCTGAAGTAAATTATTTTTTCACAGCAATAAACTGACTCTCAAGGAAAGGACATTTACCTTCAGCAAAGTTTTCAGTGGATTTAGGAAATCACAACCTCAAGGGAGACAAATAATCTCCTTCAAGGACAAAATTAACTGCAAATGTAGAGACCTATCGTTTCCAAGAGGAAGTATGTTTATTTAGATCCCATGTATTGTGTTTTAGGAATCATTTTTGTGCTGTTATAAAGGCAAAGTCAAGGGATGGACATGATGAAATGTGCAATATAAGGTAACGGGAAGGGGAGTGTTTTACAGGGCCTTAAATGTGAAAATATACAACATCAAAAAGCATTTCTAGAAAGTACTAAAAAAAACAAACACCATCTATAGTAACCAAAGCATGCTGTCAAAAGTTCTAACTGGCCAGTCTTTAAATTAGAAAAGAGGCTAACAGAGTATATGTGAAAGGATAGAAAAATACTTCACAATATCCACTGTTTATACCATTTAAGCCACAAGGATGGAATTGCTACGCAATACACAATTGTTGGTCTTTGGCAGAAGTGTAGTACTTTAGAAAAGCAGTGTAGCAATATCAATCCAGCATAAGAAACATGATCCTACACCTATACTTGATGCTGAGATTTTACTCTATGAAGGAGATATTTATTATATTATATGTACTTGCAAACAATTGAAAACAGCCCAAATGGAGATGGAAATGGAATGTAAATTGGTGCAACCACTGTGAAAGACAGTATGGAGATACTCAAAAACTTAAAAATAAAAATAGCATATAATCCACTACTGGGTATTTACTTATAGAAAGCAGAAACACTAATTAGAAAAGATATATGTACCCCTATATTTATTGTGGCATATTTACAATCACCAGGGTATGGAAGCAATCCAAATGTCCATCAGTAGATGAATGGATAAAGAAGATGGACTATTACTCAACCATAAAAAGAATCAGATCTTGCTATTTGCAACAACATGGATCGACCTAGAGGGTATTCTGTTAAGTGAAATAAGTCAGATAGAGAAAGACAAATACCGTATGATTTAACTTATATGTAGAATCCAAAAAAAAAAAAAAAACATACAAACTCTTACATACAGAGGATAAACTGATGGTTGCCAGAGGGAAAGGGATATGAGGATGGATGAAATAGCTGAAGGAGATTAAGAGGCACAAATATCCGTTATAAAATAAATCATGGAGATGAAAAGTACAGGGCATATAGCCAATAATAGTATAATTATGTGGTATGGTGACAGATGGTGATTACACTGATTGTAGTGAGCACTGAGTAATGTATAGAATTGAAGAATAATTATATTGGACACCTGAAATTAATATAATACTGTATGTCAACTATACTTCAGTAATAAAATAAAACATACAAAAAGCCCAGTCTAAGTGCACAATAAGAAAATTGGTAACTTATATTCTATCAAATTAATTGAACTACCACATATAAAGTAATTATAAAGTCAATGTAGCAACACTGAAAATGTTTACAATATAGTTATTAAAAAAATCAGAATGTAAATTTACATTTACATTATAATTTAACTAAGAAAAATATACCATATTTTTTATTTTATGAAGCTGTCTATTTTGAGGTATTGACTTAATAACACATATATGTAGTCAGTAGAACATACATCATTCAATCAGATCTTATGAGTTTTTCATAAAAATTAATATAGCATTTCTTTATAACAAATATTCATTTATTCATATATTGTGATTAAATTTCATTTATAGACTTCTTAAATGCATCACAGAAGTTTAATAATTAAACTCTTTTCTCAAAATTTATTAAGATATAATTGAGGGGCACTTGGGTGGCTCAGTTGGTTGAGCGTCTGACTCTTGATTCTGGCTCAGGTCATGTTCCCAAGATTGTGGGATTGAGCCTGACATCAGGCTCCATGATGAGTCTGCTTGGGATTCTCTCTCTCTCTCTCTCTCTCTCTCTCTCTCTCTCTCTCCCTCTGTCCCTTTCCCCTACTTGCACATGTTCTCTCGCTCTCTCTCTCTAAAATAAAAATTAAAAGATTTAAAAGATATAATTGAGAGATAACATTGTTTTAGTTTTAGTTATACAACACAATGATTTGATAAACATATATATTGCAAAATAATTGCCACAATAAGGCTAGTTAGCATACATCAAACCCCATAGTTACTATTTTATTTCTTGTAATGAGAAGTTTTAAGTTCTACTCTTTTAGCAACTTTCAAATTGTTAACTGTAGTTATTGTTAACTTTAGTCACCATGATGCCTATTATAGCCTCAGAACTCACTTGTCTTATATCTGGAAGCTTGTTCCTTTTGATCAATAAACTAAGGTGGTCAATATAATCAAGTTCTTGATTCAGTCCATAACTGACTAATAAGTTTTAGAAGTTTGATTTTCAAGTCTCTAAAAACAACAAACTCACATACACATACAATTCTTTTAAACATTTTTAGGCATTCTTATAGAAAGAGATTATGTAAATAAATGCTTAGAAACACACATATTCCCTATCCATCAATAATCACACAATCAAACAATCAATTTTTGGATTGATAGCTAAGGTGGCTTTACACTCACTGAAAGCAGTGGATGTCAGTATATTACTGGCTGTGCTTAACAGGTGGTAACTACACCCAGCTGAACCTTTGGGAAATATGCTAAGATTACAAGTTAATGAAAATAGAGCAAGACATCCACTGGGGACAGGGACTTAAGCAACATCGGCTCAGTTTCTCGCTACTTGGTAGCCAGGGAACTTCATGGGAATGTCTGTGTGTCTGGTGCAGTTGATTTGTCAGGATGATCAGTCTAACTTTCAGTCTGCAGGAGCTGTCCAGAATGTCCATGTGCCCTGTGTCCCCGTCTCCTCCCCTAGAACTCTTAGGTGGTCTGGATAAAACCTTCTGCTCATGGGAGTATAGGGCAAATGTGGACAAGGCAAAGATAAAGCATTGGGGTGTGTGTGTGTGTGTGTGTGTGTGTGTGTGTGTGTGTGTTGGGGGCACAAAATCACAAAGGGTAAAGTCCATGCCCTGGGCATACTTGCTTAGTACAGAAGACACACATAAATCAGTGATTATAAAGCAGTGTAACTGGGTCTATGAAAGGGCATATATTTAGACTTGACAGACCAGGCAAGTCTTCTGGAGGAGAAATAATCTGGGTAAGCTGGGTATTTAGCAAAAGAGAGAAAGGTGTTCCAGAAGAGATAGTACATGTAAAGTTATGGTGACATGATCAAGCATGGTGTGTTCAAGGAATTGGAAGTTCCTTCCAAAGCAAAGAGCTATAATGAAGGAGAGAGAAATTCATTCCTGAAATTCTAAAATATTATACATTATGATGCCAATTTTCTACTTATCCTTGATTTACCAGATAGAAGTTTAAATTTTTCAGTATAAATGCATGGGCACCATAGCTAATCTGGATCACACCTCATCTAAGTTTCTACTAATGCAATTGGACTTAGCCTTGAATGGCAGGGGGAAAAAGTATTTTCAATTTCCCTGCAACCAGCATTCATGTTAGTTGATTCCATGAACCATACCCAAATTGGGAATCTTTAAAAAAATTTTTTTCAACGTTTATTTATTTTTGGGACAGAGAGAGACAGAGCATGAACAGGCGAGGGGCAGAGAGAGAGGGAGACAGAATCAGAAACAGGCTCCAGGCTCTGAGCCATCAGCCCAGAGCCCGACGCGGGGCTGGAACTCACGGACCGCGAGATCGTGACCTGGCTGAAGTCGGACGCTTAACCGACTGCGCCACCCAGGCGCCCCAAATTGGGAATCTTTAAATTGTCCAAAAATAACAAAATGCAAGAAAGCCCAAGTGTTGCCTATAAGAATGACCTTGCCAGGGTCAAGCAAACAATAGCTGACATCACTTGGACCAAAAGAAAACTCAGAGGTAAGCAAGGTAAACAAGTACACAAAGGTCACATCCTCTCAGCATCCTTTGTACTGGTAAGCTTAAGTTTGGCCCAGCTAACTGTACCACAAGCTGTTCTTGGAAAGGGGACACATCCCTTTTTAATGGAATGAGATGAGAACAGTCTTGTATGCACACTAAAAACATTCTGAATTTGGGTGCAAAACAGTCTGGGGGTGTTAGCTTCTAGCATCTGGCAATTTGTAAAAGTTAGATTTGGGTGCAGGCCCTCCTCTTGGAAGGGAGGGGGGCATTGGTTCCAGGTAGCTTGTTGCTAGGCAACCCAGGGAGTCTCCATGGCAATTTACTAGGCAATCTGGCTTGTCTCTACACCAAAAGAGTTATTTTGTATTTGTCAATTTAAAAAATAATAATAAAGTACCATAGGTATGCAGTACATTGCATACATTTTAAGGGTACAGTTTCATGTTTCTATATATGTTTACTCTGGGGCAACCACCCTACCAATCAAGAAGAAAGAGAAGGAGGGGCAATTAGGATCAGAGCAAGATGGAGGCAAACATGGTATGACTAGCTGATCAAATACTACCTGCACAGAGATAAACTGTATCATCTATAAACGATTATATCTTGTCCTGTCTTCTCTTCATTCTTTTCTTCAGCTGCTCAATTTGCCCCTATCTAGAAGGTGACCAGGCCACCAGACTGCAGTCACTATATATCACTACAAGGCATGGAAAGTCATTGAAAAGCAGATTTACACAGATGAGTTGTTTTTGATATGAAAAGTTGTAATGCCAGGAAATTTTCTAGCACAGTAGCAGCTTGGGCTGCTGTGGTAGTCATTTGTAACTTTATTCTGCCATGTACATTTCCACTTCTGAACTTGCCCCTACCCAACCGTCATGGCTAAACATCATGTAGCCCTGCTTCCTTTGCCTTGGGGGAAGTGCAGGACATAAGGTGGCTCGACCTGGACACAGAAATTGGTCAACTCAAGAAGAGCTCAGAGCATATTTTCAGGACTGATATGGATAAGACAGAAAGTATCTTCCTCTGAGATCTCAAGCACTAGAATAGAAATTTTTTTTTATAAAGCTTATTTACTTATTTTGAGAGAGAGACAGGGAGAGAGAAAGAAAGCAGGGGAGGGGCAGAGAGAGAGAGGGGAAGAGTGAGAATCCCAAGCAGGCTCCACATTGTCAGTGCAGAGCTCAGTGCAGGGCTCAAACGCATGAAATGTGAGATCATGACCTGAGCTGAAACCAAGAGTCAGATCCTCAACAGATTGAACCACCCAGGGGCCCTTAGACTAGCAAATCTGAGTAGAGATTATATGCATGCATGCTAGAACCAAATTGGCTCATCACATCCAATTCTATTCTTTATGATTTTTTATTTTGGGCAAACGAGACAACTTAATAGAATGGTTGTAAGGATCAAAAGGTTGGACAAACCTCATAGAATGGTTGTAAGGATCAAATGATATAATGCTTATAAAATAGGTAAAGAGAAAGCAAAGCATATAGGAAGCACTTACAGAATGGTAGCCATTACTGTGAGTATTTTAGGCTGGTTTGGAGGAGATGTCTCTGCTGCCAGGGGAGAAGCACTTGAGACAGTCTTAATGAAGGAGCACAATGTCAAGGGAAGGACAGAGAGAACTGGAAATCTGATGATATCAGTCAATGCCTGCATGCAGCCTTGCCTGAAGTTCTGGCATTCTGACTACTGAGCCCACATAGGATTCCCACATCTCCAATGCAGAATGTAAAGTAAAGTTCCCTGCTCTCACTTGCATTTCACTGCAGGGAAAAACACATGCCTACCTTTCTCATTATACCAGGATATGATGGGCTGATAGGGTGGGCAAACTGTAGAAGGCCCAATTCTATCTTTAATTCCTATATTCTTAAACAACTGTCATGATTTTGATTTATCCCCATGATAGCTTTTACTTTCATTTTCTTTGTTAAAGTATCTGAGTTGAAGAAGTAGGACCAAGCAAGAGGAGGAGGGGAGCAAAAATGTTTGTTTGTGCTATTGGTTCTGTTCATTCTGTCTTTCTAGAACAAGAAAAAAAGTTATGGAGGTGGATTTATTTATTTATTTACCAGCAAGTGTCACATTCATTAATGAAACCCTCAACATAGAGTGAGGTAGATGACTGTGAATACAGAAAAATGCAGAGTTCAGTATCAAATTTCCTGTCAGGATACGATCTAACATAAATTTAGATTCGATGGGGATGAATGAGTCAAAGACGAGTTTTCGGCAGCAGCTCTGACATGCTTTACCACTGACTGGCAGATTTGTATTTTTCAGTTTGGAAAGTGAGGTTGCAGAGGTTTAAGACAAATGCATGCAGACTAACAATCTTTACCTTACCATCTTGTCTCCATCCCAAAAGGCAAAGGGAGTGAGTGGAAAGAAGTGTGCATAGACCAGTATAGATTCAACCTTCTGGAACAATCTGGTGCTCCCCCTCCCATTCAAATGATATAAAAAAAAATACCTATTATAAATTACTGTAATATATCTTTGCTTGAATTTTCATTCTTTTTGTTGCTGTTGTTGTTGTTTCAGCCCCCAAATTGCAAGTTCACACTGATTTTAGGTTTAATCAGTTTTCTTTTTTTTTTTTTTTTTAATTTTTTTTTTTTCAACGTTTATTTATTTTTGGGACAGAGAGAGACAGAGTATGAACGGGGGAGGGGCAGAGAGAGAGGGAGACACAGAATCGGAAACAGGCTCCAGGCTCTGAGCCATCAGCCCAGAGCCCGATGCGGGGCTCGAACTCCTGGACCGCGAGATCGTGACCTGTCTGAAGTCGGACGCTTAACCGACTGCGCCACCCAGGCGCCCCGGTTTAATCAGTTTTCTAGTCACTAAGTCTATATGGCTAAGTCTGCCTTTCAAAATTTAGCAATTAAACATTTTAAGTAGTATAATTATATAAGAAACTTGTATGGCAGAATGATTATCCATATGTCTTATATTCATTTTAAACATTTCCAATGAGTGTTTTTTATGTCCATATGTTTTATTTTTAAAAAATCTTCATTGAATTCTCATCTTAAAGTTCTTCTAAATTAGAAAGGCTACAAGTAATATTTTGTTACAAATGGAAGAAGCATAACAGATATGAAGGAAACATATATTCAAGGATTTTATATTGTTTAAAATGAGGCATTGCATTCAAGTGTAACAAAGATAAAAATTTTTCATTTTATATAATAATCTACATAGTTCAAAATTACACCATTTAAATGCAGAGTGAGAATTAGGAAAATTATTATTTAAAAGATTTGTGTATATATATATTTTTTGTTTTGACAATGAAGTCAGTTTTCAGTGATAAGTTATGTTCTATTCAGGATTAGACTTATAAAATAAGCATCTATTACTGATTAGAAGCTTAGAGAATACAGCTATTGCCATTTTTTAGTCAAGGGATAAAACATTTTATCCCAAACTTTATGCCTCAGGGAACATGTAGGTAAAAAAGATAAAGTCAATGACGCAATATTTCATTGAACATCATTAACCTATACCATGAGTTTATGAGGGGAAAAATAGAGTAATACTCAGATAATGTTAGGGCTCCTTATGAGTGTTTCAATTAAAAATATGCAACCGTGATATCATCAAGCTAAAAATTGGTTCTGCATGACTGAAGCTGAGGCCGACTGCACTGGCTGTATTTATACCTAATTATCGATCTATGACCCTTGACTTCCTTTGGCCATCTGCCAAAAAGTTGAATTAAAACACAGCTTGAATTTCAACCTATTTTTAGAATTCTTTTTAATGGAATGGATTCTCTATGCTGCATGGGACAAGAGTAATGTGATAAAGTTCTTTGCACTGACATTCAGAGATCTAGGCCTCTTTTTCTACAATAAGACCTTTTCTGGAATTGCAAAAGTGGGTAAAGAAACTGTCCACTCCCAATGAGAACCAGACCGAAGAAGAAGAGGAAGAAGAAGAAGAAGAAGAAAAAGAAGAAGAAGGAGAATCCTTTTGCTTTGATCTTACAGTGAACGTTCTGCATTGGCCTGAATGAATTGGCCATTTTGGACGCTTCCCTTTAAGAATATATATTTGTTTATCAAACATATACAGGGCAAGTTCTCATGTCCTCATCTAAGGAAAAATCAAAAGAAATATTTTCAAGAAATCATAATCTAAACCTATAACAGAGTATCTGAAATAAATGCACAAAATGAATTATATGTGTGATAAAAATCAGGTTGTATGGTAATGGAGTCTAAAATTAACCTAATTTTCATCATTTATTATTGTTTAAAATTTGATAATTTTTAAAGTCTCTCAAAAAGTTAAATAAAAAAGATTCATATATATACATATATATGTATATATATATATATAAGATTCATCAGTTTATATATGCATATATATTTTTAAATAATACTTCTTAAATTATTTAAGTAATCTCTATACCCAATGTGAGGCTCGAACTTAAGACCCCAAGATTAAGAGTTGAATGCTCTTCTGATTAAGCCAGCCAGGCAATCCTAAAATAAGATGTTTTAACATTTCTCTTCATTTTGAATGCTTTTCATGTCACTGAAATATTAGAGCTAGCTTACTCATAATATGCATTAAATATTAAGCATTTTCTTTAATGAATTAGTAACAATATTAGTAAACTGCTTTAAAACATATACACTGTTGGGGCGCCTGGGTGGTGCAGTCGGTTAAGCGTCCGACTTCAGCCAGGTCATGATCTCGCGGTCCAGGAGTTCGAGCCCCGCGTCAGGCTCTGGGCTGATGGCTCAGGGCCTGGAGCCTGTTTCCGATTCTGTGTCTCCCTCTCTCTCTGCCCCTCCCCCGTTCATGCTCTGTCTCTCTCTGTACCAAAAATAAATAAACGTTGAAAAAAAAAATTAAAATAAATAAATAAATAAATAAAACATGTACACTGCAATGTCCATAATTAATTATAATTTTCATTTTGGTAGTGACTGTATTGGCAGATTGTCAATAAATAATCTACAATTATAATCTGCACTTAAGTAGTCAATGTTCACATTGTTTTCAAGAGAAACACTATGTCAAAATTTACCATTTGTAAAGGTGAGTTGAATCTCTCTCATTTTTAAATCTCAGTTTTCCTTCCTCAATTTGCGTCGCCCTATTTCCAGACTTCTGACCTTCTTTAACTGACTCATACCAAACTCCATTCTTTTCCACTGCAGTCCTTGAATGAGGCTACAGGATTTGTAGGTTTTTGTTGTTGTTCTGCCTGTGCCTCTACTGTTGTCCTCATTTTGGGATCCCTGATAACTATAAAAGTATCTGTCCCATAGAAGTTTTGTACTATCTTATGATTGCTTCCCTGTCTCCTACAATTGATTTCAAAAATCAAAAGGGGATATCATATTCAACTTACATATTTTAGTAAACACATTAAGTATTGTTTAAGATTTCCTTTCTGGAAACTTTAAAATCTGACTATATTCTTTCATTTATTTCTTATGAAGTTAATTTATTCAAGAAACATCTAATAAGTACCTTTTATATGTCAGGCACCGAGCAAGCTACTGGGTACAAATGGATGAATAAAGGGATGTGGACCAGTCCTCAGGGAGCTTACAGTTCAATGTGTGAGATAAACAGGTCGCAAAATATAAATATATAATGTTAAATTGTTGTAGTGCCATGAAGAACATAAAAAATGTAGTAATAGAGAATTATGGGATAAAAGGAGGTACATATTTCACCCTGCATATTTAATGAGAAATATGTACCTCCTTTCAGAGACAGTCTAGAGAAGTGACTTTTAGCTGAGATACCTGGTGTAGGAGGAGTTAGTCTTTAGTGAGAGAGATAGAGTGACAGAGACAGGGACAGAAACTGAGCAGGAGGTGGGAGTTGAAGAAAGTAGGAGTTGAGATTTTTTTAAGGATAGGAAGCAACTTGTCAAGATCCTTATGCTACAAAGAAGTTATTGAATCTTGGTGGGTTGGGATAATTAAAGGGTGTGATGGAAGAATGGTAGAAGGAGAGAGAGCCTCCTCCACCAAGTCCCAAGGGACTTTTCTCAGCTCTCCTCTTTTCCCTGGCTCCCATCTCAGGGCCCTGCTTTGCCTTCACCTTAGATTCTCTGGCATCTCCCCTGGTCTTCGGGGAGATAACTAGAGCTCTGCCCTGATGAGCAAACATTCCACCCAGGCCGACTGCCGGTGCCTAACCAAGTCTCACTGCTCTATCACTAAGCTGGGGCAGCCAAGAGCTGGTTAGGCAGGAAGGTATTCAGCTGGTGTTACTTAGTGTTTGATTAACTCTGCATCACCTTTTCCCAGAGTATGCTAAAATGCCTTTGCTAACTTTAAAAAATATTGCTTTGTGAGAACTAAAAAAATTTTTCTTTGTATCGACAGGGCTAAGCTGGAATTGTATTTCCTGAATCCCCTTCCCCACATGGTTCTAATCCAACTTGGCCAGAAGAGAAATCTGTGGGTGCTTTAAAGGTGAACTGATGCAATGGCCATTGCTTCCTTTGGGTTTTCTTGTCATGGCTAGAGGCAGAGAGAATTCAGCATGTTCTCACTCTCATTACTCCATGGCCAACTCTTCTTCAAAATGGCTAGCTCTACTGACGAATGGGTCCATCAGGCCAGGCCACCATCAGGCAGGGATGCATCAGTTCTTCTCTGCAGTTTCCTTCCAGAAACTGGTCCTACCTAACTTCCCACATGTCCTTATAGACTCCAATCTGTCCACTAGTTCCAGAGCTTTGGAGGCTGGGTAGTGACTTCTCTGATCTTCCTACTCTACTATTTGATTTCTATTTTTCCAGCTTCTCCAAATATTGCATAACTTCTTGGGCCTATAAGAAATCCCTTATTCCCTAACACTCATGAAGTTTTGCTTCCATAGTTTGATCCTGAGTAATACACAGAGTATTATCCCAAAGAAAGGAAATTCCACTTTATCTTCAGTTTAAGAATTTATGTATACACAAAATGTATATGACTAGGTTACATATATGACTAGGTTAAAATTTAGTAAGCTAATTTAGAGGATAGATTAAATTTTAGAAAAGTTATAAAAATAAATCTTAACTGTAATTCTGTTAATACCAACTGCTTTTAACTATCATCTGATTTGGCTGCATTCTGCATGTTGCTTTTGTTGGGCAGGAAAAGCATAAAATTAAGAGATAGGTATTTTGATCTTAACCTCATTATTTCAGCAAAGATTATGATGATGGTTCTAAGTAACCTAACTAAATTATAGTGGTAGCAAAGCCAACAGAGAAAAATAAGAAAGCCACCAATAAATAAAGTTCATTGACACACCCATGTTCTCGGCTAAGGGGCCAGAATTTTCTCTAAGGGAAGTGCTCACATCTGATTAAAAAAAAAAAAGCTTTCAGGTATTTTGTGTCTATTATCAATAATGCATCTTGTAATTTTGTTCACAGTACATGGGAGTAAGAGGACAGATTTGTTTTAACCTGACATACAACTAAATCTAGACAAGCCGTCATTGTATAAAAACATATAATTTTTTTTTCCCTTAGACAAAACAAGACCATTTTCTTGCTTAAATGCCTCTGCAGTAGGTGGGCCATTGCACAAGTATGTTAATACCTTCAATTCTCTGCAATGTTAGTGTCTTATACCCTCATAGTGGCTGGCATTTCTTTTTAGAAAAAATTTTGACCTCTTAATAAAGAACATGGATGTGTCAATGAACGCTAACACTCCAGGGGCTAGTAAGAAACAAACAAACAAACAAACCCTAACAGAAAAAAATCTAAAATAGCCAGCTTACTTTAAGTATACCAAGAAGTTCCCTATTTACTTTCAGTTGAGTAAATTAAGAAATGGTCCCCCATATATTTCCCTTTCCCTCCATGTAATGTACACCAAGGAGTTTTTATTCTTTTTTTTTTCTCTTCTTCCAAGATTTTATTTAAATTCAAGTTAGTTACCATATAGTGTAGGATTGGTTTCAGGAGTAGAATTTAGTGATTCATCACTTACATACAACACCCAGTGCTCATCACAAGTGCCCTCCTTAATACTTATCATCCATTTAGCCCATCCCTCCCCCACACCTGCCCTCCAGAAATCCTCAGTTTGTTCTCTATAGTTAAAGAGTCTCTTATGGTTTGTCTCCTTCTCTGTTTTTATCTTATTTTATTTTTTCCTTTTCTTCCCGTATGTTCACCTGTTTTGTTTCTTAAATTCCACATATGAGTGAAATCATATGATATTTGTCTTTCTCTGAGTGACTTATTTCAGTCAGAATAATACAAGGAGTTTTTACTCTTGAAGAAGTTGGGGAAACAGAAATATAATGCATTCTTAGTATGAAACGAGACACTTTTGTTTTATCTTCCTGAGATTATTTTTTTAATTATGACAAAATATCCATAAAATTTACCATTTTGACCATTTTTAAGTGTGCACGTTAGTGGCATGAATACATATTCATGTTGTTGTAGAATGATCATCACTATCTATCTCTAGCCTTTCCATCTCATCAAACTGAAAATCCACACCCATAAACAACAATTCCCTGTTATCTTCTCCCCCCAACCCCTGGTAACCACTATTCTACCTTCTGTCTCTATGATTTTGAAATCTAGGCACCTCATATAAGTGGAATAATAAAGTATCTGTCCTTCTGTTTGGCTCAATTCACCAAGTATGTTTTCAAGGATTATCCATGTTGTGGAATGTGTCAAAACTATTCTTTTTTATGGCTGAATGATACTCCATTCTGTGTGTGTGTGTGTGTGTGTGTGTGTGTGTGTGTGTGTGTACCACATGTTAACCTTTCATCTGTTAAGGGATATTTCTGTTATTCCCACCTTTTCACTATTGTAAATAATGCTGCTGTGACAGTATGCACAAAATGTGCTCAAGTCTCTGCTTTCAATTCTATCATCCTGAGTTTTTAAATCATGGAAATAATAAGTCATAACACATGAGCATGTGCATACACATATATGCACAAGTAGAGACAGAAACAGGCCGTTAGCTGATGTGTTGGCCAACTTTTGGCAGCAACGGAAGTTTGTTCTTCCTAAGTAGGATGATAGGACCATAGAATGCCCTCAGTTTATACCTATTGAAACCAGGAGGCCCAGAGAAGGGAAGTTACTTGCCCAAGGTCACACCTACTCAGTGCCAGTTCCAGGACCGGGACCATCCAGAGCCTCTTCATGTTTACCTCTGTGACCATTCCACCAAATGTTGCCAATTTAGAATGTTGTTGCCGAGTCCTTGCAGACCTCTGGCAAGGCACTTTGTTACCAGCATAATTACCACTCC
The DNA here is from genome assembly GCF_014898765.1 of Herpailurus yagouaroundi. Taxonomy (NCBI): domain Eukaryota; kingdom Metazoa; phylum Chordata; class Mammalia; order Carnivora; family Felidae; genus Herpailurus; species Herpailurus yagouaroundi. The sequence continues at coordinate 27,339,836 of NW_024412427.1, read as the reverse complement.
TATACATGCTACTGTTGGCTTCTGTAAGAATTATGGACTTTTAATACTGTGTTATTGTTTACTTAGTGAAACACAGTTTTTGTTTGTCTTATGGTTGGGAGATGTTTGACCTTAAGGGAAAACTTTTCATTTTACACCGAAGTCTACACATTTAACATACATTTTTCCAGCATATGCTTTCCAAATATCATATGCTCTATGATAAAGATAAAGATAAAAATGACCCTGTTCTCAACAAGATTACACTCTAGTATTTGTGATGTAAACTTCCTTTCCCATTATATTCCTCTTACTTCCACACCTCTGCTAATAGTTTAAAGAACACCAGGTTCTTGGGGGGTGCCTAGGTAGCTCAGTCAGTTAAGCTTCCTACTCTTGATTTTGGCTCAAGTCATGATCACATGGTTTGTGGAACTGAGACCCACACTGGGCTCTACTCTAACGCATAGAACCTGCTTGCGATTCTCTCCCCTTCTCACTCTCTGTCCCTCCCCTGCTCATGACCTCTCTCTCAATCTCTCTCTCTCTCTCTCTCTCTCTCTCTCTCTCTCTCTCTAAGATAAATAAATAAAATTAAAAAAATGTTAAGGAACATCAGGTTCTTGGGACCAGTGTTTCTGTATAGAAGGAATGGATTGGATGGAGACATGAGGAGAAATTTAATGCATCCTGTTTTTCTCACTTTGAACTTTTATTCTACACAGAATTGGGAATCACTTCATGTCTAAATGGTATATTCTGAACTTTGATACAGAATTTAATAAAATATAATACAATTATTATCAGATAATGGAGGCAAAATGACCTCTGAAGAAAAATTTGAAAAAGTGTATTTTTCTCTAGTAGGTTTTTAAAGATATATGTAAAACTCTAACTCCTTGATTACTTCCAGATCTCTTCTGGGAGTGAGGAGGAGGAAGAACACAATATTCTCTGGAACCAGACCACTCCATTCAACATTGTTTTGCAGAACACAAGGTTGTCTTAAATTCCAACATTTTCCAGAAAGCACTAAATAAGGATTATGACTTTTACAAATGCAGATATAGCTATCCTGGTGAAAAGGACACTGTTAAGAGAAATAGTGGCCTGACAGCATACAGTACTTTGGTTATTTTCAGGAGTGATTCAATTTACTTAATACAGCTTTTATACACATCTTGTATTTTTATTTTATTTCTATTTTTATTTTGTTTAATGTTTACTTATTGATTTTGAGGCAGAGGGAGAGTGGAGGAGGAGGGGCATAGAGAGAGGGGTATGGGGAGAGAGAGAATTCCAAGCAGGCTCCACATTATCGGTGCAGAGCTCAACGTGGGGCTTGAACTCACAAACCGGGAGACCTTACCTGAAATCAAGAGTCAGACGCTTAACTGACTGAGGCACTCAGGTGCTCCCACATCTTATATTTTTAAAAGTCAATCTATACAGTTATTCTGGTAGTGTATAGTAATTCAATACATTTTTTTATGTTTTAACCCAGAATCTTTGTTGAACTTTCTTAATAATTTCACTAATTTTTCTGAAAATTTCTTATTTAATATACAGACAATAATTTCATCAGAAGATAAAGTTTCCGCATCCCCTTTCTAATACCTAAAACTTACAATTCTGGTTGTTGCAATTCTGTGCCTGCTAGGACCCACAGTACAACTTAAAAAGATGGCTTCTACTGTTTTAATATTAAGGATAATTAAAAGGTGAATAAACAACTTCAAGTCAAAGAAATTCTCTTTACTCTCTAATATTCTTGAAATTAAAAAAAAACTCAAAGATAGGCTATTGTATTTGGTACAGTTTTTCCTGCCTATACTAGGAAAATCACATGGGTTTTCTCCTTTAAATTAAGCATACAGTTCAGTGCTTTTTAGTTAATTTACGAATTTGTGCAACAAATATTGTTTTAGAATATTTCTGTCACCCCAGAAAGATCCTTTGTGTTCTTTGGCAGTCAGTCCCTATTCCCACCCTTAGCGACATTTAAGCATCCACTGTGCTGCTTTGGATTTGCCTTCTATGGACACTTTACATAAATGGAACCATGCAATATGTAGTCTTTTTCATTTAGCTTTTTCCCATTTAGTGTGATATTCTTGAGGTTCATCCATGCGGTAGCATGTTTCCATAGCTTATTCCTTGCACTGCATTTACCAGTTGATAGATATTTGGATTGCTTCCAGTTTGGGCCTATTACTTTAATTCTTGAATGTGTACTTTTCATTTCTTGCACTGTCTTTTCTGTGTTTGGGCATGAAGATTACATTAGCCTCCCTAAGTTGTTAAATGTGTTTTTTAATATTTTGAAAAGGTTTTATAAAATGATATGTAGCGATCCTTGAAAGTTTGGTAGGTATTACCTACAAATCTATTGTAGTCTGGTTTTTTTGCTTAGGAAAAGTTTTATTAGTAATAAATTTACTTATTTTATGGTTATAAGACTATTCAGATACAATATTGAGTCCCAACTGATGCTATATTTTTCTAGAGGTTTGTTCATTGTATCTAAGTTTTCAAATTCTTGGCACAAAGTTGTTTTATGTTTATATGTGAAATGCTTTTGTGTCTTTTTTTTATTTAGAGTATTTTAATTTTTATTACTAATAGATTATTTCTTGATTACTCCCAACAAATACTTATTTCATTAATATTTCTAAATAAATACCTTTTCTTAGGTGTCTAAAATTTTCTGTATATGTATATTTTCTGTATATAAAATTTTCTATAATGTCATTAATTCTACTTCGTATTTGTCCTTCCTTCTAGTAAATTTGTGTTTATCTTAATGCCATTTTTACAACTTCTTTGTTTTAAGTTTATTTATTTTTGAGAGAGAGAGAGAGAGAGAGAGAGAGAGAGAGAGTGCATGTGCATGTGCATGAGCACGGGAGAGGCAGAGAGAAAATCCCAGAGATTCTCTCCATACCATTAGTGTGGAGCCTGATGTGGGGCTTGAACTCACAAGTGGGGAGATCATGACCTGACCCAAAATCAAGTGTCAGATACTTAACCAAGTGAGCCACCCAGGAACCCCTATTTTTTCAGCTTCTTAAGTTATTTTTATAGCTTATTTATGTTCAATCTTTATTTTTTCTAATACAAAATGTAAAACTTAACATTTCCCCCTAAATGGAACTCAAAGATTTCAAAATTTACTAATTTACTAATTTTATTTTAATTCTCTAGTAACTATTAATCCTCAAAATGTCCTCAAGTCATCCTGGGCCTCAGTTCTTACTTACCACTCCTTTTTCTAATCCCAGTTCTTTTTGTTGTTGTTGTTGTTGTAGTTTGTTGGTGTTTGTGTTGGTGTTGGTGTTGGTGTTGGTTTTGGTTTTGGTGTCTGTGTGTGTGGGTGTGTGTGTGTGTGTGTGTGTTTTAACTTTGGGGATCTCCTTTACTTTCTATCAACCTCAGCAATTCATTTAAAAGTCTGTTGTTACCCAGCATCTAGGACTTTTTACAATATCCAGTCTCTTATGCTATTAACAATAATATGTACTTGAGAGGAGAGGGAAGATGGCGGCGTAGGAGGACGCTGAGCTCACCGCGCGTCCTGCTGATCACTTAGATTCCACCTACACCTGCCTAAATAACCCGGAAAACCACCAGAGGATTAGCAGAACGGAGTCGCCGGAGCTCAAGCACAGATGAGAGGTCCACGGAAGAGGGTAGGAAGGGCGGCGAGGCGGTGCGCGCTCCACGGACTGGCAGGAGGGAGACGGGGCGGAGGGGTGGCTCGCCGGCCGAGCAGAGCCCCCGAGTCTGGCTTGCAAAAAGCGGAGGGGCCTGACGGACTGTGTTCCGACAGCAAGCGTGACTTAGCCTCTGGGAGGTCATAAGTTAACAGCTCTGCTCAGAAAGTGGGAAGGCTGGAGGACAAAGGGAAGGAGAGCTGCTGAGCCCCCGGCGACAGAGCTCAGTTTGGTGGGGAACAAAGGCTCTCCCCAGCGCCATCTCCCCTGCCCATCCCCCAGCCAAAATCCCAAAGAGAACCAGTTCCTGCCAGGGAACTTGCTCGCTCCGCGCAAACACCCAACTCTGCGCTTCTGCGGAGCCAAACCTCCGGCAGCGGATCTGACTCCCTGCTGCTGCCACAGGGCCCCTCCTGAAGTGGATCACCTAAGGAGAAGCAAGCTAAGCCTGCCCCTCTTGCCCCTGTGCACCTTGCCTACCCACCCCAGCTAAGACGCCAGATCCCCAGCATCACAAGCCTGGCAGTGTGCAAGTAGCCCAACAGGCCACCCCAACCCACAGTGAATCCCGCCCCTAGAAGAGGGGAAGAGAAGGCATGCACCAGTCTGACTGTGGCCCCAGCGGTGGGCTGGGGGCAGACATCAGGTCTGACTGCGGCTCCACCCACCAACTCCAGTTATACACCACAGCACAGGGGAAGTGCCCTGCAGGTCCTCACCACGCCAGGGACTAGCCAAAATGACCAAGCGGAAGAACTCCCCTCAGAAGAATCTCCAGGAAATAACAACAGCTAATGAGCTGATCAAAAAGGATTTAAATAATATAACAGAAAGTGAATTTAGAATAATAGTCATAAAATTAATCGCTGGGCTTGAAAACAGTATAGCTGACAGCAGAGAATCTCTTGCTACAGAGATCAAGGGACTAAGGAACAGTCACGAGGAGCTGAAAAACGCTTTAAATGAAATGCATAACAAAATGGAAACCACCACAGCTCGGATTGAAGAGGCAGAGGAGAGAATAGGTGAACTAGAAGATAAAGTTATGGAAAAAGAGGAAGCTGAGAAAAAGAGAGATAAAAAAATCCAGGAGTATGAGGGGAAAATTAGAGAACTAAGTGATACACTAAAAAGAAATAATATACGCATAATTGGTAACCCAGAGGAGGAAGAGAGAGGGAAAGGTGCTGAAGGGGTACTTGAAGAAATAATAGCTGAGAACTTCCCTGAAGTGGGGAAGGAAAAAGGCATTGAAATCCAAGAGGCACAGAGAACCCCCTTCAGACGTAACTTGAATCGATCTTCTGCACGACATATCATAGTGAAACTGGCAAAATACAAGGATAAAGAGAAAATTCTGAAAGCAGCAAGGGGTAAACGTGCCCTCAC